>NC_142179.1:8151428-8479642 GCF_026936395.1 Plectropomus leopardus
AGATGCTGCATTTATAGACACTGGATTTTATTGCAGTGTTTTCTGAAACTCTGCCTCACTTTGGAGAAATTCTCAAGAGCACCTCTTGAGAAAAATTACAGGTTACATCATCAGAATTTACATAAAATTGTCTGCCGATTAACTGAGTTTTGTACCGCAATGTACCGAGTTGTTTCCACTTTATGACACTTGCATTATCTGCAATTCTAATGGAGGATTATGCAGGTTAAATGCATGAAGGACTTGCATAATGGCTACACAAGTGTGCAACACATTGTCGTTACTGTGCAGGCGGCTGTTATTGCAGTAACAGCAGCAGACAACAGTCTGCAGTGTATGATCAAAAAGTGTTTCATTTTTGCCACTTCATATATGCACATTCCCATCATACAAACCATGAAGGAGGTTAATCTATACCCAGTGGTGGAAAGTAACAGTACTCATGCACTGTCCTATTTTCCAATTTTGAGGTACTTGCACTTTACTTAAGTATTTTATTTAATGCTACTTTATATGTCCACTCCACAACTCTCCAGAGGATATCATACTTCTCTCTCAGCTTCTGTATGACAGCTAGAGTTACGACTTACTTTGAAGATGAAGGTTTTACATACAAACTATATGACAGGTTTATAAAATGTCTTATACATTTAACTAGCTAGCAGTGGCCTATATACATAAATTACTTAAGAGCTTAGGTAAATGTTATGAAAAATAATTTCTGTGCTTCTCCCATTTTCTGTAACTGTCACAATATCGTTATTGGCAGCGCAGTGCACGCACTAGCAGTGATTGACATGTGTATAGATCATAGACTGTATATAAAGATGGACAGCATGACAGTTTCCCCACAGTATAACTTTTTAATCTTGATCGCCCCCTGGTGTATGACTGCAGTATAGGTCATTAAGCCCTCCCCTCCATGTTAGTAAATGGACATAGGCTAAAATAAAAACTCAAAGTACACACTAAATACATTTTTGCCTGATGTTTGTTGAAGTGTTCGCTTTTGTGATAAGTTCAGTTTTAATGAGTTATTCAATTCTACAAAAAGGGGATTTTCCACCATTATTGACAGCTGTGACAGCTAATCCACGCGCTCGCATACAATGGGACTGCTCGTGATTGGTCAGACCGATGTTTTGGTGGGAACCCCCACCCCCCCAACCCTGATTGGTTGTTTTTGTCCAGGTACGGCCGATTCTTTCAAATGCCACTTGGGGCAATAACAGGAGCTAGAGAAAGACACATTTTTTAAATGATCTTCTGCCTCGTGTACTGTCAGGATCTAGTGACAGTTTCAGCAAATATGACAGAAAGTTATTTTTTAGATAAACGGTATCTTTAAACAGCAACAGCACAGACTGCTGCATAAACAGCAATGCATCTACACTTTTACTTTTGATACATAAAGTATATTTTTCTGTGATCACTATATACTTTTACTAAAGATCTGAACACTTCTCTGAGCACTGTGTGTACCCTCGGAAAACCAGCCAGCCCGCCGCAGTCTGTGTCTCTCTGCAGGGAAGGATGTAGGAATAAGCAGAAATTACATAGATAAATATTCAGTGTCCAGATGTAGATTAAAAAGACAAAACAAAGCGTGGTTCCTGCCACAAGGAGCAAGATGAAAGCAGAGGGCTTTAAGAGTTCCTCCACCTAAGGTAAGCTGTTGCTAAGCTGAGTCTGCAGTTATCTCTTATCCACCGCGCTGAATACAGGAAGAGGGGAAAGGGAAGGGAAAATAAGGGCTAGGCATTCTGTTGCCAGATTGACTCCATCTTCAAAGAGATATTAACATAGCGCCAGTTTCCCTTTTATCTTCCCTTTAATTTCAAGGATGCCAGCCCAAATTAAAATGCAGTGCGACTGAAATGAACCTAAAATATCAGACACACAAAGGAAGGAGAGGAGGAAGGACAATAAAAAAAAGAAGATATACAGGTTGGAAACATTGATCCGAAAGACAGAAAACATCTCACTCATTAACTGCAGCATCTCAGGTCATATTTCCTCATTAATTCATTGTGGTACTGTTGACATTTATGTGGGTTTATGCTCCAGTTTTTTATATATTAACCCTTTGAAACCTGGAGTGACATTACTTTCGTATGCTGCTTTCGTATGCCGCTCACAAGTATTTAAACCTTTGAACCCTGAGCAGATTTGTGTGAGTTCCTTTCAAAACATGGGGGAAAAGGCAATGAGCAACTTGGCAATAAAGTTTTCACAACTTGCAACTTTTTTTAAAATTTAAAACGCTATGGAAAAATCTTTATGGAAATAAAGAAAAGATAAGGGAAAAATATATTTCTAACTATAATAATTACATAAAATTATGCTATTATGATGTTTAAATCAAGTTTTCCAAGATAAGATATGATTGGCTTGTTTTTTATTCAATTTAATTTTTTCTAAAAATTGTATTTTTTTTTCTTCACAAATTTTTCTTTTTTACTTTTACTTGCTCATTTTTAGGTCATTTCTTCTTTCACTGCTCATTGTGAATTTGCTCAGGTTTCAAAGGGTTAATGCGAATGGACTCCTGAAATTACTCTGATTACGGAGAAGATATTTTGAATTCATACAAGTTAGTTGCAGGTTTAATAATTTAATCACTGAACTGTCAGCTTCATTAACATTCAGATTAGATCTGCAGTGAATGTGAGCAATGCTAAACAGGACACACAGAGTCGTATTGTTATTTTTATACTTGTTTAAAGAAATAATTACTTGAATTTTTGGCAATGGCATCAGGCAGCAAACCTAATAACACCAATAACACTGAATTTCAATATTTAGCGGGGCAAGCGGGTTTGTGAATTCTTTCGATTCCCAGGTGACAGTGCTATTTCATTGGTACGCAAAACGGGCTCCACAAACACTCCAAGTAACTGCTTTAATGACTGTTTTCCGTGTCGGCAACAAAATCTCCAGACTTGCAGCTGTTCCCCTCTCAGTTTGTTAAAAAATGAGCTTCTGATGAGGCAATGCTGCCTCCCAAATGTGGTGTGGAAATTAAAAAGAGTTAAGCCAAGTGCAACTTGTTCTGAATAACAAATAGGGCGTTTAAATAAAGTCCTTATAAGTCAGCACAGGCTTCCTATAGGCTGCTGGAATCGGCAGGGAAATGGAGAGAGTGAATTTCGGATCAACTGCCACCATGCAATACATCTAGTGGTGACAGGCAAACAAAACCTCCCTCTCTCTGTCACCACAGCCACACGCATACTGTATATATTTCATTGGCCTTGAGTTTCTTTGAAAGTTTTTTGTTTGTATCTCTAAACTTGTAGTAAATTTTTACCGTGTCCCCTCGGCAGGAGTATACATCCCTCTTCCCTCTCTGCAGAGTCAGTCGGCAGCACAATGTTAGAGATCGAGTGTCACAACTGCTTCCCCAGCTTCTCAAAAGAAGATTTCAGCTGCTCTTTCCCCATGCGACATCGCTGTCACCGACATAGCATGTTTAAGATAAAACGGGGAGTAAAGGATCTTGGAAGATGGTGTAGCAGGGCTGGTGATGGCACAGAAGATCAGACTGCAGTAGAGAACTCTGGGAACTGAGGAAGACAGAGAAGGAGAGGGGAAGCATGCATACTAATGCCGCCCTCTGGATTCTTGTCTCTCTTATGCTATTTTGCATAGGGGTCTTTGCTTCAACTTTCAAATTCACTATTTTTGTGTAATGACGCCTCCTACAAAATATTCCTGTTTCCATATAACTTCCCCACTGAAGCGTTCATGAATCACCGAGCTGAGGTTGTTTTCATTCTGTGCCGTCAATCTGTCATCCCGATTCCCCTCCAACTGCCTTTACCTTGGTGTCAACCTGATAGAGGTGTCTGCACTGCGTAGAAGTCATTTACCTATGGTATATTGCGGGTAATAACTGACACAGCATATTGACTGGGCTAATTGACTTAGAAATGATGGTGGTAAGAAGATAAATGACGGGGTGTGTGTAGTATATTTGTGTCATTAGCCGCATACTGTACCACCGTGAATACCCGAGGAGGTGCTCAAGTGGGTTATCTGTCTGAGAGGAGGTGATGAAAACAGATGAAAGTGACTGATGCCGGCGCCCTCTCAGCAAGAGCAGAGATATAAGAGGTGATTTTCAAAGGGCCATATGGCCATACTTAGCCCCGGTCATATGTTAGGATACACTGCAAGGGGACGTTTTGATTTCATGCAGTTTTGGTCATCAATCATAACATTGCACTCATGTGGGACTTGACATATAATGAACGTCCATGATATTCCAGCCCCTCAATATGAGTTTATATTATGCTGATTAAGCCTATTGCCACCATTGAACGCCCTCTATATTTTACTGTATTTTAGTGCACTGGAATAGGTAGTGTCTCTGGTGACTTTCCTGTGCAGTTGTATCAAGTAATGTGTTCTGTGTCAACCAGCAAGAGCTAAAGGTGGCAGGAAGAGGGGAGAGACAATAGCTATAGAGCAGCATATGGTGAAAGTTATGGCAGAAAATCTAAAAAAGTGTCCACAAAATGTTTCTGAGGAAAATACTCCAGATAATAAAGAAACTCTGCATTCACTGGAATGATATAGTAAGTCCCAGTTTGTTTGCATGGGAAGACTTGAAGAGAAAGCTCCTGGGGGTGGAGGAGGTGCAGCAAGCTCACCTGCAGGCATATGTCATAAGCACACCTAAACAGTGTTTATGTAATTATTCTCACTACCAGAGTGGGGAGACAAAGGATCTGCACTGCAGATTTAACCCTTTGAAATCTAAAGAATGGATTTGAAAGAAGAAATGAAGACATTTAGAAAAAAAACAACAAAACAAACAAACAAGAAAAAAAGAAAAAAGAAACAAGGAAAAATAGCCTTATCCTGTTTTTCCCTAGACATTTTCCTCGATTTTGTTCTTTTTATTTTCCCAAGCTTTTTTCCCCATTTTCCTCTCTACATTTTACCCTTTTATTTCCCCTTTCATTTTTTTTATTAAAAAAAATAATTTCACCAATTTGACCAGGTTTCAAAGGGTCAAATACTTCAAAAGATGAGATAGTTACATGGGAACGAAACAAACCTGCAGATTATCTGAATTTATTTGGAAGAAACACAATAAATACTATTATCCAAATTGTTTTGCAAGCATCCATCACAGTTTGCAGCTTCCTGGTTCTGTTTTCACCCACCATGCTAACTGTTACCTTTTACATGCACACATTTTCCTGTGCAACAATGATGTATTAATAACATTCCTGGTGTGAACACATCCACTTTTACTTTCAAATAAACTGATGACTTGTTTACAACCTGTCTGATCTGATGACCATTCATTTCTGTCCCTTTTTCAAGCTTTGCCATTTTCCAGTGCTCTGCAGTTTAAAGGTTCATTGTGCAGGATTTAGGGGGATCTATTGGCAGAAATTGAATATAATAACTTTTTTTAAAAAATGTACAATCATAGGAAACTAAACTCCTTTAGAGCTACAGAAAACATTAGTGCATCTTTGAGTCTACAAAGCCTTACTTTTCTACGATTCATTTTCTGTAGTGCTGTTGGATTCACAAGAAGAAGAGGTCACTTTGTGTAAATGGGGACTGCCCATTGTTGTTATGGCCCATTATTTCAAAACTCTAACATTCAGAAAAATTGGACCGAAGGCCACTTGTCTGACAGTCTGTTATCCCAACAACAAAGGCCCATTGCTCAAAAAGCCCTGTGCTCTGAAAGAAACACATTCTCCCAAAGAGATCATCGAACCTGGGTGCCAGTTTTTGTCCTACTATGGCGAAGGCTTTCCTGCCTTATTCTGCCTCTGATTGGCTATTCATTGTTGCATTGGTTGGTTGTATTAGTTATGTTTACGCATGAGGAATGAGAAGGGTTAGGGTTAAGGAGTCAAGGTTAGGGTTGGGGTTTTTGGTAAACAGTTAAAGGTGGAAAATCAATTTCATGGCAGGGAGAACTGAATACAGGCCATACATATTTCCAACTACAGAAAAAGTGTGTGTTTTATAAGTGATGGCCATTTGTTTTTGGGGATAATGGGCTGTCAAACAAATGGGCTTTTGGTCCACAGGGACATTTTTCAGAATGTTGGAGTTTCAAAATAATCATTCGTTGGAACAATGGCAAGGGACCAAATAAATACTAGATATTATTCCCCACATTTAGTAACTCTTGTTCATCTTGAAATAATTTAGGGGGTGTTTTAAAGCCTCAAAGAATGTGGCACACAACAGTTGGATGGTATTTTGCAACTAAATGTGCAAAGTGAAAAGATTTGACTTGACTTGTGTAAAATACCAAATGGCAATGTTTAACTGCAGGGTTCAATGTAAGACAGCCCATGTCAAAATACAGATCTGAAAGAAAAACTAGGTCAGAAGTCGGCGTGGAACCTCTGTCTAAATACATTCACACCACCAACAGAATGCCTGGAAACTAGTTACAGGATTCCCCTGCAGTGTAAAGGCAGCACACTTTTAAGTAGCTCACAGACACATGTTCAGATTCCGGGTGACATCCGTAGTCAACAGGTGCCAGAGCACAACAGCTGCTGCTGCTGTGACTCGCCCGCTCTGAAGTTGCCCTGGGGAGCCTGATGCCAGAGCTGGTTTGGGTTCATCACGCATCCCGTTTTGCATTTCTGCAAAGTTTGTTGTGGCAGAAATGAGACGTGACAGAGAAAAGGCTTAGGGGAAGTAAAAGTTAAGTTACGGGCGGGCGGTGTGAACTGGTCTTTTAACACCTTTCTTTATATTTCCTGAAGGTATGGGTGAATCTTGCATAAAGCAATAACATCAGAAAAATCAACCTGACGTTAGTGCCAGTGAAACAATAAAGCCAAAAAGAAGGAGAGCTCGGTTTTGGTATTCAGTAAGTGTTTGGTTCTCAATCACAACAGCGGTGAAAGACCCAGAAGTTCTTGAGGATATAATGACCTCTTGACCCCTCTTCAAATAAGAGAGATGAAGAAGGTCTCCACGTGGCTCCTTTGGTGCCTATTTAAGGAGCCGCCCGTCTGCGCTCCCTATTTTATCTAAGCCACAGAGCGACTATTGGAGTCCACATGATTGATGTCGTCTCATCTCTCAGGCTGTCACGCTCTCCTGATGAGCAGATACTTTATCGACTCCGTTTTGGGGAGTGTGTCTAGTCTCACTGCTATAAGCTCTTTTAAGGAACAGACTCCAAATAGTGACCTAGGCCCTGATCTTCAAAATGTCGATTTAAGTGTAAGGTCCCATCAGATAAGTTCTATTCGTAGGATATTAGTCTTGAGGAGAGGGCAGAATCCAGCAGACTGTTGGCGCTCGGTGCCTGATCCTATTGACAGAACAGGAAATACTGGAGTTTGAATAACGGCATTAGCTAAGGTGACAACAACCAATTGATGTTGGCTTTTGATCCAGAGTCTTTTTTCAGCCCAACTATTGGCTCCATTCGGCTGCCAATAATGTCTAGCTGGTCAGCTTGCAGTGAACATCAATCCTGCAAGCTTCTTAGAGAAACAAATCCCTTTGCGAACACATATGGAAATGCCAAACAAGAAAGTATTTCAAACAGACTTGATAGTGCATTTAAAAGTACAAGCGGATTTCTTGCCGTTGTTGCTTATCTCTGCTTTGTGCTGTGATATTCAGTTTAGGGAAAAAATATATTAAAAAAACGTAATTCATAAAGTCTCTTTTCCCTCTCTTGCAATAAGGTGATGGCTTTGCATTTTCCCTCCTAAGCTCCGCCGGCTGTATCAGAGGGCAGCCTTCACAGAGGAGATTGCACGACCCCTTGTAATAAGCTGCTTCACTTATAAAGGCCAGGTGCTTATCTTGTCCATATAGGATTCTTTGGTCAGACGGATCTTGTTTGGACACATAAGATCACAACCTTCACGTCCAGTTCTGTGTCGAGCGAACATCTCTTGCGGAAGAACAAGCTCTAAGGTGAAAAACCAGAGGAAATACTGTGGAAAAATCCACTGAATGAGATGCTTTCTTTTGCAAGAAACATGTACTTTTCTTCCCATGCCCCTTTACCCCTTTGTATCTTGCACTCAGTAAGGGAGTCTTGGTTAAGACAACCAATTTGTTCCACTAAGGGAAGCAGAAATGCTTAGATAATAGGTCTAAGTATCAGGGGGTTGTCAGCGTTGTTTTTCTATGCCCTGTTAAATCATAATGAGGAGACAAGGCAAGGGACTAAAAGTTAAAAGAGTGAGGTAGAAATGCAACTTTTGAATAGGATTTACTAAGTCATGGCCTTCAAGCATATTATGCTACCGAGGCTGTCCGTTGCTTTGTTATTATTGCCGTCTATCACATTGTTACTGTCTTTATGGCACTACCTTTAGTAGACTTTTTAAAAAAATGCCTTTCATTCCCATATATAGTCTTACACAGCTCTGAATAGTAGAATTTTAATTGTGAAATCATACAACAAAAATAAGCAGCTTGTTTCAAAACAGACTGTTGTTGCATGTAGGCGTTTCCTGCCCCAACCAAGAATTGGCCCTCAACAAGCGAGAAATTTGACTGGGAGCCAGCATCGTAGACAGTCAGGGTTTCCAGTGTTAGGATTCCCAGACTGCAGAGCCTGGGATTAAAAACACCACAGAGTAGAGTAACACTTTGATAACACTACAGCACTATGTGTTAATATAGAATCATACATAATAAAAATATGAGGCTCTGTATTAGCGGCTGACACTCGTGGTATGCACTGTCCTAGTGCTCAAACAATTAGTCAAGTAATTTATTAGTTTATTGCCAAAAACTAATTGCTCGGGTCATTTATCAAGCAGAAATGCCACCTTGCGCCATCTCAAATGTGAGGATTGGTTCTTTTACCCGTTTTCGCGTGTGTGGTTCAAGACCTGGGATTAGTAGTCCACTAATCTCAGCAGTTCGATACCTAGTTCCTCCTTTACACACGTGTGTCCTCGGGCAAGATGCTGCTCTGCAAATATTTCCCGATTGTTAAGCCAGTGCCTTGCAAGTTAGGCCACAATCATTGATGTGTACGTGTGAATGGTTAAATTGTAAAGTGCTACATACTACATACTATTTACCATTAATAATTAGATATTCGATGGATGTATAAAAGAAGAACTGGGTACACCCTGGTGGCGGGGCCACTTTCATTCCTATAAAAGTTCTGCGCATTAAGCAAAAAAAGCTGCTGTGTGTAAAATTACTTAGATAATGTTTCCATATTGTGTGGCCCATATGGTAGGTACACTAAGGCAGTGGTTCCCAACTGGTGGGTTGCCATCCAAAGTGACTTGCGAACGTGTCAAGTTTGTAAAAAAAACACCGCATTTTGAAGAGCAGTGAATTCCTTGCACAGAGCTTTTATTTCGAAGTCCCAATTCTGGGTGTAGTCAATACCTAATGGATGGCTACTTTACAGAGACAGCAAACTAGCTCAACTACTCACGTATTGCTCTGAACATATCGAACTGTTTGGACCTTGAACTACTGACTATGGAGAAATCTGGACCCCATGGCTGGACCAGTTGGGAACCATAGCACTCGAGACTTCTGCTTTAGTGCTTTGCTTAAAAAATATTTCAATTGATTCACAGATGTCTTTTTTGCTACATAAGCCTATGAGAAAAAGTATTTTTTGGGCCATAGGGCATCACATAACAGATGTAATTCCACTGTTTGGCTACCATGGAAATTGGCTTCAAAGCCTGGTGCACTTCCTGGGGGCCTGGGATATCCTTGGGTTCAGGACTGCTGAACAAGTAATCTAATGATGTTAGCTCTGGGAGCTTGAAATGGGCATGGTTTCCTATTTCTTTTGCATTTTAGGTGAAGCTATTTATCAACAAATGAAAAACACAGCTAATAGACAGATTGATTAATGATAAGTTATACTTGCAACCCTACATCAGTCCATAGCTAACAAATTCTTGTTTTTTTGTTGATGCATTTTCTGCCATGCTTTTAGTTTCAAGGACTGAACCAAAATGGTTTAACTGTACTTTCATTTGAGGATCACCTTTAAAAAATGAATAAAATCCATGCCAATTCAAGGCTTTGCTTACTGTTTCTAACAACTGTTTTGTTTACAAATTGATTATTGATTGGTCTTTTGTCCTCTTGTCTGCTAATTTAATCACCTAATCAGAGGATAAATCCTTTCTTGACAATGCATTGATTATAGACATTTACCTTGACTAGGGCTATTGACACAGTTTGTTGATATATTTTTTTAAAGTGCCATTGATAACCATGTTAAGCCAATGACAGCTAAGCTGCTACAGTCACTTTGGTGTGATTTGCCTTTTATACCACACTGGCTACTGGGATTTGAGCTGTCAAACTGCAAAGCTTAGCTCTAAACAAAGAGATGTAAGAGACAAAAACATTTTAGAAACTCCCTCTGGTATACAGCATGGACACGAGGACAGCGTCTCTCATGAATATGCCTTTTTGCATGCACAGATGGATGTTGGCTTGGCAGCTGGAAAAAGGTTAACAAATATGGAAATAAACTGTAAGCAAGACAAAAAGGACTTCGGGCAACTCTGCACCGGGAATGATCATAGTTTATGCTTATATGTAGTATGACTGTGGTTTAATTAAACTTCTGTACCTCTGAATTTAGTATTGCGCTGTTCATCTTGAACTTTATTATTATTGCGGTCATATTAATCTTACAGTATCGCCATCCAATTTCATTTTCATTAAATAACTTTATGTCATTTTCTTTATGCAAGCATGTTGAATGTAAACAGTCTTTTGTGTTTTCCTCGTTTGGAAAGCCTGGTGCTGGCATTTCACTGTTGAATCATTGCACATTATTAAATCAAATCTGCTGCTGGCAATACAAAATGGAGAATTTCCAGAGCTGAGCGGAAGAAGGTCTAGTTAATGGATCGCGTTCTTTTTTATCTTCCAAATAATGAATCTTTCTATTAATGTACTGCTGACTTTGATGTTGATTCACAGGCTTACACACCATTAGTTATGAAGCTGTCTACTTCTCACTGTATTTTGTTTTTCTCCCCCACTGTAGGACATACTTTTTTCATGGCCTTTGATGCCAGACCACTTTATTATTCATCTACATACTTGTAAATCCAGAAACAGAAAATATTCATATGTTGGAATCGCATTTCCACATCTATCCCTCTCTCTTTCTATCATCTGTCCATCTATGTACAGTGGCCATTTACGACGTACGTACGTGGAGAAAGTGGTCAAACACTGGCCAAACTGCAGTGCATCCTGTGTTATTTTGTTATTTTTAAATATATGGCCAGGGATCATCCTATAGGCAGCCATGTAGGGCACAATTATTAATTTTATTTATTTATTTATATTTTCAACATTTAAAAATGAAATATAAGGAGTTGAGTCTATGTGAAGAACATCAGAGTAAGAGAAAATGAAAAGGCAAACGAAGTTTAAAAAATAAAGAAAACAAGAATTTTAACATACTTTATTCTTTTATTGTATACTATTTTGATGATAATAATACTTTTGTGGGGTATGGTAATGCGTGGTGGGGGCTTCACAAGGGCACCTACTTTCCCAGATCAGGCCCTGTATGTGGCATAATGTGGGTTTTTTTTGCCAGTTACACAAATTATTACAAGAGGGCAAACGCTGCTTGATCAGATCCAAAAGTACAAATTGTCCTATCAAAACCAAACATTAATACTAATACTGATGACCTCAAAATGATTGTTAACCATTAACAGCAAGCAAGCACATATTTAAACCTTAGGGAGGCCAAGATAACTCCCATTGTTCCCAGTGTGGCTTTCCTTGTTTGAATCACAACCCTAACCCTAATCCTAGCCTTAAAAATAATCATCATCTTTTCCAGACTGGAAAAGCCAGAAATAGCTGCCCTGAAAACAAGAAAAGGACAGTTTAAAATCTTGAAACAAAAGTTCTGAAAACATGCCAAATAGTTCTCTGATACATGTTGCAAGAAAATGAGATTTCAGAATGTAATAACAGGTCTAATGCCTTGTTTAGATGGAGATTGCTTTTGCACTGTGTTATTCTGCTGCCATAAGGGACTGGAATGAACACTAGGGGGCAAGCTTAAGCCTTTCTCACATATCCATATTATATTTAGGCAGTTATATCTCCTCTTTCCTTTCCCATCCTTTTCCACTTTAGATTGTGCAGTCGTTTCACCGTGGTATATGCATGTGACAGACTGTGAAGTCGCACGTTTGTTCATATTTGTTTGGGTGTGGGCTTGCATGTGGTGAGCCACCCACATTAATCTTAACCCAGAGATAACATTCATTGAGCTGTGTGCTATTCCGATTGAGTCAAATTGTGTGGACTTCTGGCATCTCAGATTAAAAATGGATTGCATCCCCCAAATCTTATTCTCTCTTTCTTCCCCTCCGTCTTTCTCTCTCTCTGTGCAACCCCTACACACACTGTCAAGTCTGATGTTGCAAGCTGTCTCATAAGATATACTAGCTGTTCCCTCTCTCTCTCTCTATGCTCTCAAGCTGTTAATACTCTGTGTTGAAGCTCTACTACACTCGCTTTCTATCTCTTTCTCCTTCCTCTCTTACCCCAGCCCATTGTCTCCCTTTCCCCTGCTCCCTTGCTTTCGAGAGTCTCTCTCATTGCACGGCGGCTCCTTTGCGGTGTCTGCCTCAATTTGCATCATTCCTCGGTGTGCAGTGTCAGCCAGGGCCTCCTGATCAAATCCTTGCAGCTGATGACTGCTTTCATCCCACATTTAGTTGCCTTGCATCCGTGTGTATCTGCCCTCGCTGTTTCCCACAATTCTTTGCTGGTGCGGGGAGTGGTGCCCGCCTGTGTCTGCTGGTCTGTCTGCTGCGTCGGTCTGTCTGTTGTTTGTTGCTGGGGATCGGCGAACAGATGGTGCGCTACGTTTCCCCCTGCAGAGTGTGAGTGCTACAAAGTGCAGCATCATGCAAGATGGGTTTTACTGCAGAAAGGAGTACCACAGTAGATCTCTCATACTTTGTGCGTCCTAACAGCACAGATAAATACCACTATATCATGCTCTGAGCAAAACATCTCTTTGCAATAGCATTCCCTGTTGTTCCTTGAAAGGTTTATCCTCATATTACTTTTTTATTCGCTAAATATTTAATACTCATAATGCCTCGCTAAAAGTTTCTCACCAAATTAAAGCGGCAAGATTGAAAGTATTGTCCTTGACTGTTTTCAATGGATAATTGGTGAATTATTAAGAGCTTCGTTAGGGGACCTCTTTGTGCTACAGTACTCTGAGATCCACAGTTGTTTGACAGTTCCCGAATTCTGTAGTGATTATCAGCTTGTGCAGAACTCCCTGGGCAATGCTGCTGTTGCTAGAAATACATTTGTAAGAATCGGTTCAAGCATGCAGGCAGGACCATCTCCCTGGGAGAGCAAGTGGGCTTATACAGATGAGAACCCTCAAGAGGCCCCTCTTGCTAAAATATTAACAAGGTGGATGAATTAATTTGGCTTAAAAGACTGAATTTAATTTCCTGCCAATGAGTGTTGCCACCGATACTGCCAAAGCACATAAATGGCAGCGACTGGTAGATTTGGGTGATTTCAACATCCACCATCATGCCGTGCTGAATTGTGCCACTCACAGCAGAAGTGCATTTTTAACTGCTAATGAATCAGCTGGGTTTGGGCCAATGCCAGGCACTCAGAAGCCAAGATTAAAACTCTGCTCTTGCTAATCATAACAAAAGCCATGGGATTAGTCATTGGAGATAGAGTCAAGGTCCTTGCCCACACAGCTAATTGAGCTCTTATCTTGGCCCAGCCGGTAATGCCATTAATCATAAATGGCATGTCATGTTCGAGAAAAAGTGCGGAAGCGCCATAAGCTGCTGATGAGCTCTGAAAGTGCGGAGTGCTTTGTTTTCAAAAGCCCATGCAGAGCCTTGTGGATATTGTGTGAAGACTATCCTTTCAGGGTGTTCTGTTGGTTAACTCGGACTCATACAGAAAGGTAATACAAACATGCTGTGATTTGTTGCTCTTCTATATGACCACATTTGTGCTCGATTCATTGCGGCACAAACCTCTTGTCTTGCTTTCTCCTGGCTGGTGAAACTAATGATAATCTGTGGGAGCATGATTTGTTGCTGGGAGCAGACACAGAGCCTCTATTTTCTTGTTTACTCTTCTTTACCGGAGGCGGTTTACCATAGATATAGCCAACAAAAGTGGAAGAGCAAACATAATCTATTGTTAACCACTTCAGTTGCTGCACAGCTATTTCTAGATGCCCTGTAGAAATGCACTGGTGTACCTGTGAAGCTACATATACTGTAACTAACGCTCACTGCGTTCTGCCTAGGAGCTATTTTTCCTCTTTGGAATATGTGTGTGTATAACCATGTCTTATGACCTTTGATTGAGCGGATTTTCCCCAAGAGAGAGAAAAAAATGATCGTCTCTTGTGCTCCTGTTTGAAATCATGCATAAATTTAATTGCCAGCCCATGATGGGGTCTATGAGAAAGCTCTAAAACGTGAGTGCTCGCATCAGTATGGACTAGTAAATTAGCATGACAGTGGCGGGTGGCAGCATTGGGAGTAAGTGGGAGGCGGTGGTGAGGACGTGGGTTACGAGCTCAGCAGAATGATTGAAATCCCTGCTGTCAGGTGATGGCTGCTCAGGTGATGCGGCACAACGCTGGCGCCTCTCTAAGCAGAATGCAGACGCAGAGAGAAGACTTTAGAGGTTTTTCATTCGAGAGGGGATCAGGAGGGATTTGGTCCTGTGCTGTCTGTTTCTTTCTTGTTTATTGTCAGGGCAGCGTGTCACATGCAGCTGGCAAACATATGCATAATGTGAAGAGGCACATGTACAAACCACTAGGTAATACAAATGCATCCAAGGGACAGGAGAGTACACATTCTGACAAATATGTTAACGCAAACAATCAATCAAAGGATGTTAAGTAGAAAAGTGGACTAATTTGAAAGACTTGATGCAACCCTTGGATATGTACATGCAGAGTGAGCAATATATTTGATGTGTTAGCATAGAACAACATATGTGGACTACTGAGCAAACAAAATAAAACCTTTTCAAAGGGTGGAAGCTGATCATGGACGCATGGAAATAAATGGATTTCAATCAATATGTTAATATCGCTGCACTTAAACCAGCTACAACATCGAAATGCTGTTTACATTGGATGGAATCAGTAATAACAATCCAGTAAATATTACACATTTACATCCAGTAATTTTGCTGATTATAAATGGTTGCTTTAACTTAGGCTGATATCCTAATACTAGTGAAAGAACTACAGTGTGTGTTTACATGGACTTGAAGAACCCATTTATGATAAGGTTTTTGTAGAAGCCTGTTTATATGTTTCACCTTGTAAACACCAATTCCATTTATGAGAAACCATGCTAGCAGGAGTGCTCGGAACGATACCCGCATGTACATACTGAATATGAATGACCCAATTTCTCTGTGCTTATGTAACACTATAACTCAAACATGATCATAACCAGGATAAGCTCATGATCAGGTTACTCCTGTCCATGTAATCGCACTTAATGAAGATGGTGGCATTGGCTCATAGGACATCTGGTGTGAGGTATGGCAAGGGTTTGAGGATGATTTTTCTATATAAATAAGAAAATATCATAAACCAGAACACTAGCAGCTAACAGTGCTAGCTCCGTAAACTGATGGAGCTAACGGTGTTAACCAGGAGAGAACATGAAGATGGGCCCTACACTTGCGTGGAGGCGCCATCCTGATATCCACGGTAACCACTGTAGGAGCACAGTGGTGGCAATGAGCTGGGATACACACATGTGGCTTACTACAACAAACCACAGAGAAGCTCGTACTACAGAACACATAGAAGAAGCATGACTTCATTCTATGCTTAGGACACCTTTACTGCACTGTATCATTGTTTGCTGCTATGCTAATGCTCTGAATGCTGCATACAGAATCTTTAAATAGGGCCAAGATTTGTTGTAGTCATGATGTGCTTTTTATTGCTCTTGCTGCCCACATTTGTTTGAATCAATATTCACATGCTTGTCCTTCACTGTTTTCTCCTGAGATTTAGACACTTGAATTGATGGGAAAATGCTCTCTCACACTTTAGTTATACAAAGAGCGCCCCCCTCTTTTCAGCATTCAGAAACAATCAAGTGTTTTAACCTGAACACAGACTAATAGCACCGGTCTACTAATTAGGCTTTGAACTCATGTATATGATGTTTTGTTGCATCAGTAGGGCTTGGATGGACCAAAAGTACCATTAAAACACTGTAATGCATTTGTATTATTTAGACATATCAGGCCCATTAGCACAAGCACTAGAAATGGTATTCATTTTACAAGCCACCAAGAGCTTACAAGCCAGAGCTCCAGGGAGAAAGGAACAGCTGAAGGATGCAGTTTAAAAATACCAGATTGTTTTTCTCCAGGGCTGGAATGACTCATTACCCAGGCAGCAAAGCAGGGAGTCTTGTCAGTTGGGTCGTCCCACAGTACAGTGACGCGCAAATTGCGCCGGCGCATCACTTACAGTGCTACAGTCGTTTTGGGACTGTGACAATACACACATACGCTTGTACTCAACTTCTTATATATGCACAAACACCTGTGTTGGAATCCAGGAAGGTGATGTGTGCAGATTGGGGGAGATTTTCTGGGAGGTAGGGTAAAGTCTCAGGCGGCTGCTAAATGCTGACGTGTTTATCCCTTCTTCTCATCTCGTGGCTCACTTGTTCAGATGTGAGGGGTGTTGGGAGATAGCCTGACCAACCCATCGCTCACTTACTGCAGCGCCAGTGTGACGACTTGCCACTATTGGATCTTTACTCTGCTCTTATCTGATGGCCGCTCTGCCATGAGGTGTTGTGAAACCGGTGCTCACACGTCACCAGCTCTCCTCCTATCTCCCTGGATGCAGCCCAAGGAGTAGCGAGGGGAGATGTTGAAGGGGTTGGAGGGCATATTGGGGGCAGAGTGGCATGGCACTCAGCCCCGGATCATCCCTCACCTGGGAGATAAAGGGCAGGAGTGATGACTTCCCAGCTTGAGCTGAGCTTTGGGCCAATGTCCGACCTTTCCAGTGAAAAAGGTGACTGATCCGTGGAGGCCTCTGATGTAAAGAACTGCCCTTATCAGGCCGACAGGGAGGAAGAGGAGGAGATAGCAGACAGGCTTGTGTGAAGAAATTTAACCGGCTCATAGCTTGGCTAGGTGGGAATATTCCTAATGTCTTTCAAGCTTCATCCCTCTCTTTTCTACTTTCTATCTTTTCCTCCCTCTATTCTCCTTATCTGAGCTCCTCTGCAGAAAAATCCATTTTCCTGCAGTAGGCCGCTTTGTCTGTGCAGGGTGCGGTGGGACTGAGGCGGGTGGTAAATAATGCACAAGTCTTTCTCCTTTCATTCTTCCAAAGGAGGGAGCACTCACTAAGACCCTCTCTGAAGTGGGCTTATTAAACCAACCAGGCCGCAGACGTTGCTTTTCCTTTTTTGGAGGGGGGCAAGGTGAGGATGAAGTGAGAATTTCCCTAAAGAAAATTTTTGCTGCAAGGGCCCATTATCCCATTCCCTCAACTTTTCCCCATTGAAACTAAAAAAAATGAATCCAAATGGGAAATGCAGCTCCCAAAATCACCAAGTGTGCCTTTGCTGTGGTGCACTGCAGAGATTCTGCAGTCAGTATGTGCCTGATCCCTTGCCGGAAGATAAGATTGCCGACGTCCTGGTGGATTCTCAGATGGTGTAAGTTTTGGTGGTGAGAAAGAGGAGCAGATGGCTGTCGTCCTCTGGACAGAATTCAAAGCAATGGCTGATAAAATTCAAGTTTGCAAAGCGTGCTCACCTTTCTTGACAAGCAGCGCTGTAACCTTGACTTGAAAGTGATGACTTACTCTGGCATGTCCCTTTTTAGCCCTCCCTCCCTCCTGTGAGTATCATCATAGATTTTCTTTTACCTTATTTCATTTTTGATCTATTTTTTTCCCATTTGCACTACAAATAACAATGTTTTTTTATTCACCTCCTGTTTTCACCCATTTCTGTAACTCCTTTCCAGTGCTGTTTCATTTTCAGTAAAGATGCCGCAACGGTTGTCATTTCTCTTTAAAGCGTAGCAGGGAATAGAGACCTTCTAGTGTGCTTGAAGGTCTCTTTTCTCCGCTGTGCTTTGATATATATGGTAAATACTGTATATATGAGCCAACAGCAGCCGGCCGAATTCACTTTCAAAGCTGCAGTTTTCACATGCTTTGGGTTTAAGTGGAAGGTCTAGCATAGAGAATGAATCAGATGCATGCGGAGGCAGGGGAAGACATGAGATCCTATACCTCCCTAATGTCAAAATATCCACCCACGTACACTCACAGAGAGTATTGTAGCCTCCACAAATATTTACCGGATTTTCAAGAGTTTCCATTGCGCAACAAATCCCAGCACATCCCTTTGACAACACTATTTTGAAAAAGCAAGACCTGTGAAAAAAAAATCCAATGTGACGGGAGCAAAATACTGCTGAGAACACTGCTCTTGTTACAGGGCAGAACAGCAGAAGTAGGCCTCATGTTATTGGCCCTAATACATTTGCTTGCAGGAACTGACTCAAAAGATGAAAGGAAGGGAGAAGTTAGTCTTTTTCAGGTCAACATGCCTCCAGGGCTGCCTACACATCCAAAATAGATGGATCTACAAGAAAGCTGGCCAGAATTAGTTAATGCTTGCACAATGATCTACCTAATATATTTATTTATTTGATTCTTTTCATTTTCTGCTAGTCTCAGGACATCTTTCTTCCTCTGGCGATTTCTTACA
Organism: Plectropomus leopardus; assembly: GCF_026936395.1. Taxonomy (NCBI): domain Eukaryota; kingdom Metazoa; phylum Chordata; class Actinopteri; order Perciformes; family Serranidae; genus Plectropomus; species Plectropomus leopardus. The sequence goes on from NC_142179.1 coordinate 8,170,223, forward strand.
GATGCTTGTGGGCACATTGTGTCTCTGTATTCCTTCCACCGCACGTCTGATGAGTCATGCACAGGGACCAGAAAGGAATTAAACAGTCATTGTTCGAGATAATGGATAACTAATGGCCACCATATGAGATGGTGTTTGAGAGCATGTGTTGTGTGAGATTGAAAAATTGAATGTGCTATAAAAATGAGTTGAGAGATTAAACATGCTGACATTGTGATGTGATGAAATAGGTCATGTAAATACCACCCGCACAACACCAACAAGCCGGTCAGTCACCACAAACCTGCCCACCTCATCCAAGCTTTCTGTTATTCATCTTTAATTTCATTGTGTCTGCACTTTTAGTGTGAAAAAGAACTGCAACAACATCTGACTTCTAAACTGCATTCAACCCACGCATTTTGATACAGGGTGAACTAATGAATACTTATTTCTTTTTCTTTTTATCAGTTTTCCTGTGAGAACTAGACACAGATGGCCATCTTCAAGGATGTTCCACCTTTAACATTTTACATTCCCAAATAAAGGGCCATTACAAAATGTTATATAATTACTACACAGTCACAGAGTGGTAATAGACAGAGCGGGAGGAGGAATTATGTAAATGTTAAAATGTTTTTCAAAACTCTTGTAGACTACAAAACTTTATTAAATAACTTTTAAAAACTATCTGCTCTTGAAATTTATAATTAATCCTTCAATTGACTTAATGCAGCCTAGGGTGCATTCAATCTGAAAACTGTGTGTGCTGTTTTCCTACACCTCGAGCTGCAATGTGTAGCCTATATAAACCAAATTCTGGTAGATCTTTACTTATTGTACATGCAGTTTTCATTTTTATTTCAAGCATGCTTTGGCAATGTGGATGTATGTGTCCCATGCCAAAAAAAAGCCACCTTGAAATTGAATTCAACCCTGCTTAATTAAAAGGCAGTGCACTTGTGTAACAAGGTATTAAATGCATCACCTTTCCTGTTTAAGTGAACATTATGCTGTATTTTTGGGGGGCTGAACGTAGCACTGATCTCACTCCAAGGGCGTCAAAAATGTGACTTTGGGTAGTGGCCCGCAGCATCAGATATGGGCGCAAAATGCACACTTTCACGCCTGAATCATTATTAGACATTTAGAGGACATAATGTATGGAGCACAAAAGGCCACTTTGGGCAAGTGGGAGGGGATGGGCCCAATAAGCACAGAACTTTGATACAGGACACCAGTGTTTGTGTCCCATGTAAAATTAAAAAATGTTGAGTTTATTATGTCAGCTGTCAATGTTAAAGGCTATCCCTGATGTTGTTAGAGTGATGCTGGAGGCTTTTGTCCAAGCAACAAAATATGAACAGAAGGGATAAGATCATGTTGTTTGAAATCATGTGCCAAAACACATTAGCTGGAAAAAGTGCAGACTACATTTGGTTTCCTTGGTTTATTACAGATTACATTTGGATTTTTTGTTATCAATACTGCCCATGACTGAAGCTATAAACTCATTTTTTGAATATTTATAAATTATGAGTAGATTTGGCAAACTTGTAAGCAATTATTTCACATTTTTGCTATTAAATCCAGCAGATATCTCCATATTCGCATTCTTAAGAATGTTGTTGTTTGTGTCTTATTAATGTAGGTCCAGTATTTACTCTTGGTTATAACTGTGAGATGCTAACTTTGCCCATCTCCTGTTTGGTGCAGTGCAAGTAGCTCACAGTGGATTTTAGAGCTTTTTCTCTTAAAACTGCTCAGAACTGATGCATCAGGTGATACACTCTTTGGGTTTGTCACAACAAACAACCCATTACAGTTAGTTACATAGTGATTTGGCCCATGTGTTGACATGGGTGTCCTTTTATCAATTAGTTCTGATTTGTATTTATTTTTTAAATCATATTAATTGCAAATTTTCAGAAACAGCTCACATGTTGAATTGCATGTGTGGATATTGGGGATGCATGTACACGTGTATACCTGTATATGTGTGTTCGTGCTTGCCATGACACATGGTTACAGAATGCATTGTATCCCCCTCAGTGAGGATGAGCTCAGTGATGTTTGCGGTTCTTTGAAGCCGCACTTGCCGGCAAAAGCTTGTCTTTCTGGGCTTGCCCCGTCTCAGTCAGTCTGAGGTGATTGCAGATGACACATTCGCAGCCAGTCTGCATAGTCAGCTGGTCAACCCAGCAGAGTGCAATATTGCGAAACTGGAGAAGACTGATGAAGGTTAGATGACACATTATGGCAGCAAAAAGAGGTGTCAATAATGGTTTGTCTTGTGAGGAATTCTCAGGCACATTTTTGCTGCCTCTCGCCTCAGGCAGTGGATCTACTTTTATCATTCATTGCCTTTTCACATTAATGAGAAATCAGCCCACTCAGAATGCCTCTTTGTGCTGTACAATACATTCACCTATACATATACCCTTGGAATGACTAATGTACATGCTTGCAAATGTTTCTATCCTGGGCGCAAGGGCTCTGCAAGGTTAAGTAGAGCGTCTATGTCAAGAACAAAGCAGCAGAGGTGTTGGCAATTTAGAAATCCTTTTTGGTTTCCCCTGGAGCTACACTTTGCTACACAGCGATTCTCCAAACAACTAAATGGATTATTCACCGAATGACTTTGGTTTAGTCTAGGCCGGTCAAAGATTAAGTGCTCGTTTGATGTATTTTTTCCCCAATTGTAACTCACACAAACACAACACTTCATCAGGACCTAGTTTCTCTTCGACAAGCACAACAAGTGCCAGTCTAAGAGGGCCTGCTGCCAAACACAGGAATTTCGTAGTAATGAAGCTGTCAGAAAGATGTGGAGTGGATAATGTTCGCACCCGCTTCACTTCCAGGCCTGGAAAAACAGAATAGACCATTGTTTGAGAGCTCAACTATGCCTACAGCAAAGACAGGCTACAATGACATCAAACTGCGTAACCACTCATTACAGCATGTTCTCTGCTCAGACCACCTCAATGTGTTTTCTCATCTTCACATGCCCAAATATACACGGCTGCCTGTGGGCACTGTCACTGCTCTCGCTCTCTATCCAGCTGACACTTCACATGAGGAGGTGCTAGCATTATCTGAAGCTATCATCCAATATTTACTGGGGCTGTTATCCTTTTTTGATAATACAGCAGTGATTCATTAGGGCTCATTTGTTTTCATGCCAGTGCAGTGCATTAACTGTGAGGGCTCGCAATCCTCAGCAATTTCAAATTGTTGACACAAGAGCCCCTGAATTGCATGAGAGACCATTTTTATGAGTGGTGAATCATGTTTTAAATGCATGGTAGGCCTATGTAATTTTTGTTTTTTCTAAATAAATGTTACATAATGCAGAGCGGGTTGACCCAAAATGCAGGCAACAGCAGGCTATAGCAACTCAAAAGGATCACTCTTTATTTCAAGGACACAGTAACTGAACATCACACGAACGCATCAAGGATCAAACAGAGACTGAACTAAAAACCAGGACTTAAATACAAACTAGTCTGACGAGGGGATTGAATGCAGGTGGAGAAAAAGGGTGGAGAAGCTCAGGTGAGGGGAATAAGGTGATTAGGCAGATGAGCAGGCAGGGAGCTAACAAGGCTGTGAGTGAATGATAGGAGAAGCAGCCTAGGAACACAGGAGAGGAAAAACACAGTAAACAGAATCCCCAAAAGTAAGAAAACGCAATCTTCTTAATAATAAACCAACCAAGTGACAACAAAGACAAACTTACAAATAAAGGCAACTTAAATGAGTTCTATACACTTAGACCAGCCTTCTCAAAAATCTAAAAAAATTTAGGAAACGGCAGACTGTTACAATAATAACTATAACACAAGACAGGCTTTAATGATTTTGTGAAGTAGTATTTGATCAATCATGAAAGTCTATTAGATGCAATTCAGACTGAATCATGTTACATTTAATCCTGTTATGTTATATGATTCTCATAAAAATATCCACAAGTCAGTCACATAAGCTTGCTCATGCATCATTAGCATAAGTTGAGCTGACTACTTTTATTGTACTAGGTTTAAGAAAAGATACCATGGTTGAACAAATAAATTAATGACAGAATTTGATTAAAAAACGTATGAAGCATCAGTTCATAAAATTTTACCAACATTATTATCCCCATATCCCACCCCACCTAATCATGCTGAATCTCAAATTTGTGGAAGATTGCAGCTAAAATTATCAGAGCACAGTCATTCTTACATCCTCAAAGCAGTTTGCCCCCCTCCCACCCCCCGACATTCACAAATATGAGCAAAATTAAAATTTGATATGTTGATTGAGGGGTGGCACAGTGGCTTTGTGGTTAGCACTGTTGCCTCACAGCGAGAGGGTCCCTGGTGGCGGGGGCCCTTCTGTGCAGAGTTTGCATGTTCTCCCCGTGTCTGCGTGGGTTCTCCCCGGGGTCTCCGGCTTCCTCCCACAGTCCAAAGACATGGTTAATGGGGTTAATCAGGTTAATTGGTGACTCTAAATTGCCCTTAGGTGTGACTGTGAGTGTGTATGGTTGTTTGTCTATATGGTCTGGCGAACTGTCCAGGGTGTAACCCTTCCGCCCAATGACAGCTGGGATTGGCTCCAGCCCCCCCGCGACCCTTACGAGGACAGGCGGTTACAGAAAATGACTGACTGATATGTTAATTGAATAATTCATCTGTGGGATAGCCCAGCACTGTTGTCCATGGCCAAAAACAATCAAACTTATTATAACTTGAAATGTATTAAAAAGTTTAATGTTTTAAAGTTGCCATACTCCTCTTATACTGAATGTTGTTACTGTACTCCTTTCACAGTGGGGGTTTAATTTTAAAATTAAACTATTTCAAAGTCTGAGGTGTCTGTCTGACCTATGCCATTTACTGACTCCAGAGCAACATACTTCCTCTTTGAATTGCACATTTTGGGAACTGTAATGATAAAACTCAGAACATAGCCCATTCAAATGGAAACAAAAGAAAAGAACATTAATAGAAAGAAATCCCACAAAAAGAGCTTCTGACACTATTAGCTTTTGTGATCTTTTTTACAGAATTAAGGCAATAACTGTCCTTATATTCTCATATAAAGGGAGGACTGACATTTGCCTTTATCTGTGCTGTTGGGAAAGCAAAAAAACCTTTCTGTAAACATGCACAACACATACAGTACCATTCACATACAAAACAATGGCATTTCAAAGCATAAGCTATCACATACCCCCTGGCAGAACTGCATAACATATAGAATGACATATAGGACCAAGCAAACACAGCTCATAGTTCAGTTAAAGTACTCTGTTGGAGTGCTTAATATTATACTGTATGAGTTTAAGTCCCAACTGAAATATTGCTGTTTCCTCATTTGTGTGTATTTCTTTGCTGGATAGATTCTCACACAAATCCTCTTAAGCACTTGAGGAGGATGACACGTTCTGTTTTAAACAAAAAAAGGATGCCTCCTTAAATGTTGTTAACACCTGTGCTAAAGTCTGCCTGAGAGCAAAGCAACACCAAGACACATGGGGCATGTACTGTAGCAGCTACCCTCATTTATTTTCTCTCCAGCCATGTGTAGATAAGATAAAGCCTTATACACTCTGTTAAGCAAAAATGCTTGGCTGCACTACTGGCAGCCCGCACGGTACAAAACCCAAAGTAGGCCATTCCGAATTTTCCCTCCTCTGTGGCCTGAAAAGTGCATCTGGACACCCCCATGCACTCATGCTCGGTGGATGCCTGCATTATTTTCAGCTTACGATACTTGAATTATGCATTTTACATGGTTTCATATGTGGAAATTGCCCATGTCTGTGACATGTGGAGGCGGGCACAAAGCTGGATTTGAGCCATTCTGCAAAACCTCACGGGTAGACTTGACTCCCAACGCTTTCTGTGGTACATTTCATAGTGAGCTGTAGCAGTACTGAGGGCGACTTGGTTTGCAGCCAACTATACAATAGAGTTGTGAGGAATGTGCCATTTTTGCCCCCTAATCCAGTGGCACTTTGCCACCACGCAGCAATTAATCCTCTGTAGTGGCATTTAAGCATACCTAACTCCATTTTAGCTATCTTTAAATGCACCTAAGAAGATAAAGCATCGTAATTTTAGCACCTAAGTGGACTGATAGTTGTAGGAGTGCTGCTCATATATACAGTCAGACATGTGAAAAGTATCCATCCTTTACTCACACCAAGTGTACATGTCATAGAGTAGTAATCGTCATGGGGAGTTCTACAGCCTGTGAAAACAGTTGAATAATGTTTCCTGTGGCTTTGGGGGAGCTTTGTCGGGTCTAAGAATTTTTTCAAGTGACGATGCTGAACCGTGGCTTGTAGACTACAAATTTGTAATGAAGAACCTGCAATAGAAGCTATCACAGGGTTTGAAAGTCATGGACATTATTCTTCCTAAGTAGACCCTTTCCACCTGGTGATTTATTAACAGATGCAGTTGTGGGATCAATTAATATTTGAGCTTTTGCATAGTCACACTTATTGGAACTCACGTGCGCTAGCATGCACATCACAACAAACAGCACAGCAGTACGAACAACAAGCAGAGAGGAAACGTGACTTCATTTTCTCTTTAGGACGCCATTACTCCAAAATAGCAAATAGTGGTTTGCTCCTATATTAATGCTCAAAATGTGGTATGCAGAACCTTTAAGCAATACCCAAAATAAAATACTACAATTCAAGTGAGAATCAACAACCCAGATATTATTTCAAAGGTTATAACTGCACTTTTGTCGAAAGTACTGTTTTTGCATTCAGACAGAGTGTCAGTGTTAAATTATAATTACTGGAGAGTTTAAGTGCAGGCAGAATTTTAAAGTTGCAGCCAGTTAATGGGGAGCAAGTCTGAATTTTTAACTTTAATCTTTACCATTAGGTAATTTCATCCTTAACAATTTATGGTATTCTATGAAAGAACAATATTTGGCTATGAGATGTTGTGAAATACAACTATAGAATGGTATATGGAAGTACATGTACAGTACACAAATTCATATCTAGGTGTAGTAAGGTATTTTTCCACCACTTTGTAAATGTTGAGACCACACAGTCTTGACTTATATCCCGCTGAGTGAGGATTTGAGCAGCTGGGAGGTCAGTGCATCACTCAAGGGTCGATGGTAATTTGATGTCAGTTGTTGAAAGGGAGAACTCTTCGCTTCCACTTTCGACTCCAATTGTCTGCCAGTTGTGCAGGGATTCGATCCGACAGCCGTCTGATTGCAAGCTCATTTTCTCACTGTGACATCACCAGCCCCCTGCCTGTCTTTATCTGACAAGAATATATGTGCACATACATGCTTGCGGATCCATATAGATGCTCTTTTTCCAAACAAACACTCTTGTCTGGCTTAGTTTTTCCTCCTGCCTGCCGACCTCCGGTTTCCTCAGTTATTCATGAGCCATCTGCTTGGGCAAGTGCTGTGTCAGATGTGTGTCAAACAGGACCTCATCTGTCCCCCCTGTTCGTCTTCTAATTGTGTCCTCGTCTGCATGCTGAAGCTGCCACTGATGCCCCTGCAACACTCAACGGTTAGTCGAGGGACTCCGACTCCACTCTCTGGTCCATCATGTCCTAAATAACCTGTTTGATCTGATGTGTGCATCTTTATTTAAGATCACAGCATCTGGTTCATCAATGTTGTAAAGGCAAGCACAAATCTGTCATTGTGTGCTTGTCTGTATGTTCGTTTTGTGCGTTAATTAGAAAGCGAGTTACGGATGACTCAAATTTCCATTGAGATGCAGAAATATAGGAAAACTTTTCAATGGCAATCATTGTGGTTGTGCACTTTCATTATAACCAGAATCACATCGTTGTTGCTTAGACACCATAAGGAAGTGAAATCGGACAAAGAGAGGTTGAAAAATTACTGGAATGTGCAAGTGAAGAAATCTTTGACCTTGAAGTAAGAATAATTGTGTTGGAAATCGAGTCAAAGAAGAAAAGTAGCCCTTTTGAACACTGTGAAAGGGTGAATGTGGTGGCCATAAAAGGGCCAATGCTGCTTTCTGATCACAACCTTTTCCATATGAATATGCCCTACCCACCAATCCCAGTGCAATTCAGTGATGCTCTTGAAAGTGAAGACCATTTCTTCTCTTTAATAAAACTTTTTTTCACAGGCTTATGAGGTGAAAAGAGGTTCAAAGCAAACTTAAATGGAATATTCTCCTGGTCTGCCATGACAGTGTAACTTCAGGCGACTCTGTAATTCTCGCCCTTCAAAAGTAGTACTCTAGTTGAGTGAAAGTAGAAGCTCTGATTTTGGTATGTACTCCAAAAAGTTTAAGTAGACCAAAAAGGATTAATTTATGGCAATAAAAGTGCATAATAGTTGCTTTACATCCAGGATGCCATCACTTAAAGCCCATGAGGGCGAAAAGTGAGTCCCTCAGGAGTTAAATATATTAATTTTTGTCCAATTTCCTCATAGTTTCATATTGTTGAAGTGAATGGTCCACTTTGTGGCTCATAAAAGAGTGCTGAACTTTCAGTGTGTCAATTTCTACCACTAATTAAAGGGACATTTCACCCCTAAACCAAAAATGCATATTTTCCCCTCTTACCTGTAGTGCTAACAAACCTCAATAGTTTTTGTGTGAGATTTGGAGATATTGCCATAGAGATGTATTCCTTCTCCTTAATATAATGGAATTAGATGGCACTTGGCTTGTGATGCTCAAAGCACCAAAAAGATACAGTTGAAAAATTCAGCAGCAATGTCTTTGTCCAGAAATCACAACCCAGCTACTCAAGATAATCTGCAGATCTATTTTCTTTCCACCAAAGTACACCAACCAACCGTATTACTGTGCAGAAGGAACCCAACTGACCACCAGTGTTGTTAGACAGTGATATTTGATTGAAGTTGTGCTGTCAGATGACCAGAATTGAATGTTAGAATCTAATACCAAAGTTAATTTGACGCAGAACACTGAAAACAGATTGATATTTCTTTGGTTTTAAGTTGTGCACTTAAGAAACCAAAATCTTCATCATCTCATCATCTCTTCAACATCTCGTGCCAACATCAATTTGACATAGAATACAAACATTTTGTTGTATGTTACAGAGAACAAAACCCAACATCTGCAAAACGTCATAATGCTAATTTCCACACAGAATTATTGTTGTCTCGTTGTTATTGATTTAAAAATATTGGCAACCCCATTTTTATTTAAACCAAAATTTAATGTCTGTGTGACTTAAGCGTCCAGCATCTCTCAGACATCATATTGACTTCAGGTGCTTGCTGGGAAGTCTGCATCCACTCATGGATTAGATGGTCATGATAGCGCAAGATTGAAATATTTATGGCGTCCGGCTTGGCTGAGCTGAAACTTTAGCGAAGTCAGTGGTGCTAGGTGAGCTAGCAGTAGATTCACACTTCCTTTTGCATTGTACTTTTTGAAGATTCGAGTTCCAAAAGCTGAGTGCCATCTAGTTTTATATATTCAAGAGAATGCAGAAATCTCTGCAGTTGATATCTCCAACACTATAAAGAGCACAACAGTTGAGGGTAAAAAATGGGTTTTTGATTTGGGGGGTGAACTGTCCCTTTAAATCTCAGGAGAAGTGTCTGACTAATCCCACAAGAAATGTTCAGGATTATTTGTCAAAACCAACCATAATCATCAAGGTTGATAAAACTGCTGATATTCTGGGTAAATGTGATTAAGGAACCTTTTTTACATAACTATCTGCTTTTGCACAATTTAAAAAGGATTTATCATGGCGAGATAGTCAGATTGACCACATGTCATATTTGTTTGTTCAGGAAAAAACTGGCCATTCTGGAGTACCAGAAGGGAGAGCAGAGGGAAGCAGAACAGTCAGCCATTGATGACGGGCTCGAGAGAGAAAACAGAAATCAACAAATTCAACACAGACAAAAACAGTGTGATAATAATTGATACAAGAAATGGTAGAGTCCCAGTCTGCCTGTCTGTTTACCTAAAGTATAAAAGTCAAATTTGGAAAACTCAAACTCTAACCCCTGAAAATAATGAAGCATAGCGTCAAGATGTGGTCTCTCTAAAACAAGAAATAAATACGTAAAAAAATTATATATATTTTTTCTCTGAGAAGAGTGCAATCTTCACATTTGTGTGTTCACTGCTCATAAGAAACTAGTGTTTGTGAGTCTGCGAGTCGGCACTGAGTTATTGCCCTTTATTACTCTCAGTTCACAAAGTCATTTATAGCTGCATTGGCTGTGCTAAAATTGGGCTTCATACAACTGTCATATCATATACAGTCTCACCAAGTAATTCCTTTCAGCGGGATATAAAAACAATTTATGTATGCATGGATAAATTCACACAAGATACATGACCTCAGAGAGAGGATCATGACTATAATAAATGCAGGCCCGCCTCTGAGCAACACAATAATGTATGATTTCAGAAAGAGGCCAGGAGGTCCCTCTGGAGAACCACTGTGATTCATCTCTGACAGAGACATCACTTCCACTTCAGGCCGAGGGGATAAGACTGTCATGTTTGCCGTCCCTGCCCAATCCCCAGCCCTTCAAAATAAAGCCACCGTGATGAATCGGGAGGCCTTCTCAATGTGTTGTCCCGACATGCCCTCTGTGTTCGTCGCAGGGTTTTAGAGCATGAGGAAGGGTTTAAATTTGTGTTGTAGTTTCACAAAAAGACAAAGGAGCGCTGAGAGTTTCGTTAGAGCTTCAAAACATGCCAGGGACACATGCAAATGAGCGAGGAGTCTGGCTAAGTGATGCACTCATAAAATAAGTAAACAAAGCTGTCTGTGCCCACTCATAAGACTCCTGTGGGCATCTTTTGCTTTTGCTACTGAATGTGGCAGTACTGTAGTACTCCAGATTGCTCTGGTCTCTAGACCACTTTGTAAATGTCTCTGTCTTGTGTCTGTCTTGACTGTATTGTTACTTTGTCTTATCTCATTCTCAGACAAAGAGGACTCTATATTTTAATTTGAGACCCATCATGATCACACCAGAGGGTATATCATTACAGTGCCTGTACAAAAACAAAAATGTTAAATAAAGTCTGAGTTTTAGTTTGTGAATTGTACCATGACTTTCGGGAAAGCTCGTTTTTTGTTGTTTTTTTTTTTAAAAGGGGGATGGGGTGCTTGTGCGTGCCTGAAATAGTATTGACTTTGACTGTTGCTGCAAGGAAACAGTCATAGCTGTAAGCAAGTAATCCTACTTGCTTAGTGTCTGTAAATTGGGTATATAATAATCAATAAATAACCCTAATGGCCACATAAAACCTCCAGATGGGTTTGAAAACCAAACATGATGCAATGCAGTCAACTAAAGCAGGACACAATATATTTTGCAGAGTCATGTACACTATTTCTGTAGTTATCTGCACAAATAAGACACAGATCAAATAGCAAAATAGTCAATGAACACACAAATCTATGAACATCAAATTAAAAAAGAACAATTTCTCTGTACAATCATCATCAGGTGCAAGGGACACATATCAACAAACCAGCCTATAACAACACACGCATGCATGAACAAAATAAGATAAGCCAGGCTGGCAAGGAATCCCATCTTCATCAACACCTATCACAGTGCCACCAATAAATAAAACTCTTGAATGGTAATGGCCCTTTAAACAGGAGAGACTGCAGCACAAAAGTTTTGAAGAAAATAGGTTTTTTTGTGATATTTGAGATAAAGCAAGTGAAGTTAATATTACTGAGCCACCACACTTCAGTTGTGATGGTAGGAATAGCATGCATGATGACATCTTCATTGAAATGAATTAGCATGCATGAGTCATACATCAATATTTGCCTGATTTTACACGTTCAATTATAATGAAGATATGGAGAAACAGAAATGTATGGCAAAAGCAGCACATTGTCAATATTTCAGAGACATCCCAAAATTTCAGAAATCGTGTTTTCATGTCTCATCAAGAGAGCATTAACATAAGAGGAAATGGGCAAAAGCCAGCTGGGATGCATATCAAAGACAAAAATTTGCAAATTTGCACATACCATATACTCTAATTGTTCAATGTTTATTTTTATTGATCGTTAGCTATGTTATATAAATTTAGTTATTTCTGTTCATTTCTGTTTACCTCCTGTTCTTGTTAGTAATAAATATATAAGATAATAATAAAATATTTGGTCGGAGGGGGGCGCCAGGGGGAGGTTGTCCAGGGCACCGAATATATGTCCAGAATTGCTCTCAGTGGTGCCCTGAAAGATGATTAAATTGATTTCAGCTCCTTACTGTTTGTTTGTATTTGTTTGCTCACAGACAACAAAGGATATAAAATCCATAAAGTTCGTCTCTGCAGTGCCTTCTGATAATTTTATCTAGGCATTTCTCATGGTACACTTACATACACACATATACATACATGGCAATATAAGAGGTAAATGAGGAGGAATCTTTAATTTATATGGGTGTTTTTAAGGAAATATGGATCTTTCAGATCAGTTTGAGGAATGCCTAGTTTGCATGACTCACATTTTATCATAAGTGCGGCATGTAATGTTGGATTTGCACTGGTCTGGTCTTGACTTGGTCTAAAAGTCTTGGTCTCCTCCTGGTCTTCATCATTACTCAGCCTCGGTTATGGTGGTCTTGACTACAACACTGGATTTAGGGTCATTACACTGCTGCTAGAGAATTCATACCAGTAGTTTTTGATTAAGTTGCAGTCAGCTGATGTTACCTATCTGTATTTATTTACTTTAAGCCTGATGTTTTTCTCTTAGTATTTAATCTCTTTCTGACCATGGAACAAAACTCAACAAAAATATATACTAATACACTTCTTTACGGTGAGGTGTTAAAGAAGGACAAGGCAGGTTTTATTGCAGGTCTTTTAGGTTGTCCTGCCTGAAGCTGGCAGAGTAAAATCTTCACCTTCACAATCCAAGCAAGGGACACTGAGAGGCCAATATCCTTTTTTTTTGGTAGAAGACTGAAATCAGCCCAATTTGATGTCCTAACCAGACTGTCCTCAGTGGCATCATATGATTTTGAGGAATTTGTTTTGACAGACAATTCAATTAGTCCAGCAGGGAAGCTGTGGCAGCTGTATCACCACAGAGTACTGGTTGCCCACAATTCTTTAACCTGCCATATAATGTCGGGCTCCTATTGTAAAAAGAAGTGGTTGTCCTAGAAGAGAGGAAGGGGTAATGTGATGTACTCTACTCAAAGCTGAAGTGGCTACAGTGTCAGTTGAGAGGAAACAAAGAGGCTTGTCTGCTCTTAAACAGAGTGATGATTGGTACTGTACAATAATATAGCTCTCAAAAGAGAGGCCACTGGCAGGGTCTGAAACAGGAAGGCGGTGCTCAGAGCCATGTTTTGACACAGCAGATAGGGGAAGATTAAGTGTTGAAACCAAAGCTGGCAGAAGACGATAAGGAATGGATTTTTTTTTTCACCCACAACCTTGTTGCTGTATTTTAAGATATTTAAGTTTGTGTAAACAACAGCTGTGAGGACAAACAGCTAAGCACTAGTTCCTTTTTGTGTAATTTCCTCTACGATTTAGATTTGGAGCAAAGATAACACAGCAGTGATGAAAACGAAAGGGGAAAGACCAACATTGTTGACCAATCAATGGTGTGAACACAACATCGGCTGTACATAGATACAAATCTCTAGAGTCTAAGGTGGGAGCTACAACTGTGAAGTCAGGCAGAGGTTATTCAGCAATGTGCTAATGTAAGAGACATAGCACAAAGATGTCTGGAAGCCGTGACTAGCAGATACTTGTTTGTAACATCTGGTAATGCAATCAGTGCGGCGCAGATGAGAAGATGCAGATAGTGAGCAAAAAAATAATTGGGACGGAGTTGATGACATTGCGGGGCTTACGCTGTCATTCAACAGATGCTAACAAAGACAAGACATATTATGCCGAGAGCTGAGGAAACCAGGCTTTGACATGCAACGCGTGGGTGGAAATAGCCTGTTAATGAATAGACAGCAGAGGGGGGAAAAAATGAAGATGGCAGAGGAGATACATGAAGCGTGCTGTGCGATAAAATATGGCTATTGTTAGGCGGTGCTGAGGGAAAAGTGCTGCGATGCAGAAAGAGTGGAAAGTCTTGACAGCTTTCCGGTGGCAGTCTGACGGCTGAGCAGGGAGATTGGAAGGAAAGTGCAGCAGAGGGCTGCTGTCAGGCCACACCAGAGCTCCGTTTAACAAGGTCCAGAGATGAGCTGCACCGCAACACATTGCAGGGGAATGAGAAGAGGGAGAGGGGGGCGGGCGGAGGGAGGGCTGAGTAAGGCTCATGCATTTTCCAGAGCTACCTGTCATGCCCGCAAGCCTGGGATTCCTCACATGTGCATGGGAGCAGAGATTGGAAACCCTCAGTAAGGACAGGAGTTGAAGAGGATTCAGAGATTTGGAGGAATACCTGCCATTATATGCTGCTGCTAGACATGCCTGAGACACTTTGACACCATCATCTCTACATGAAGTATTGTTCAAGCCCCTGTGGATGCACTTCATTTTTTAAATTTTTTTTAACCACAGTTGTACCTACAACAGTGCAATGTCAGAAGTGATCATTCATATGTAGTAATTCAGTCTATTTCATTCACCGGGGCACTGTGAAGCAAGATGATCCACGGTGGAGGACATGCAGAAATAATTAATGCGAGCAAATGCGGAATACGCCTCATTTTAAACATGGATGCCTTCAGGGCAAACACATACAAGGATCTTTACAAGCTTCGCCCTGAGTGGTACCACACCCCCCATATATCTCATCTTCATGCTGCACTCAGAAAAAATGCTTCAGTCATGGCTGCACAGTCGAAAGTCTAGCGGGGCCTCTGTAGCGCTCTTTCCACCTTGGCCCCAGGCATCAATCTCTTAGCCTGGCATGAAAGCTTATCTCCCAGCGTCAGGCTAAATGTCAACCTCAGGAATGCTGAAACACCATTAGTTATGTCCGCCCTAATAGAGCAAGCTAATTCCACATAAAAGCCACCCACCCAATTTTAAATGAGCTTGCCGTCACAGGGCTCTCTACAGCTGTTTAGGTCCTTGCGTCAGCAGAGGCAGCAGGGAGATGTGTCCCTAGATCCGAATAACATCACTGTTAGAATACGTGCTGAATCACCGTTATGTGGAGGATTCCCCTTTCTGCTGTAACGTGCTGAAGGTTACATAAAATGTTTTGTCTTGTGTTACTTGTGTGATTTTATGGAGAGTGCAGTCATTGGCCTTAACTGTGCAAATTGAATATTGCTCACGCATCCTAAAAACTGTCAAGAACTACACATTTATTTTCGGCTGATTCTCAAATTATGTTGTCTGATTAAAATGTGTTCTTTCAAGGGTTTATGCATATTACATCCTGACCTGAATTCATCTACAGATTTCTGCAACTATTTTAGAACTGTGACTTGTAATGTTTACATACATTATTTACGAACCCACTCTCTTTTTTTTCTGTCTCTGTAGGGGGGCGACTCCTGTTTCTGGTGATGTGGCTGCACCTTGTGCCTCAAACTGACAGCTGCCCTGCCAAGTGTGTGTGCTACAGTGAGCCCAGGCCCACCGTGGCCTGCCAACAACAAGGACTGTTTTCCATCCCTACTGAGATCCCCGTGCGGAGCCAGCGGATATTTCTCCAGAGCAACAAGCTAACGGTGGTTAGATCCACAAGCTTCAGCTCTTGCCACAATCTCACCGTTCTCTGGCTCTACTCCAACAACATCAGCTACATTGAGGCTGGAGCCTTTTATGGCTTGGAAAGACTGGAGGAACTGGATATTGGAGATAACAGCAACCTCCGTACCATCAACCCTACAGCTTTCAGGGGCTTAACTAAGTTACACACCCTCCACCTGCACAGGTGTGGCCTGTCAGAGCTCCCCGTTGGAGTTTTCCGAGGAATGTTCTCCCTACAGTACCTTTACCTGCAGGACAATAACATTCTAACCCTGCATGATGACACCTTTCTGGACCTTGCCAACCTCACTTACCTGTATCTGCACAATAACAAGATCAAGATAGTGACAGACAACATGTTTCGAGGCTTAATCAATCTGGATCGGCTGCTGCTACACCAGAACCGGGTTATCTATGTCCAGCCAAGGGCTTTTAGTGATCTTGGTAAGCTGAAATCCTTGTTCTTGTTCTTCAACAATCTCACCGTCTTAACAGGGGAGACCATGGACGCACTGGTGTCTCTCCAGTATTTGCGTTTGAACGGGAACCAGTGGATCTGTGACTGCCGGGCGAGGACCTTGTGGGAGTGGTTCAAACGTTTCAAAGGTTCCAGCTCTGAGTTGGAGTGCAATGTTCCTGAATTCCTGGCAGGGAAGGACCTGAAACGACTGAAAAGTGAAGACTTGGAGGGGTGTGTGGAAACGCCTCAAATCCAGACCAATCTTTTTAGCTCCAAGGGACAGTCTGGAAAATTCTCTTCCACTGAAAATCCTCTCGGGGACACCATTCCCAGGTGTTGTCTTGGAGATAATGACAAGTCCTCCATTCTGTCAGGCAAGAGCCGCCAAATTACTAACAACCCCCTCAAGGAAAAGGAGAACATGTCTAAGACTAAATATAAGGAGCCGGAACGAACGAAAAATGAGACCCAGAACAAGCAGAATGATGGACCACTGGGAACGTTGTCCAACAACCTGGACAAGTCTTTGGAAAATCTAAACCCTGACCTCATAGACAATCTGGAATCATCTACAGCGTCAAACAAAAAGAAAAAGAAGTGTTCCAAAAAGCCCAAATCAGACGCCCACTGCATCAAGGGCCGGGGTTCAAATTTGCAAGTGCTGCGCTTTCTCTTCATTCCCATGATCTGGATATCTCTAGCCATGTCTTAGGACTCATGATCTCATTCTGAAAAAAACAGGACTCAAGATTGTTGATGCTCATGACAATGATAACAGAAGATGCAGTGGCATCTACAACAGACAGTGACTGAAAAGTGAGGAGACGCGTTGATCCAATGCGGGCGAGGACACAATGATGATGAAGACGTTAGAGTACATTTAACAAAATGGATGCCTTTACAGAACACTACAGATCTAATGTATATAATGAATTGGTGCCCAAAATTGTTTGTTCTCTATGTACTTAACTGTACTGTGTCTAAGCTACACTTCGGAGACTTCCTCCCTCTTTCCCTCTCAAAAGCTTTTACTGCTTAGACAGACCACCAGAAGACGAAAAGTGAAGACAAAACAAAACAAAAAATCAAACAGGAAATCAGAGACAGAGCGCACACAAAGAATGTTGGGTCCATTTAATGAGGATAAACGATCTCCCCACCATTATTTATTCAAAGTGATGCATTTGTTGGGTAATGTTATGTTTTTTTATGTTTATAAAAACAAATGTTTTACCTCCCCTGATTTTAGTTCTATTTTCATGAAAGAAAGGGTTTAAGGGTAGCATTTATCGAAAGAATGCTGTCGATTTGTTTATGGAGATTGCAATGGAACCATAGATATGCATTTTATTTTACTTGTGTACAAGTATGAATATATTATGAATAAAAGTTCTTATTTCGTAGATCTTTTGATATTGTGTGATACTTTTCAGTACAACAGGGCAAGTGGATTTATGCTTCCCCATGTGAGGATTTGCTGATTATTATTATTAGTCTTTTATAGTATTGCAAAGCAGCCTGATCTCACTGTCAGAGCTTCAAAATTTGCTGCTTGGACAATGCCCTGTTTAAAATCTATGTGAGACACATCAGACTTTCCACCAACACCAATGGAAACCCATCTATATCATTATTAGACACTCAGAGCAATAGGTGTACAGAGTGAAAGTCCACTCAGGATGGCCAGGAGGGGAGTTGAGTCTAATGAACACAGGACTTTGGCTAAGTAGACAGGTGTTCGAGAGTAAAAAAACAAAAACGTTGGTTGTGGTTGTTTTTAGCTATATATCACTGCCTTTCCAGCCACATTTGAGTTACTCAAAGCTAATTGTTTTGTAGCAATAATTCACTGCCTTTCCAGTGGTGTTTAAACCACTAAAAGCAGGGTATTTCCTTCCTAACCACACCAAGTAGTTTTGTTACCTAAACCTAACCCCCTACCCCTTACAGCAGACTACTTCTGTGTCAAAATACAAAGCAAAAAGCTGCCCCTGGCAACATTTTACAAATGCCATGGTTCTGCCCAAGCAGCAAATATGACTAGTAGCGATAAGATCAGGTTGTGCAAAATTATTGTTTCTGAACTGTTGGGTTGATTAAAAAAAAAAAAAGTAATTCAAGACACTGGAATATTGCAACATTTAATGGGCATTTTCCCACAATTTAACTAACTTAATAATCACAAAAAGAATCAATAAATTAGTCAATAATAAAAAAACAAACTAAAAAAACAAAATCATTTGTTACCGCTCCAGTACCTCAAGAGAAATTGGTTAATTACTGTACCTCTTGTACTTGCAGCTCATGAAGATCTTTTGTGCTCTACTGCTGATGTACTGTTTTAATGAGGTGAAGAAAAGCTACTTTAGACGGGACTGTATTTTAAGATTGTGTCAGCAAAACTGCTCTAAATGAGGACCAAAATGCATTTGAATTTACAAAATGCATTTTGAATTTAGCAAATAACAGCAGCTCATATTATGTCTCACTAACCACATCGAGAGCCAAACAGCATTCCTCCTCCCAAACAGATGGTGGGCCTACTGTGGCGTGTTCATTGTTTTCAGGATTGTTGGGAGCTCAATGGCCGACTGCTTTGTCGAATCTGGCCTTGTCCCAAACCTCAGGCGTCCAGATTTTGTTTGTTTTCTCCACAGCCTCTTCAGGACATTGGCATTGCAGTGCGTAAGACACTCCAGATAAGAGCTGTGTGAGGGCAGTTGTGGTGTAATGAAGAGCGGAAATAGAGGGAAAACAAATTACTTTTAGTGATATGCATTTTGAACTTTTCACCTGTACTTTTCAACTGATATAACCACCTTTTTATCTTTGGTATTCGGTCAAGGAACCAAGAATAAGTCATATTGAAATGAAATGATCAGGCATCTGTTTGATCTTTATTCGTGGCAACCTCTGTTCATGGTACAATCTCCTAAGGCTCTCTGAAAGATCAAAAAAATCAATGATTATGCCATGATATGCAATTTAAAACAAGGTCAACATCCAACCATGAAGTATATTTACAAGTCTTAAGTGACTGCTGCACATGCAGTATGATGATGTTGAATGAAATGCCTCAGGCAGCTTAACAAAATTCAGCATATGATTAAACCTAGTTATGTATATTACAAACACTGCCACATCTCATACAACTTGGAGTGAGTTATTAAACAGTGTATGGAAATACTGTGGGAATATTCAAAAAGTGACTCCTCACATCAAAACCTTGACGTTGAGAGCAGAAGAGACCCTCAAGGCATCACATTAAGTAGTGTTCTTTGACATGGAAAAAAACAGTATGAAACGTTTGAATACAGAATTATTGAGGATCTCAAATGTCACTTGTCCTACAGTTCTTCAGATGTGAGTTGCCTGTGGTGGGTCCATGCCGTCATGTCCACAAGCAGGGATTATATAGACTTATAAACTATACCAAATTATATCAAGATCTTGTCAACAGCCCTCAATTTATCTCACACAAAGTGAAAAGATTAGAAGGCAGGGTCTCCACAAATCCCTGGAGCTTTCCATTGTCGTCGATTAACCCTGGAAAGTAAGAGGACTGAAGGGGACCTGAGAAGATATTGATCTCAAGTGGGAATCAGGGAAAATCAACAGGGCCCCTCCAACTACCCTCTGCTGATACACAAGCAGCTGCCGGCTGAGAGGATGCAAGTAATTGTGTGTGACTCAGTCAAACCTCTCTTGTATATCTGCTCAGGCAATCATAAAAAAAGCGCTCCCTATCTGAGTCCCATTCATATGTTAAACTGTTAAAATGACTGTTGTGTATCAGGGCCTGTTGCTCCTCAATTCTACAAATTTCATTATGGTGATGTGTAAAAGAGTTTGACGAGTCTTGTGTTGTGATAAATGATAAATGGACAAATAATGTTTTCATGTAAAACCTGCCCTCACATCAAATATGAGAGATGTTTCTGATGTGGTTAAAAGTTTCAGAAAAGGCTAGTATTTGAACCTTTAATCTATTTATTTTTAACTGTATTTTCCATGCATGTACATATTTACACAATATCTAGTCAAAAAAATATTTTCAGTATGCTGCAGAAAAAGTCTTTACCTCTTTTTTTAGGTATCCCTTCATATTTTACATGTATTTTAAATACATATAGCTTATGCATGACTGTTATTACTTCTTCTTCATTTTAATGAAGTTTTCCTTTTAGTTTGTCATTTAGCAGGATAGCTTGATAGCAACCTAACCACCATAAAAAAATGTTTGCATTGCATATTTCTGCAAAACACAGATATTTTATTTGTACAGAATATTAGAGCAGATACACTGAACCAAATCAGCAACACTGTAGTGAAGCTGTGGTTTGGTTAAGACAAACAAAACAAAAAACACATTGTTATGGTCTGAAAAGGTCATGTTTTGGCTTTACACACCCACGTTTGGTGGTACAAAAGCCGCTGGAAAATCAGTTGATGGTTAAAAACACCCAGGTGGCTAAAACACTGCAAGAAAATGCAGTGGGTTGTTGGTGAAAAGCACCACAACAATCACTGGGAATTGTCACGATGTGCCACTAAAATCACCCAGTTTCACCCAAAAAAAACCATTCAGGTTTGGTGCCACAAGCATTGCTAGAAAACGGTGTGATGGGCTGCTAAAAACACTCCAGAAAAACAACAAAACACCAAGGTTCAGTGCCACGAACACTGGTGGAAACATTGTGAAGGTTTGTCAAAAAACAACTGGTGTTGTTGTTTGTCTCCAACGGTAGTCTGCATTGGTCTGCAGCTTGGCAGCCATCTCGCCTGCAGCAGCTACTTTAAAACCTTTGATAAGCTACATATGAAAACAAATGTAACATCCGTTTGCAGAAATGTCAAATGCAAACATTTTCTTCTGGTGACTGGGCTGCTCAATTGTATGCAAAACAGATTTGGATAAAATAACTAAAATTTGGTAGAAAGTTGAGGCATCATGAAACAACAAGCATTTTTTTGGTGGGGCCCCAGATCCATATTTTTCCAATTTGTCAAGAATTTCTGCACCTGAATGATAAAAGTCTACACATGTGACTCAGCATCATCTATTATAATAACTTTTGAACTGCCTATTTTACACCTTCTGTTATTCCAATAAGGGTTACGAAACAGTGTGTTGATTGACCAGTATACTTATCACAATTGTTATCTACTTCTAATGCATTGATTTTTCCCAAAATTTTGTTTTTCTGTCACCAAAAGAAGACAGCAAGTGCTGAACCTAATTCTGGTCTGCAAATGTCCCTCTGGAAAGTAAAGAGTACAATCACTGATGCTGTTTCCATGTTTTTCTGCTGTCAGTGATTCAGCTTTGGTGGCTATCACTGCTGATGCTTCTGTATATCCCTCTGTTTATTTTGAATAACTGCTGCTGCTTTTCCGTTTAGAAATCACTGCTGATGCTGCTGCAATCTTAAAAAAAACATATTGAGTGCCCTGAAAGGAATCACCACTGGGTTGTGTGATAGATGTCCTTGTCCTGGATTTTTTACTTAAAAGGCACTTCTCTGATGAAAATATTATGAAGTGTCTTGACTTCAAGAGCACCCTTTAAATTAGCTTGATCATCAGAAGCATTTCCATGCTGGCAAACACAAGGCCTGTGGATCTGAGACTTTGAAAAAGAGACTCATGCTGAGTGGAAGCTAGAGTTCTTCCTGGCATTAACATTTGGAACATTTGGCAAGATACAAGGATCCGCCCTCACAAGTACATCACATCTCATTCACAATGGATGATATATTTCCCCTCTACATTCACACATACATACTGTAATTAGATTTCACAGCCTCTCTGAACTTCTCTCTAATTGTATCTCTTCGTTCTCTCTGCAGATTCCTGGTTTTCATGCAGCTCTCTGTTGATTTTCCAGTGAGACTTTAAATTGTCTTCTATTTTGGCAATATTTTGAAAACAGAAATGTGACTTTGTTAGTAGGGAATTTGAATCAAGCAAGCAAATGATGGTACAAATAAAAGGATGTCCCAACAGTACAGAACTAGCCACGAACAGGCAGAGGGCTACATTTTATGAATAAGGGGATTGTGAAAGGTTATTAGTCACTATTCCAAGGTGCTGTCATAAATGAACTCTTATCCCACTTTTTTACCTCACTGTAGGGCAAAAATGTGTGAACATGTCCCCTTATGAAACTGCATGCAGGTCAGTCTGCATGTTCATTTTTATTTAAATTTAGTTTGGTGGAACTGACCATGGCCATTTTGGGTTTGTTTAGTTTTTTTTATATATCATAAGGTTTTCAGACACTTGCAAAAAAGCATGTTTAATAGACACGAATAAAAAGTGAAAAAATGTCATAGGAAGTTACATTGCACCCTGTTTACCATTGCCAGCTGCAGTGGTCTTGCTCAATAATGGACCAGTTTCAAATGTTGGTGGTCCCATAGTCAATTAGATACAAAAACATGGAAAAGTAAGGCCAAAGTAAAATACGGAACCTATTCTTTAACATAGATAGTCATGCCAGCAACCATTTCTTTTCACCTGATATTTGGGAGAGTGTGACTGTGTGCAGTTTCCAAAAACAGACCACTGTGTTGCCATGGCAGAACTCTGAAATGCCAAAAGCTCTGGCAAGATAATGCAGGGTCATCCAGTAAAAGGTTGAACCATGCACAGTGTCTGCCACAACACAAAATCTTGCAGATGACTGTGTTGGTTTTCCCAAAGTTCTGCAACTGTCTCATTGTAATAACTGCAAACTTTTGGGTTGAGGAGGTTAGGGTTATGAACTCAAACTATACTTTCCACCCACACTTACACAACTTTGTTTAATTAAAGTATCAGTTTTCGGTCCAAAAAAAAGTGTAATGCCCATGGAGGTTAATACAATTCTTCCCCAGATGTCTCTCTCTCCTCAGGTGCTCCGACCAGCCTTTGGGGTCACTTTTTTAGTGATATGGACACGCTTCCTCACTTGCTTCCCACCAGTTGGATTCTCAACCAAGCTAGAAGTAGGTATATAACACTTATAGACTTATTTCTGGACCTTCAAAGTTTGTCTTGCTGCCACACACATACTAACACACACCAACACTGCGGGATCATTCCAATTTTCTTCCAGCTGACCGCCCAAGGAGACTTAAAACCCATCAGCCCTGGCCTCTTTACAAGCCCCCAAAGTTGTGTGCGGAGGCTGTGAGGTCTGACAGCAGTGTCACGCTGGGGCCACAGCTCCATTTAACAGTGCCTGGAAACACTATGACCTTAGCCTGCAGGCGCCTGCTGGACGTCAAGAACTTTCTCATCAGACGGTGAACAACTGAAACCCACCCCTCAGTCAGAGTGTATTTCTCGGTCTCTCAGTAACAGTTTTACCCTCCTCTTGCACTGATGAAGGGAAATGAAGCTAATTATGGGCACTCCATCTGCAGTGAGGGTCCGGATGCAACATGGATTAGCATCTTGGCAGGGAATCAAAATAACTACAGGCAATGGAAGAAACTCTGGTTAAGGAAAATAATCAGCATAGCAAAATGTTGCATTAAGCTGTTATTCTGCACTCTGCAGCTGGCATCCATGTGAATCATGCTTTTAACATTCACCACAAGCCACTTGTCATATTTTAACAACATCAGTGACAGGTGTATTTTGAATATCGTAGTTAAATCTATAATTCAACAGGCATGAGTTTGGGTGAGGATATTTTTGGATGGAATAACTCACCATTTAGTCTTTTTCAACAAACTGTTTTATTGCTAGAAAATTGCCAGTTTTCTCCCCATTATTGTAATTGCTGCAGAGTATAGTTTTTAGAAATGATGGACCTCATCATGACGCACAAAAGCTCTCCATCAAACTCAAAAAAGCTTTAAAAAACTATTAAAAATCCTAAGCTTTTTAGCAGGAATGAGGCAGGTGTTACTAACTGCCACTTGTGAAGCACACTGAGTAACACCGACTGATTTTAAACTGAAAAGTCAAGGAGATGTGAACCAGCTGCAGCAAATGTAAGCCTTTCATTGGAATTTGCTCAGACACCATGTAGTAATATTTCCAGAGTGCACAGCTTGGCCGCTGAAGCTCCAAAATAGCAAATATTAAATGCATAAATAAAACATGATAAAATAATCATATTAATACAGAAATATCTTTAAAAATTAACCAATACCTTGTGAAATTATTCAGTGAATTATTAACACTCAGCTCAGATTTTATTTCTTTATTATCTTCAGTGTAACAAGAAGGGCATAAAGAAAGAGTTTCTCTTTGGTTAACTCAAGTTAAAACAAGGGAGCCAATGGTTGTGGAAAGGCTGGAGGTATTGGCTGAAGGGCGAGGAGATGGAGATTGGTGATGACAAACTCATGATAAGTGACATGGAATTAAATTTGTCCTGATCTATGCTCCTGATGTGCCAGCTCACCATTAAAACCCAGAGTACTTCATTTGTAACCCCCTCCAGAACGTCACATAAGCGTTCTGACACCCGTATCATGAGGATGACATCTTTAGTGAAACCCAATCAGCAGAACATATATTAACATTGTAATCTTCTGCAGACCACGGTTGCACGTTATTATGTTGAATCTTGTTTCAACAACGCTGTGGTAAACTTGTGGTTATATTTAGGTACAAAAACCACTCGACTATGGTTAAAGGCATAGGTTTCATTTCAACATTAGGGTTGATAAATGGAACAGATAATTTGGGGGCCTTCTGCACAGAAACATTGAGCACAAAACAATGCATTAATGCAAAAATCTGCATCACTTTTATGGTTGAAATGTGTTTAATTTTGTCAAAAAAGGTCCTGTTATGATCTAGCAGTTGTTGTTAGGATCTACAATGCAGACAGAGTTTGGCATATTTGAAGCACAGATAAGAAGACAGTTTCAGGCAGGTTCCAAAAACAAGGCCTCCTAGAATCTTCACAAAACAAAACAAAACAAACAAACCAAAAAAAAAAAAACTGATTGAGATGAAGGCCGAGATGTTACCACAGAAGGGTTCACAACAAACTGCCGAAGACTGGTAAGGAAAGTCAGGCTTAAATCAGGTGGCTTGCAATCAGAGTAGATAATGTGCAGGAGTGTAAGGAGTTCAGCTGGACAGCAGAATGCAGCTGAGCCACGCCTAGCCTGAGACACAGACAGGCAGGGGAAACAACCTGGGGACAAACATTTATCAAGAAGGGAGCACTGGAGAAACAAGGGGAAAAGACAAAGTACTGCATAACCATAACAAGTCCCCTGCTACTTTAATATTTTTATTTTGAGAGACAAATGTACATGTTGTAAATATTGAGTGGGACGTGTCCTCTACATCCCCTCCCCTGAAATCTATGTGGTAATGGTTTGGAAACAATCATGTTTTGGTTTGAAATACCTCGTTTTGGAGGCAGGAGAAAAGCTGAATATATTGCTGATGTCTCACACAAAAACAACTACTTCTGTTGTTTGTTGATCTTGAGACATGTTCAGCTCTTATACATGTGAAATCAGAACTACTTTGCTTCAGAAATGTTGATATGATATATATATTTAAAAAGGCATAAATGTAATATATATGTGGTTTGCACAACAATGCCAACATTTTCTACTAGTGACTGGGATTTTTTGTCAGTACCTTCACCAAATCAATGCTTGAATTTTTTTTTTTTTATTATGTAACATTGCTATGGTTATGATTTGGTGAAATTTTGATTTAGTTAGAATCAGGGAAAGGGCTTTGTTTGGATCAAAATAAGTCCTTAGTTGTCAGACAACAGTCTCTGGATTAAAAGGACTGCTTCGTCAAGGTTATTGCACCTTTGTTGTCATTTTTACAGTAATCTTATCAAGAACAATATTAAAATTAATAATACATGTACTTCAGGGGAGTACACATACTTTATATGTGTACTTCAGGGGAGTACATGAGCTTCAAAAGTGTGCTTTGGGGAAGTACAATCTCTGCTCCTTGGGGTCTTGAGAGTCCCAAAACAGGACCAATTTTAGGCACAATTTAGTACTGTTACGGGAGGATTATAAATAATTGTAGAACAGGAGGTCATGCTTAGTGGTGATTAAGAAAAAAATTAATAACAACATTATTGACCAACCTGGTCTTGGACAGTGTCCAGCCTGAGTGTCTTCCAGTGATGCTCAAATTCCTTGCTTCCTTGGCCTCACTTATTTCATCATTACTACTATTATCAATATTTGATTGTATTTTGATGTCTTTTTTTCTGTCTCATACTTACATTCATTCTTCTTTCCCTCTTCTCTTCACTCTCAGCACATCCACATTAACTGGCAGACTGAATCAAACACGTACACACACATAAACACTAAATCAACAGAATACCTCATTACCGCCCCAGCCTGATTCGCATACAACAGCAACAATAACCCTTGTTATGCAAATGTATTTAACCCTCAATTGTCCTGCATCTGAGTTGTATTTTTTCTGTTGTCTATGAAATCACTTAATTTGTTCTTTAAATTCATTATTTATCAGTATTTATTCACATTTTGCTTAATGACACCCTAATTTATTTGTGTAATAATGGCCTCTTCAGACTTCTGTACTTGTCATGAAATCTCATTATTTTCTAAATATGGCCACCATTTATTTAATAATATAACAGGTAAGGACATGAATATTTCATGATTTTTATATTTTTTTTAGCAAGTTTATGTCGTGTTATGTATTCTCACAAGGCCCTGCTAAAGGCAACACTGAGTGCAGCAATCAAAGATGTTACAATGAAGCTTGTGTCTCCTGGAATTTACTGAAAAGAGAAAAGAAATAAAAGGTCAGCCAGACTTTTTAAATTTTTTTAGATTTCTTTTACAGGTTACAGGATCATGTGACTTCCATGCGAGAAAGAGATCTAACTGTTCGTTTCTAATACTCATATTTAGATTTCATGTAATTCTGTTTACCCATGTAAACAGCCTTCAAAGGAAGTGAGCTTAAAAGCAGGAAAAACAACGAATCCCCGCCTGTTTCTGGATGTCTCTCTATTCACTGAAAATGACCCGCCTTCAACTCCTAATGCAAATTCTAGCAGACGCTCCATGTCTCCTCCAGAAAACACCAACCTTTGATCATAAGTAATAAGGCATTTTTTTTTTCCTTAGCTTCAGTGAATGTGACTGAAATATTTGAGTTCATGGCTCGAGGCGAAGGCTTATATGAGAAAGTTTAGACCGCTCACTGCAGAGGAGTCCCAGACTTCGACAGAAGGGCTAAAAGTGTTTGCTTTCCGTTCTGCATACTAAACGCTCCGAAGCTATCACGCTCTTTTTCTATCACATCTCACTCCAATTCGCTCTCTATCTCTGTCTATTTATTTCTGTCACTCTCAAACTCTCCTCCTTTTACCCACCTTTCTCCACCAGCATTCTATAATTCATGCTTCAAAAATCTCTTTGAGTAGTATCTATAAGGATCAGCCACTCAAACAAGTGTTTGATGTGTTTTGAGGCTGTTGAACATTTAGAGCTTTTGTAAACACTGCATGAAAATTATCCAAGAGGTCGGAAAAGTTGAAAATGTATAATTATCATCTGCAAGTTAAGTGTTTTAGGCAGACTGAGTCAGCCATTCCAACTGTGATACAAGTAAATAACCCCACCCAAAAAGATATTAAGCACACAGTGTGTCTTCTATAATTTCTTTGAAATTTTAATTGAAATGGTACACCTCAATGGGTTTTGTAATCTGTACAACACTCTCTATCCTGAGACCCTCAATGTAGATAAGACAAAACATATAAAAAAAAACCTTTATTGGGAGGAAAAATGGAAGAAACCAAAGGAAAAGCAAGAGAGGGGGGATCCCTGCTCAATGGCAGACAGAGCTGAATTAGATGCCCTGTGTACAGAATAGACCAACTTATTAAAATTACAATGAGGACAATCAGGATCACAAAATTAGATAAATTGTGCAAAAATGTGAAGAACGTATCCTGGAGGATGTCAAGCACAGGGGCAAAGCCAGATGTTGCAGACGCTTGGAGCACAAACCAAACAGGGGCATGCTCCCCCGGAGAGATTTTTTTCCACCATTTACAGGAATTTATGTACTATTGAATGCCTAAAACTCTGAGCAACAACATATCTAACTCCAGCTGTCTTCATCATTCTAAGACCACAACACAGCAAATGTTGCAGATGAACGGACAAACCTATTTAAGTGGATGTCTGTAAGCCAATCACAGTGTTCCACATCATCTAAAGTGGACTGCAGTGGAGCCAAAACTTCATGAAAGATTTATAGATTTTACTTGGAATTTCTTCAAAAATACCTGTCCATTGGAATGGATGGATCTGAATTTCATCAGCAAATGAACAAGGGAAATACTGTTTAAACGGGGGAATACTGTTCAGATTAGATTTTCTAATGATACAATCAGCTTTGAACGCATCTTATTGATTTTGTTCACAGAAATTTCAGAAATTTTATCTCTGGAGGTTTTCTGTAATAGGTTCTGAAGGGGTTATGATCGGTGCATTTTCTGTGTAAGTGTTAATATTCTTTTTTTTCTCACTGAACTGATATCGATTGGTGTTTTTACGGCCTGTTTGGCAAAATTGTTGCAAAAACAAACAAAACATGTCATTATAAAAGGGTGACACTAATACTTTTGCCATATTACTGTCTGTAGATGACCTGATTTACACCAACCTCTATCACAACCACAGAACTGGAACTTTGTGTAATAAAGTGAAAAAGTGGTTCACATGATCCAGGAATTTCATGCATCGTTTCACAAACTGAGTGGTTCGCTCACATTATGACTAAAGGAGGCAAAAATCTTCTAATTCCACAGACCATCACCAGTTTCAGTGGTCTCTTGAGCAGACTCCAGAACGGCGACTGTATTGGCTTCATCCCCCGGAGCCCACTCTAAAGGTCGCATCAGCAGGACCTTCATCCTGATCCTCTTTTAAACGATGAGGATCATGAATCTATTTTTGCCATTAGTGCTATCATAGCATGAAATGCTGCTGAGGGATAATCTTTGACCGTTTTAGATTGGAGTGTATTACAAATGACGTTTTCACCATCCAGGGAAGGTCAAAGTCGGGGTGATCACAATATTTGCATCACACTGGAAATGAAGCAGAATCTGATGCATCGGACACAAAAACATTCCCCAAATATCACAAGATTCATTACAGAGCAGGAGAATTATAGTTAGATTGACATCAATTCTGAAGACCTTCGACTGATGAGGACATTCCTATCAGATGAGAAACGAGGCTTTATCTAGGCTTGTTAATGTCCATGATAAGTCAGTGCATTCTAAAATCATCTGACTTCCTGGCCAGGAAAGGGGTGAGCTGTATAATTCAGAGGGGGATAATCTCGTGAACCATTTATGTAGGCTGAGCTGCTCATTATTTCTCAATCACGCCTGGATTTGGGAATGTAGAGTGGCAATTTGTTCTCAATCCTAATTCGGCCAAATTAATGACGCACGTATGTTCATACCCAGGCGTGCTCCGAGGGACACAGAGTCCCCACCAAAGCTGCAACTGGATGCTGCAGAGCTTTTGCAGTAGATTAGGCTGATATCCAATAGGATTTGGTCCCATACGCCTCATGAAAGCACTGTGTAAATGGGTCCATCTAATGATCCAACTTAATATGATTAAAAAGAATAAAGCTACCCCATATACACATGCTCTCTCTCTCTTTTTCCATCACACACACATGCACAAACACACACACACACTGCATTACCCGGGGCCCTTCACATTACCCAGTTGTACGCCAGTTTGTGCGGTGATCTGTGCTGATGTGTGGTTATCCTCACAAGGCCAACAGCACAAGCAGAGACCCATAATCTGCTCCAAACCAAATGTCCACAATCCCAGAGCAGGACTCACACCACGCCTACTGAAAAACACCCACCAGCACTCTGAGCGGCTAATCCACTGTGACGTAACACACATACACAAACCAGCCGGGATGAATGTGAAGTGATAATCTGCAAATTCATGTTCTTATTCATGAATTCATTCTTTTTTTTGTTGTTGTTGTTTCTTAATGAATTTCCTTATGCAATGTCTTTGGTGTCAAATGACGTTTGATGTGGCCAGTACTATAATGTGTTTTTCTTTGTATTGTCTGTTGTTGCAGATTCAGTTCCCGGAAGTGGTGCCTCTTTACTCCCTTTTTTTTCAGGAATTAAAGGCAAAGCTCTATCTGTGATGGTGCATGTCTCTGCAACAGTCAGGGTAATTGTATTGTCCACAGGAGCCAAAGATTACATCCATGAAATCTCCATTTCCTGTTGACTGTACCACTTCCTTATGCTTTGTGTTAAGAAAATTGTAATTTCTGTGGGTAGCGTCTTTTTTTCCTTTTTTTTTTTTTAGCATCCACAGCTATTAAAAACAGTTGAGAACCAAACCGGCAGATGGATGGAGGCATATAGGAAATGGAGCAGCTGTCAGAACAATATGCTGGTTTAGATACAAAACCACTTGATTTATAATAAACATTAATTAAATCTGGAGCATTCATGAGGTTACAGAGACAAGTCAGTCATGCAGGGCAAGTGACTGACAGTAACAGACTCCTCTATGACATTTCAGGTATCCTTCTGCATCAGCTGTTTACACTCTGGGATGTCAACAAATGCACATTGACGGATGAAGCAGCATGATCTTTATGTTTACACAACAGCGCAGACTGTTGTACTGCTTAGGACGACACAACGGTGTCTCAGATGGTTAGGTTTAGGCAAAAAAAGCACATGGTAAGGTGTACACCGGCAGCGTTATTATCTGATGCTGTCCTTCTGCGTTTCATGCACACGTGACCGATTCTGGCAGTCTGCACTTAGCATGTGGACATAGCCAGTGCCATCTGGCAGTCCGCCAGCATATGATAACAACGTTTGTGTCCAAGTGTGTTCTCATCTTACGCCGTCCAGCCATGTTTCAGTTGGACGTGGAAGGTGGTTTTTGGTGTTGTGCTTGTATGCTGAAAGCAATGACATAGTGGCACTATTTTACAAGTTTGGAATGAGAACAGGCTGCCCAACTCGATACTTCTACGGGTACTGACCAAATTACGTCACTACTACCAAGTATCGATCAGTGTTAAATCCAGAATTGCTAAATGTCAGTACCTAAGAGCGCATCGGAGTGAGAACACCCAGATTGGATCAGAACTGTCACAAAGCACCTGGAGGCCAGCCACAGAGCTTTGAGGCTTGCAACAGAGCCACCAGGTTCAATTTTAGACTAGAGGCCACAGCGTTCGTAAGCTGTGGAGTCAGCCACCGAGCTCTGCGGCTGCTCAGTTGGCTTCCCAGCAAGTCAAAGCTACAATGCAGCACTGATCTGCTGGGATAGTTTCAGCCTCTGCTTCATTTTCTTTTTTATATTACTTCAGTAATGGCCTAGTATCACAGCTAGATGAGCAAACACAGAAACATGAACACACAAGCAGACAGACAGAAGGTTAGTTCTATAGTGATTAGAAAAATGGAGAGATGTAGACCCATATGGTCTACATGTCACACCTGCAGCTTGTAGAAAAAATGAAAAGTGCTTTTACAGATAAAGTAAAGTATTAAAAATGATATTGTACTGAATTCCAGGTACCAGAACCAGTACCTAACCCTATCTGCGACTTTAATATCATAATATTGTATCCTGGAGCCTCGAGTAATTCCCACCCCTACTGACTACCATCACTGGATGTTTAAAAAAGCATAAGCTGCAGCATTCATAAACGGAGTGTAGGTTGAATCAGTAAGCGTTATCTCTGTAATTTATTTATATGAAAATGTCATCTCTTTAAATAGGACTACAAGATTGGAAAGTGTAAGTCTTTTCATCATGAGCAGCCACCATCCAAACCCATAAGTTCCAGGATGAAATGTAACCGCAGGACTCAGCCGGCACAGAGTAACATGTTGCATTAATGTACTTTCCACTGCGAAGCCATCTTCACGGACAGAACATGCTCTTAACTGGGAGAGCTTGGCAAGCCAACGTTTCTTGATGTACCTCAGGGGCCTAGGGGGACTGATGTCCAATTCTTTACACTTCCATGGCTCCAATTTTCACTCTCTAATGGAGTGAAACATGTTTCAGTACTAAGGAGTTCAAAAAAAAAGAGGGAGCTCCTGCTCCCTACAGCACTGCAGGACTGTGGAGTCACAAAACAGTAAAAACATAAATGGATCCATTTTCTTCTGTTGATTTACTATGAAAAATACTATGAATAAATGACAACGTCCCTCTAAAGCCATTTGACCGGAGCTTTCCTTCAGCTTTTTTTCGCTCTTAAATCCTGTTAATGCCATCATTAATATTTATTTATGCACGTTGAGGAGATGTAAACAAACAAAGACCTCTTTCTGTCAGAAGCAGTCAGGACATGTTTGGGATGTTTTTTCTTACTTTTCCACCCGGATTGGCTCACAATGCCGCTCCTGCACTGCCAATAACCCGCTGTTGCTTCGCCACAGGGTGAATGTGTCCTGCTGTTCACTCCTGTAAATATGACTGATTCCTTTTAATCTGCACCATTGTGTACTCATTCGTCGCTCAGGTTGTCCTAAATCTCTCTATTCTTGGGTTTAGACAGTGAAGGAAGCAGAAAGAGAAAGAAAGAAATGGAGGGAGGGAAGCAAGGGGGAGCGACTTGTGATGCTGTTTATTGCTGGAGTAACTCCAGCCCAACCTATCTCATTAGTCTGTTCGTGATTAAAAACTACTCTCAAGCTGATATCATTAACCTGCCCACACAACCATACACTCTCAATGGGGCCTTACAAACTAGCAAGAAGAAATGAGCTTGCTCCTTGTGTGCACGCTCTAAATTCACTCACTTTATTCACAGCTGCACGAACATCATCATGAGGTCTCTGTTAAGATACACTGGGAAACAAACAGATATCTGTTTGGTTTACGCTCTGAGTAGCCTGGGATGGGGGTGAAAGAGGACACTCGTCATCCATCAGCGATTATGATGGGATCTATAGCCTTTTCCCCACTGTCACCATTTATAATCCCTTCCTATGTTCCCTTATCTGATTGCAGCCCCAGTCACAAGCTTCTCGGTGTGAGATTACAAACATCTGGCGGGTCATCGACTCTCAGCTGTTATGATAAACTCTGCAGCAGAGAGGGCTTCTGGAAAGCCACGGGAAAATTTAGTGATGGAATATCCCATGTAACCAAAGTCCTAATGCAATGCTTCGTCATTGCAATGAGATCCACCAACTAATGCCCTGCTGGTGTGGATATGTGATTAAAAAGCGTAATCTGAGAGGTTTGTATAGACTGATACACAGTATATCACTTCACTGCCAGACTTTCTCCTCTTAGCTGCGTTTTTCTTCAGTGTTATCTAGTCTGGGTGTCAAATGTATCTTGACGGTGTTGGTGGGAGTAAAAAAAAAAAAAGATGTAGAAAATGAGAAATATGCTAAATTCTCTCTGGATGTTAAGAGAAAACACTGAAATTGTGATGAGAGGAAAATTACATGCACCTCCTGAATTTCCGAGTCTACATGCAGCCATTTCTGTCTTCAGATCAAAAAGGCTGTTGAATCCCGTCCAAAAAATCTGACATGCACGATCTGGCAAAAGATCAAACCGAGCACCAAATGGAGAATTGAAGCTTGTTAGAAAGTTGTCACAGGGCTGGGCTGTTATTGACTGTTAGAGAGAGAATTATCAGAGTTTACATCACAGCTTGTGTGCTAACTGTTAACATTTTAATCTTAATCCTGGACCCTATGACTGCAAGTACACAAAATCTTCTTTATCCATGCTAAGGGCTTTGAGATGATAATGTTGGTCTGATGGTCGATCTGTTCGTGACTCCTGTCTAAACTGAAATATCTCAACAATTGTTAGAGATGGATTTTTTAGTGCACTGTATAAATATAATAAAAGTAGCCAACATGATGTTACCCATTGGTTGGTGGTTATCTGCATAGCATTAGTATGACACTGTCACTGTGAGCATAGGTGTTGATGGGTCAAATCATTAAAACAGAGAAACTAAACAACTTGAAATATAAGAATCAACCATCCCAGTGTGGAGAATAATTCATCTTATTCAGCAGTGTATGCAGATCAGGATCAGCCTACATGTCCAGCAGAATATTTGTTCATTGCCCTAAAAATGCAAAAGGATACAGATTTGCATTACTAATTGTTTATCATTTTAATTACAGACAATAACAAGTAAGCAGATGTCCAAACAGCAACTGTGGCTTTGAGCAATCAATCATTCTCCGAGTACTAAATCTGACTCTTTTAATTCCATTTTCCATCTACTTTCATCGAGGCTGAAAGAGGACAGATGCACCATAAACTGAGATTTTACACATTGGGCAAAGCTGTGACTCCAGCCAAGCGAGTGTACTTCAATGAGCACCTGAGATACAAATTATGCATCCCTGCTCTCAACCCACACTGCTCGGTCTCCTTATAACAACTTCATAGACATTCAGGAAACAGGATTTCACTAACACCAAATATAACTCTCGAGTGTGGCAGGAGACACAAGCCAAGAAAACTTTCAAATGAATCCACCTGCTTAGGCACCCCGCAAGGTCTCTATCAAATTTTTACTGTTCCCTCTCAGTTAGCAAGCACTGCAGTGCAGATGCAAAGATTTTTCAGGAAAAGAGGATATGAAGAGGAGGGAGGTAGACACAGGGCAAGGAGGAAGGAGACATTAATAAACAAATTGTGAATCCTCCATGTCTCCATCATCCAACCCTTTCTTTCTGGTGTTCTCGCCCAAATCTAACAGCTGGTGGCACAAAAAGGGAGAGAGTTTGTTTTGATGTTTGTGTAGAGTTGAGGCAATAA
Organism: Plectropomus leopardus; assembly: GCF_026936395.1. Classification (NCBI taxonomy): domain Eukaryota; kingdom Metazoa; phylum Chordata; class Actinopteri; order Perciformes; family Serranidae; genus Plectropomus; species Plectropomus leopardus. The sequence goes on from NC_142179.1 coordinate 8,205,171, forward strand.
ATTGGACAGGGATTTAGCGAATCAGAATTCATTGCAGAAACTTTCTGATCCTGGAGGTTCAAGGGCTCTGGATAAACAAGACTGATTGTTTCAGAGGCATGCATATATTACCCCTATTTGAGCCTGAGCTATTACACACAGACAGCTAAGGGAATATAAGCCAGACTCATATTGAAGGGATTCTGCAGAAAAACATAGCAAGATCAGTGGATTTCTTTATGCAAGTGAAAGCATTGAGAGGCATGTCTTACAAAATGCTTAAGCCTTGATACATGACAGACATGATGTTAAATGTCTTGAGTCCTGCTCAAACAATATGCATGACAGAAGAGTTCGTCAGGGGCCAGAACAAAAAGAACAGCTGTCATGTTCTCTTTTCATCATAAATGTTACTGGCAATAGCTGACAGCAAAATACTGAAAAATATTAAGAACAGACTCAAAATACCACAGCCATCATCATCTCCATCCTTTAACATGACCTCAGAGTTCAGAGGGAGAAAAAAAAGCATCTTTAATAATACCGTGCAGGGGGTGTTGAAAGGCCGAATTCACAACATTTTGCCACACACTTCTGAGGACAAGAAACTTAATATTTATGCAGTTCGCATAAGAAACACCTAAGTAGTTCACCAACTCTCCACTAAGACTGAGGCTGCATTTGAGATCTTCATTTTGCAGAGAACACAGTCCCAGTGAGGTTATTTAATTTGCAAGCTTTGTCACCGGCAAAAGTCCCCTTTCAGACAAGTGGAAACTCCTTTAAGTGGCGATAAGTGCGATTTTTACTGCCCCATTGCACCAAATGTTCGTAATGTATGTTGAAGGGGACGCCGTTAATGGGGTTGTTGATCAATACCAATGACTCAATGATTACCAGGTGCTGAGATTTCGGGCCTTCAAAAACAGGAATAAAAAGTCTGTGCCCAGTGGGATTTCAAGGCACTTCAACCCCCCTACTCTCAGCTGCACTCCCACACACACATTTTAACTGCTCATTTCATTTACATGGATTTTAAAGCCTCATTCTTGAGCATTTTAATGTACCATTGTACTGCATTTTTCTTTTGGACTGTTCTGTTGTAATAATGCAGTTCCAAGTTGGCAAATACCAATGCTTGATCAGTGGCCCTGGCATCGGACACAGCTGGACCGAACCACCCTTTAGTGGTGGTATGAGATTTACTAGGTGGCATGTTTCTAAAGTAGGGGCAACTTTGGTAGTAAAATGAGCTAAAACATCTTAATAGGGTGGGTGGGAGTGGAGGTGGAAACCAGGAAACTGCAGTTTGTGCCGCTTGGTCAGTGCTGTTCACACCTACATATTACATGCAAAGTATCTTACTGCCTTTGTTGTTAATGTTCCAGCGAGGCGTGTCAATTAACGCCTATTAAATATCCTGTGTCTTTTAAAATACTTCGTATTTTCACAGGAAATATACAGAAGGTGCTTGTTAGATGCAACATTTCATCAAAGTAAAGTTATGTCAATAAAACACTTTGCATTTATGTTTATTTCCTCATGCAACACAAGTGTGTGGTTACAGGGAACAAAAGCACATAGTTAGGTTTAAAAACAAACAAACAAACATGGTTTGGCTCAACATTCATAAACGAAGCAAAGAGCGGGCTCTTGGGTGAAAGTCTGCGGTTTGATGGAGCCATCCGCCACAACTCCTGCTCATCCTTTAAGGACTTTCCAGCTGCTTATATTACATTGTTATTGGCAGCGATTCAAACTGACACTCTCGACATGTGTATCATACTGCAGAGGGTGGCTTTGGTGACCAAGCTGTAGTATTTGCCAACTTCAGAATGAGAATGGGGTCACATTTTCTGTGAAAATTCAATTTTATTGATTATTTTATTTAATGAGCAGAAACTATACATTTCCTCAATCTGAAGTTTATTTTGAAAACACAATGCAAGTGACAAACTCAAATTGACGCACCATCCTCAAGCATCCAAAACTGACCCAGGAGGGGTACTTTGGTGTCATATTTTGATGTGCAGGGAGGGCATCAGTATTAAATTAGTTTCGAGAGAGAAAGCATTGGAAAATCATTGTTGTTTCTGTCAGTTACATTGTAGAGGATGTGATGGGTCTGAAGATGCCACGTCAGAGCATTGTGTAGTTGGAGATAAATTGCACAGATATGGTAAATCCTGCTAGCTGTCAAATAGGTCAATAAAAACAGAGCACCCGTCTTTTAAGAGTTTATTGTAATTTTAATTTTGGTTAAGAAATAATGATACGAAGCTGGAAGTCAGGAAATAAAGTTCCTGCACATGGAAGACTTTTGAAAAGTTGAACTTTGTCGTCTCGCCTCAACTCAGCAATTAGGCGAATCGTGTATCTCTGTAACCAACAGACATTATAGCAATTAGAATAAATGGTTACAAGAAACTTTGTGTCTGAGGTGCTGTCGAAAGATTGTTTTCTCTGCATCTCATATAAGGAGAAAGACAACCAAAAGTCCACATGTGGTAACCATAGAAACAGCTGCGTTCACAGCTGTGGCCACAGCTGCTACAGGCACGCTGCTGTTAAAGAAGCTAACAAGCAAATTTTGTTTTTATTTTTAATTCTCTTCACTCATTTTTCATTATGGCAAAGATATTAAAATGCAGAAACTGTTTGCCAAAATGCACAGGATTTTCTGGTGAGTAGCTGGACATGCTGTAAGTTAACTTCAGACGATATTAATATGCTGTGAGAGGTGTTAGTATACCGTATAAAGGGATTCATTAATGCCTTTACCACCCACCTTTGTTTTAGTGTTTGAAATGGTGATTTAGCAGCTTCAAAGTTATTTTTGATTAAATCTTTAGGGTCTGCCCATGAATATTTACAGCACATACTGTATACCGCATAAATGTTTAAATGATTGGTCAATGATAATTAATGCATAGCTCAAGCCATTTTTCAAGCAAAAATGACAACGTATAGCTGGTTCTGCTTCTCTTTGTTTTATGTCTTCTTAAAATTGAGTATCTTTGAGTCTTGGAACCAGTATCTTCATATTAAATGTTCTCAGCTTGGTTATATCCTTCAACAGCATAATCATTCCTCAATTCCTGAAATCCAGTTATCGCTTTTTCTTTTGTTTTGACACCCCGAGATTGTCCCATCTGGCCACCCTGGTGACACTGTCAAGGGGCACCACTGCCTGCATGTTGATCGCACAAAACCAACAATCTGAAGCTATCACCTTGGGAAATTGCATAAACCAAATGTTTTATCAATTACTTAGATAAGTAAACAGAAAATATTATATACTGCATGTACACTTAATGATCATACCTTTGTACATTTTCTAACACTTCTATACTGTAAAAGGCATTTTCCTACTTCAGCAATAGTTCCTCTTGTCCTGGTTTTAACTTTCTAACAATGGCACTATGGGGCTATACAGCCTCCTCTTGTCTCCTCCTCATCCACACTGCCAGTTCCATATTGAATCTATGAGTGCATTGTGCAACATAAGCAACTCCTCTCCTCCACCCTATGTTTCACTGAAGTACATCTATTTTCTGTTGCAGCAGCTGATTAATTGGCTTCAGAGCAGAATGTCATTATTAATAGTATCAGACAGAGCTCAGCCCCTGGGATGAGGGGTACAGTGGGAGTTCCATTACACTCCGCCAAGCTCCATCTACCACCTCGGTACGCTGATAAAAACAAACCATGTGGATGCATGCGCCGCATCAATGCCACGCATGTCATATCAGATTGGCTGAGCTTTCCCCATGAGTGGCTTACTGTAGCATATATACCTGCAAATGCTTCCAACAGTGTGTCTATCAGGGTGTCAGGCTCTGGAAAATTCCATTTTCATAGGTATCTGAGTAAGCTTGCATCCCTGATCCACTGTAAGAAGTCTATTATGTGTTTTCTGCATCCTGTATGCTTTATGTAAAGCTTGGGTTAGAGTTATTCTTTTGGCATGCCCCACTGCATATGATGCAAAGCGTAAATGATGGTTGCCCCTTAAAAAGCAGGAATCAACAATCCACTCCTTCAAAGAGAGAGAAAGCATCATATAATTGGTGCAGATTCCTATTAAACTCAAGACAGAGAGGCCGTTTTTTATGAAAAACCAAATGGATGATGGCTTAACTTGCACCTGACAGAACATGAGTTCTCAATACGACTGCTCCGAATGCTGTCGCAATACCACAAGGTATTTTCATGGAAGAATTCATCAGCTGGCGAAGGTCACCCGAGAGGCATTCACCCGACAAGCCCTTCTTGGAATAGAACACATAAGAGGGATGAGCCGCCACTCAGGAAAGAGATTTTCTGTTTTCATACTGCAGGCTGAAATATCACTTCGTGTCAGCACAACTGTGATCGGTCGGTGTTTTATCCAGATATGACAAAATATTAATTCTTAACGAATAAAACATTATCTTTGAGCCACTTTCTGTCAGTCACTCAACACTTTGCTGTACAACAGCATTAATTATGCGAGGTGCCCTTCACGTCTGTATGTCAGAAACTGGAAATGCATACAGTTTCTGCAAATTAACTACATTTCCTCTCTCTTTTTTTTCTAGAAAATATTCTCATAGTTGAGAAATATTAAGGACCACCAATCTGGCATACTGATCCAGAATTCCATATCCAAACACTAACAGACATAATGAAAACCAAATATTAGTTTAAAGCTGTCGTTGGTAACCGTGGCCATGGCTGACGGAAAAAAAAACAGTCAGAACCTAGGAGGCTTTCATGGAGCTGTCACACACTCCTCGTAAACTGCAGTCAAACTAAGCAGCACTGCTCAAATATAAATCAAGATTCTGTTTCTGAATAGCTTTTTTCTCACCTTAGATGCCTTCAGAAACATATTTTAGTGTATTGTTTAGCTGTAAAATTAGAGTTTGCAGTGGCCAGTGGGTGAAGCTTCATTTTGGCTCATCTGTTTTCATCAGTTCAGCAGTGATTGACATTATGAACCTATCTTCATGTAACAGGTTGTACAAATTAGCGTCCCACAAATGATCTTATGCACTTCACCCAAAGTTACATTTTTAAAACTACATAACTTAGGTTTGGGGAAAGAAACATGGTGATGATATGCCTTAAAGTAGCTCAAAGTGTACATGGTTTCACTTAGTTCTGAACATCGGTATACTGAGGTAAAGTCTTGTGCTTTTTGACCCATTCACTACTTCAGCCTGCCTTGTTTCGGACTTCCCAAATATGTGGGTTACACACAAATTACTGACTTATTATTACATAGGATATACAAATTCTGGTGCATTACTTTTCATAGGCACTGTATCTGTATTAGCAGTGCATGATAACAGTCTGACATGACTGATTGTGTTAGTGGATTCTTGCTAATGTCATTAAAAGCACTATGAGGGGTCAGAGTAAAATGATCTTTTTCACAGATCATCCATCTGATGTACCACTGTGTCGATACAGTGACAGTTTGAACAGACATGACAAAAAGTTATTTTTACAAGAGGTACCGACTACAGCTTTAAGGGTGCATTTATTGATTTTTCTGGCCTATTGGGTACAGAGAAACAAGCTGTCTGTCACATCACATAAAATTATGGTATACCTCTGCTAAAAGACTTAAACACTGACTCGAGTTACAAAGTTGTGGGTTCATCACAAGAATCATCTCTGACATTACACATAATAATTACATTTTTCATATTATATGAGAATATTAATTTCAAATCCTGTCAGTGGTAGCTGAACATGTCTACATTGGTTAATGCTTTGCTTTTTCTATTTTTGTGACAGCACATTTTTCACAGTCTGTTTAGCCTAATGGAATTACTGGTTTATATTCAGGAATGCTAATTATGGCATATGGGCACTATATAAGAGTGCATGTAACGTTTTTTGCAGCTTCACTGAAACATGTAAGTGATTAAATCGAATGTAGTCTCACTCTTTTTAGGCTTTGCTGTTTCATTTTCTTTTTTTTTTTTTTTTTTTTTTTTTACCATGCAGGCCAATAGAATAAAACATTTCTGTGCCAAATGTAAAACTGTTGTGTTAAAGTCACTGAATGCCTCCAAGGCTCTTTGTGACTATGGCTTATGAAGTTACTAAGTCACATAAAAATTTAAGCCGAACCTGTAAGGCACCAAATGGTTATGAAAATAGGCTATTTACGGCTCTATCTCTGCAATATTTTAACCAAAGTAATTTTGTTAGCACATCTTACAGCAGAAGATCCATAAAGATATGCATCAATGATAAAAATAAAAAGCTTTTACATGCAGGCAGAGCTTTTTTTTTGAAAAGCTTAGAGCCACATTAAATATCAGAGTGGCAAAAAAAGAAGAGGAAAAAAAAAACAAAACCATTATGTAGTTCCAGTGCTTCTTCAGATGCATCATCACATCACACTAGAATAACAGATTCAAGCTGAGTTTCCTTTAGTGCTAATATCATCTCTGCTGCTTATAGAACACTCTGCCGTACCCGACTGGTTGTTGCCATTCCACACAATCTCCCATTTTTGCAATCATTCAGCATTTATAATGTATCCTGATTACTGCAATCTGTTTGAGAATCTGCATTTTGAAGGCTCCAAATGACTTCCTGGAGGAGTCTGATGAAAGCTTCCTCCAGTGATGACAGGCAGGATACTGATGTCGAGCTGTGCCTCAGTGCAGATAAAACCCATAAGTGGGTATAGCTCTGGAACATTACCCAATGCAGAACCTTTATGCTTATTTATATTGTGTGCTCACATAGAAGGTATGTGTGGTTAAAAAAGGCATTCTTAGTACAGAATATGAAGATTAACACTGTGTTTAGCGTCAATTTGTTTTGGCACCTCCAGGAATGCAAGGTGTGTTGCCAGAAATGCCACCTGGAACAGGGAGCCTTGTGTGATTATGGAGAAAGCTGTGAAAGCTGCCAGGTACTGCAGCTACCTTCTCCCTCAGCATATTGTTATGAAACCTCATTTTATGCCACTTTCAAAAGAAGTGTCTCCAATATGTCCCGCTGCACTGTCTCCTTCAGCATATTGGCTTGAAACTAAATATATTCCTTCATTTATTTGCATTTTCCGGATGATTTGATGGGGACTGCCCATTGTTCTGAGAACCCAAAATTCAGATTCTGAAAAATGTCCCATTGGAGTAAGGGCTCATTTCTCCGACAGCCCACCATCCCAAAAAAAAATGCCCATTGCTCCGAAAATACACTCCCTGTGTTGAGTTAAGCCCAGTTGCAAGATGAAATATTTGCATTGTACATTTCTGTAAACCACAGATATGTTACATTTGTAAACAATGCTGTGGCGAATGTGTGGTTTAGTTTAGGCATAAAAAACACTTGGATATGGTTAGTAAAGATCCTGTTTTGACTTAAAACACCCAGGCTTGGTGGCATAAAAGTGACAGGGAAATACTGGTATAACTCAGTAGAAACACCCTGGATCTATGGCTCAAGAGTCACAGAGAAACACTGCAAAGAGTTAGTAGAAACACCCTGGACCGGTGGCTGAAAGGACACCAAGAACAGCTGCAAAGGTTAAGACCTAAAAACTGCAAAGGTTAAGACCTAAAAACCTGTGGTCGGTGGCTCTAATGCTGCTGACAAACACTGCACTTAAACACCCAGGACTGGTGGCTGAATGGTTGCAAAGTAACATCATGAGCTTCGAGAGAAACTCTGGATTAGGGGCTAAAATGCTGATGAAGAACACTACAAAGGGTCAGTAGGAACACCTGGGTTTGGTAGCTGAAATACTATCAGGAAATGCTGCAAAGATTTGGTAGAAACCTGGGATCGGTGGCTCTAATGCCACTAAGCAATGCTACAAAGGGTCCGTGGAAACACCTGGGAGTGTTGACTGAAATGCTGTCAAGAAATCCCATGGAGGTTTGGTAGAATCCTTGGATTATATGCCACTAAGAAATGCTTCAAAAGTTTGATACAAACACCAGGAATTGGTGGCTCAAATGCCACAAAGAAAAGGCTGGGAAAGGGTCAGTAGAGAAGCACGAGAGAAGTGGCTTAATTGCTGCTCAATTGCGAAGGGTAAATTGAAAAATCCTGGACCTATGGCTCCAGTGCCATCAAAAACACCCCAAAGGTATGGTCGAAACACCTGGGTTCAGTATCTTAAACCATTTTTAGACTATAGGGATGAATTTTGGGCCATTGGAATTATGGTATGACACAAATTTGATCAATAAAAAATAGTGTTTTCAGAAGGAAAACAATTTTGACAACAAAAGTTGTTTAAGTGTCAAGAGGAAGAGATACGAGCATGGATGACCATGGAGTAGCAAAAGAACAGCCTGATATTTGATGATTCTCTCAAGCAGGAAGCAGGATAAACTCTGCTCTTTACCTGCTCCTCAGAAGCCTTATACTAAAAGCACTGCACTCCTGTACACTTTCTGCCAAACCTAAGATATTGTCTGTGTTTAGCACTACAGTTCATCTCTACAGTTTAGTCACAGATGCAGTTCAGTTTTCAGATTTCATTCCAGAGAAAATAGTTGGTCAGTGATGAGTTAATGAATCCATGACAGTATTGCCATTCCTCTGAGGACCTCATTGAATCTGGATTTTGTTGATGTGTTATTTGTGCTATGTATATGCTTTCAGTTAGAACAGCATCACTGAACAATTGCATTTACTGTAGACAAATCCCTTCGCCTCAAGGAGTAATGCAGAATGTGTTTTACTGGCCAACTACATTTCCATATACAGAGATGAGTTGCACATTCAGGTCACATTAAACACCCAAACTCAACTTCTATAGCATATAAAAAAACAGAACTACAAAGAACTCAAGACAGCAATTCCTTGGACTATAGCCTAATTGGCCACCCAATTCTATTGAAATTATGTTACAGAATATGCCACTAACAAACAAAAAAAAAACACCATCAATTAAATGGAAAACATTCACTGGGAGCACAGCTCTACCAAGGCTGCTGCACTATCTTTAATAACAGGGAAAAAATGGTGATAGATACTATAGAAATGATCAAAATGGTGGAGAAATGTTTCATCCGCATCCAGATCTGCATAAAATATAAAAAAAAAGAATTAATGGGATACTTGCCAGAATTTCTTCCATTGAAGTAAGAGCAGCAATTCATGAGAAAAAAAAAGTTGATGTTCAAATGCCATATCCCACTATGTTAAGAAAAAAGAATCCTGAATCCACACCAAAAGTAATCACTGTTCACTGGCCCTAGGCTAAACTTTTCAAATTTGTCTGATGCTTTTTTTTGCTAGATTTTGAGATGTCCAGCCAAATCCTAAACAAATCATGTTGTAGATTTGAAACATGTTATAAGGTGCACAGAAAAACTGATATCATTTTGGATGTTGGACTGTTTTTCTCCACAATACACAACCATTGAAACCAGTGGGTGAAGCTATTATTATCAGTTACTGTCAGAGTAAACCCAGGAAGCATTCACATTCTACTGTATACCTTTATTACTAGAGTTTCCTTCCAAACACATGAGCACAATCACCATGTTCAGACCATTCTTCAACCCCCCTTCTCTTCTTTCTGGCAAGACTGCCAAGAGAAGCATCAATGAAATGTGTTTCTCTGACTTGTGAGAATGACCGGAGTATTTGATTTTAGCCACAGTAACTGAGGTAATCAGAGGGTGGTGAGGAGTGCACAGCGGCAATTTCCGGAAAGGTCACCTCTCTAATGAGGAGCATTAGCCCACTCACCAGCCACAGAGAAGCTGATAACCATTTTGTGGCACACGAGCACGTGGGGGCTGGCGGCTGAGGTGCCTACAAGATGCAAGCTTTTCAGGTGATTTCTTCCTGTGGGTTAACCATCGCCCGAGCTGACCTCAGAAAAGGGCAACAGAATGGATAATGAAGGATTTTTCAAGGCGATTAATGTGCTTTGGCCTAACCCGTGTCTGGACTGCAAGTGTATCGGAGGCGTCCTTTTAGCTGCAGGTTTCACACAACACATACACTCATTTCAGTATATGCTGTCTGCCTCGACTATGTAAAGGCTTATGTTTCAGGGGTGCAAACGTCTATGTTTTTCAACAAAACATGTGAATGCTGGGTTGACACCCAATAAAAGCTATTAGATATATTTATCTGCATTTTGCAACCTGGGCAACCTTCATTTTTTAAATTTCTTGGGTATTGACGAGTTGGAGTTTTTGTTAAGGGGCAAAGTAAACTACATTGTACATCTTCTGCCAGTACTGCCCACTAAACAGAAAGTTTTTCTGATCCTTTGCAGCTTTGAAATCTGCAGACAAGATGGAACTGATACAGACAGTCACTTCCGTGTCGTGTGAATGCTGTATTTAATGTGAGCATGACTCTGTGGTCACGTTTGTAGACCAGACACGGGGTAACGTCCACTCTGTAAATCTCAAGGTAAATGTTTGAGCCTATACATAATGAAAAATAGTTCACAAGGCTGATGACTGTATTTCAGAAAAACTATCAAGGTCTTTTTCACATCACAACTCACCTATTATAAGAATATCATTGCACTACTAAAACAATGTTAGGATGTTAGAAAGCCAAGAAAAGCTCTGCAAAAATAGGTGTAAGAATAGAACGAAAAAGCAAAGCTTTTCATCACCAAACCATCAGGGGAGATGTTTTACACCTTTTTTTTGCTTTGAGATTCACAACTCTTGTAACACGGCACCTATAAACTACACACATTTACTAATCCCCAATTTGCTGTTTAACTGTATAGATATGAGAGGCAAGCACAATAATCCATACATACAACTGTTATAGTCTTAGGCCCAGTCCACAGGTACAAGGGTACATTTAAAAACATAGCTTTTCTATGCCTTTTGTCCACACAGAAACTGCATTATACTCAGTGGTTTAGTGATCATTGGCAAGGTGGGTGTACTACTGTGTTGATGGTAAGGTTACGAAAGCGGAAATGGGTATACTGTCCTATATATTCCAATGACTTTTGCCAAGTTTATACTGTAGGTCACTGAAAATATATATTCTTTTGAGAAACTCCATACAAGGTTAATATTTTTAGAAACTCTTGTCAGCGATGACGTATAGAAAGGGAAAACTGAGTTTTCAGCTTGAGCTCTGTTATCTCCTTTGTGAGGCTTCACAAATGAGGTCACATTTCACGCAGTGGCAAGCATTACCAAAATAGTCCTGACTCTCACCTTGCTACCAGGACTTTTACATGTTTACACATAAATGTACAGTTACTCTTACTTTATTAAAGAAGTGAAGCATCAGTCATGTGGCAACCTCTGGTGGTGAAAATTAAGCCAAAAAACTGCAGTTCCTTGAATGGCCACATCATCATAGACAATCATGTCAAAGTGCTGAACTTTATAGTATAAATAAACATGTTTACCACCCATTTATATAACAAAAACAACCTTCATCCTTGACTAAATATGGCTCCTAAAATCTGAAGACAGTAAGGCCATCATGACAAACTTGAGGCTTCACAATGGGATTCCTCAAACCAATGGGTGATATCACAATGGCTACGTTGATTGTCGTTTAACAATCTACCGTCAGAATGTTCTACAGAGGTCACTGCTTCAGGGACCTTCCAGTAAATCCTTTTCTACTTTGCTTTGGGGTAATGGTTATATTACGGTTTGTAAATGCATGAGGGTTTTTCTCTCTCTCCCTCTTTCTCTTTAAGAACAAAAGGAAGGAAACCTGTTTTCAAAAATACCAATTTACTTGGGGACAGGGCCTTGGACACCACTCTAAACCTTTGTCCTTTTTTGTAGGCTTTGAAGGGTACATGCACAATAGAAGAGTGAGTTGTGCAAATCTACAAGGTCTCAGTGGGAATAGGATTGTTCTTGTTTCTGCAGAGGTACTTTGAGATTTACACTGTTAAGACAGCTACATTTGAGCACAGCGTCAAATGTTCTTCACAAACAGAGAGATATCAGAATCACCTTTATTGGCCAAGTGAGTACAAGGCATATGACTTTTTTGCAAATACGTAGGATAATTTGTGTTTTGTGTATCAGAATCAAAGTGCGTGAGGCTCCTTTCAAGTATGTGACAATCAATGGAAAGGTGAGCCATTTTGGTTGGCATCATTAATGTCAAAAGAGACTAAACCGAGAATCAGCCCCTCAAACTTGAGTGGCAATCGGAGTGTAAACATTGCACCTGTCAGCTCATTACTGGGGCTTCAGTGTGGTAGCAGAGCTGTTTGCAGGATGGACGGCAGTTGCCTTGCAGCTCTGGTAAATACCTTGCCCTTCTGCTGTATTCCCAGGATTCATTATACTGCAAGCCAACACACAGGAGGAGCTGTCAGGAGTTACCAGTTCCATTACCCACTAAATCCTTTAACAGGGGCTTTAACTTGTTGAATGAGACTAATATTGATTTAGGGTGGGTGGTGAGGTTTGGGAGCAATAGATGGGTTGATTCAAATCACTAATGTACTTGAAATGGACCTTTGAAGATCAGATCCCACTGAATTACCTACACCTTCTCACTACTAAAGTAATTTCTGCATTGCAACCATAATAGATTGACTTTTCATCAATTTTTATTAATCCAAATCACTCCTCTGATGGCACTCCAAAGTTGCTTATTAAGTGTGCTTAATAATGTGGCCCATGAAAAAGAAAATCCCTTTAATTGCAAGGCAGATAAGCTGCTTACCTCATCTGAAAAAGAGCCGCTCACCCTGATACAAGACTTTGTTTTCTTTTATTTACTAACCAGCTAATGAAGTAATTTACCCCAAGAGCATAGTCACCCTTCATCAGTGAAGACTGAGCTGAGTGTAGTTTATTTAATTCAGTGTGTCTTCATGCATTTTGTAAAATCATTGTTTCATATTAAGTCTTACAGCGATAGCTACATAAAATGATCAGCTGCATTAAGTGGTGGTGGTGGCAGAATTGCGTACTGGAATGGTTGCAGTTTCAAACATGTGGTTAATGTTGTGAAATGGTTGCATCTTTGTTAGGTTGAAGCACTACAGCTAGGCTAACCTAGGGTTTTGGTTTGGTTTGTTATGAATGGGAAACAATGATGCAACATGTTTCGTTTTGTCTCCTAAGTACGTTAAGTTAAAGTAAGTAAACACTGACTTTTGATTTTACAGGGTACGCCAACAGTTGTCTCGTGGGTGAAAGTCCTGTGTTTGTTTGGCCTTGTCTCTGCCCTATGTGTATTTTGTCACTCTGTATACTACCTATGGGGTTGTAACGTTGACCACTTCCTGCTGTGTGACACACAACAAAGGATCCTAATTGACTTTCCATTGGTATAGTTTGTGGTGCCAGCACATTACAAGCAATCATCACGTTAAATGGTGTTAAGATCATAGTAATTTAAAGAACAGACACAATAACAATTTTTACAGAAATGTGAGACAGCAGATTAGATAGTGTTGAGTATGATACAAACTGCACACTCGTCAGAAAGCAAACGAAAATTAGTTCAGAGTACGTAAAGGTTTTGTTTGAAAATTCTTTGAAGTAGATTGATAAATCACATTTTTCCACTGCAGGCATATTTGCATACATTTTCATTTTTCTAAAGTTCCTGGACATTAATTTAATTCAGTTCTGCCTTTGTTAAATTGTGTCAAAGAACTGGCTTTGTTCAGTTTTTGTTTGGTCTAATAAACGCTATCATTTGGCAGAAATGTAATGTTGATCTTGTTAAAATTAACCATATTTCTAAGTCTAATATGTATAACATTTTGATAGTAAACAAAACAAATGCACTAGTGGAGTATTTTGATTTTACAGTACGCAGTAAACACAACTGTAGCTGCTCTTTTGATAAACGAGCTACTCCAGTGACAAAGGGCTCTTTAAAACTATAAACCTTTTTTTATACGTCTATTCATATTCACATAAATGTTATATAAATTCCACTTTCTTCTGTGTGGGAGTAGCTGTGTGTTGTTCCTCCTGGAGGCATGTCTTTATATCAGTGAAGAGCCGTTCTCCATTCTAAGAGTGCACCTCTCTCTGGGGAATATTTTGTGTGCCTCTGATTTATGATCCCACCATGTTTTGCCTTGAAGGAAAACTGACAAATTTCTGCAATAATTGAGGTAAATGATGGTTTTGTCTTTTTTTAATTGATCATTTTTACCCATAGTTCTTTGAGCACACCAAGTATATTATGTGAATGTCAGCACGGCGGGCCACAGGAAGCTGTGTTTATGTGCTTGCGCTCGTGGGAGAGAATCGCTGATGTGTGCAGCTAGCTGAGTGTAAATTACCCATGACGATGCAAGTGTTATAAAAACACCATTAAGAATTTCACATGCATTGATTTTGACTATACTTTGCTATAACTGACAATTATTACTTATTAAAAGACAATGTCTATGACCTTGTGGTGCTCTGTATTCACCTGTCCATCTTGGGCTTTTTTTTTTTTTTTTGCAGATGATCATTCCCCATTGACATCTCTGCAAGCAATTGAAAGCCATCCAGCATGGCTGCCTTAAGGGGCACTACTCTGATTAGGAAATGATCAATGCCATAAGAGAAATTGTCCATATGCCACAGATCATTAGCCGACTCTCCCTGAGTGCATAAATGTGCCAAGGCATGTCTCTGAATCCATCACTCTTGACGTTCCCAATGATCACCTCTCAGGTCTGTGAAGTTCTCTCTCTCCCTCTGGCCTTTGTGAGTGGAAATGCATGCAGCAGCACAGGATATGAGAAGGCTCATGGGATGCACTCAGAGGCGTCAGTTGATTCGCATCTTTGTCAGACCTACAAGCGTTGTTATGTTACCACTGACAGTCATATCGGGTGCTTGCGGGGGATGCGTGTCACATTCCTGCCACACACTTTAGACCACAATACCTTTCTCTGTCAAGTAACTGCATCAAAATGATGAACACGCTTCATCTGTTGGTAGCATTCACACAAGATAAATGCTACGCTGTTATAGCTGAGGGGAGAGCGATTTAACATTCATGAATGTTGCCAGAGTTATACCTTTTAAGGGCAGGGCGGCACTTATTCTGAAAATTAAGAATGAGGTTTACAGCTCAATTGTTAGTTTACAGATGAACGGGTTCATGCCTAGTTCAGAGGTACAAAGAGTTGGATTGTGTGAGAACAAAAGTAGGACAATATTGGAGCAGTGCACTGACCAGTCAACCCCTAATGTCATTTCTTTTCCCCCAAGATCAACCAGCAGCAGCCACCAGTTGCTACCATGGATGTAGCGCTGCATTTTAATCACTAATCGTGCCTTTGGGATGGGAAGCGTGTCCCAGATTCAGAGGGCCTCTGGCTGACAGATCAATTTGACATATTAGTGGGAGCCTCACAGGACTTGGAAAGCAGTCTTTAATCCAATGTGCTACAAGGAGGGAAAGTGCAATGAGAAGCAAAGCAAAAAATTGTCCCACACCAAAGGAAAATCAAGACATTTTAGCCAGTCAATTGGTTTTCTCTGAGATAATGAGATTGTATTGTATTTGTATGTAAACGTGTCCATGCGCCAAATTGTCCTGGACCAAGAAAATTAATGCACAAGTTCCTTTGTTGTGAAAACTGTCCTTTTTTCTCATCGTAATTTAAAAGAGATAAGCATCAAAAGTGCTTTCATTTATAATCCAGTTGACTCTTATGCCATAACAGAACTGTTTGTTGATGAGGGGCTGTGGAACTGAGATAACTTAAATCTTCAGATCTATTTTTGTCCCTTAAAAGCACTACATCGTAGAGGTTTAAAAAAAAGTTTAGACCCGTCATGCTGTCTATAATGTAAACCTTATTTTGCATTTTTGCAAACACCAGCATGTGTCGTACAATGTGGTTGTGTATCCTATTTGTGTAAATACATAGCCTGGCTCGTATAACTATTTGCCTGCCTATTGACTATCAGGTGTTTTGTGTGCCGACTGCTGTTTGCCAGTAAGAAGTCATTTGCTCTGTCCCTTGATTTGCTATTAAGCACACCTGTTGGTACAAATGAAATCAGTGCAACACAGCTGCAGGCTACTGAGCATTGGATTATTTGCATCCAATCTTCTTGCTGTTTGGCCAAAATGTTTTTTAGTTATAAAAGCCAAAAGAAGTCCCAGGGTGCATTGTTGTATTTGAGAAATGTGTATGATGCAGATGATGGGTTGCATTGACAAGAATTAGTTTAATAGATGGTTAGATTTCAATTGAGTTTAGCAAACCCTACTTTTAAAATGAATCCAGACTTAAATTAAGTAGAGCTATTTTGGGCAATTAAAAACTAATCTCCCTGTGGAAAATTCATGTTAATTGATGTAAACCAAAATTAAAGTGAGTTGATTCAGTGTAGATGCTTTCTCAAATTAAAATTAATTTTGAAAAATGAATAAATAGTGTGCTGGGATCTAGTGAGCTGGTTACAAAAGAAGTGGCAGAAACTTAACTTGCCAAAAAGTTCTCCAACCCTTATTGTCCACATAAGTTGTATGTTCATACTGACATGATAGCCTGTATGACAGTAGTTGTGGTTTTAAACATGTGGGTAACATCATCAAACAGAAGCAGTTGCACCAAAACTATGTGGCTGGGTTTAGGCAACAGAAGTCCTTAGTTAGGTTTAGAAAAAAAAAAAAAAACATTGCTTGGCTTATTTGTTACTAAGGTAACCTAAAATATTTCATGTGACATACGTGGGTCCGGGGATTGTCGGGGGGTAAGTACTATGGTCCCCACCAAACAAACTATACCTGGGTTGTAATTTCTGCTTGCAAAATTGCCCTGTTGTCATATTTTGGGGGACACTTTCAGCTGCTCTGCATTTTTAAAAATGTTACATGGTTTGCTAACTAGCTACAAACTCGGTTAGCTAGCCTAACTTTAACTGCTCATGATTGTGATCGTGTTTCATGCTGTTGGTGGTCACACACACAGCATTGTTGCAGTGTTGCTGCTGCTGCTGTAAGTACTGCAATTTCACATTTATTAGCCCAAATTCCACTAATTTATGAAGTCGTGCAAGCCCTTGCATTACCGACAACACGGTCCTGTAAATGTTTTAAAATAAAATGCCTTGTATCAGCAACTGGTGGGATTCTGGTCACAGAGTCAATGGGCAGTCAGGGGGCTTTTGTTTTGAAAGGTCAGTTGGAGTAAAACAGGCATCTTTTTATTTAATCATCTCTGTGGTAAAAAGACTTTTAAACTGCAGTAAAAAGTGGTATAGAGTCAATATAATCAAAAAACACAAAAACACTAACTCTCTACTGCTCTAACTTGTTAACATGGGCACCAAAATAAAAAACAACACGCTCGGCGCTGCTAACACAATGCTGACGCGTGCTGTGTGAAACGGGCCTTATTGGAGAAGCTCTAATTTCTCCTTTTTTGTGGACAAACTAATTAACAAATTAATGAAGCGATATAGTGAAATAGAAGATTAAACAATGGACAACAGCACTGCCATGAAGAAAAGACAGTCTGGCAGCAACTTGCAGAGAGATTTAACTTTTCTGTCTTGCACTGCCATGTTTGACAGTTGGCCCAATCATCCTGTTCAGCTTCATAACACTTGCTGATATGGTATCTTGGGAGAAAATCAGTATCAAAATAAAATTCAATTGAGCTGAGTCTGTCCCTTAACTTCCTTCTCGGAACCTATTTATTTTTACTCAATCCATTTCAAAAAGGCAGCGATTTTAAAAGTTAAATATCCTCAAGTGTAATTTTAAAGGTAATATTGGATCATGTTTTTTGCTGGAGCTTAAAGTTTGATGCAATATGATTTAAAGTTAAAACATGATTTCATTGACTTCAAAAATGAATCCTTGTTGGTCCCACACTTTTATTTTTATCCGTTTTTACTTGATCGCCAACACAAAGCTCTTCCAGTATCTTATTTAAGCAAGTAATGGGCCACAAATAGATCTTTTAAATCTCAGCCATTTTCAGGCTCACAAACTGGGTTGGCATTTAATGCAGGGCCTTGTACTAAACTGGTTCATCTCATCCTTTTAACAGCAGTTGCTTTTGCGGAATACACATCATTATAGTCAGCAGCAGGGCTGTCGTATGGTACTTGGATCCAGTCAGTGTCTTGGACTCTGCCATGGTTAGACTGTGACTCATATTTTTCATACCTATAAATAACTTTCTCCAACTGATCTTGTTGAAATTAGCTGCACGCAGCCCATTAGGAGGTCGCTGATTAGATTTACTGATTAAATGCCGGTTACCTTTAAAGAAAATACTCAAATGTTAAAAGCTAAGCTTTTTCCTCTCAGGGTATTACATAGCCACAGCAGATGGTTGTCAGTATATTTCAGATCAGTTACAACAGTTTATTGAGACAACTGAGAAAGAAGCACATTGACTTTGTGCAGTAAGATAAGCTCAGATAGTTGCCACTGCATCCATTTTCTGAAAATGGTGATAAATGGTCTGACAATTCATGACAGGCAACTGAATTTTTTGTTCTTAACATCTTTCCCACATTGAAAAATTATATCTAGGCAGTAGTGGGTGTTTTCTCAACATCTTCAAGACAAGATAAGCTGAAGTTTCTTTTTTAAAGGGCTTTTTGGAAACAAAGAAGCATGCTCTTCAGAAGCAAAAGAACTACCTGCTCAGTCCACCTCCATCTGAAAAATGGGAACTGAGGTCACTTTTATCTGCTGAGACTCTCTTGGCCACACCCACTATGATGATTATATATATTATAATTATATTATATATTATTGCATTCTTCTGTGCTGCAGTCTGTTGCTTTACAGAAACAACATGAAAACATATTGAAACATTAGAGACATTAGACTATACAACTAACACTGGTAACACCACAGCTTAAAGAAGAATTAAGTGCTAAAGTGCTTGTGTATTTTTTTGTTCATGACTCTATTGCACAAAGATTTAGCTTTGGACTTCAGCAGTTTGATGGAGGCTTGAACAAACAATGGCTTCAAGCAGTTTAGAGATTACAATTGAGCTGACACTTGGTCTTTGGATTAAAATGGTCTCTTTTTCCTTGACATTTCACTCTTATTTTGTTTGACAGCTTCTTCACATGAAGGTAAATTCATCCCTTTTGCACCCAAGACCCAAAAGTTTCAAAATAAGCTGTTGTGCAGGGAGTTTGTGAAACGTGATTTCTAGTCATGTGAAGCAAGTCCAAAATTCTCTGAGAAGGTATAAAAAAACTATGCCTGAGCTATGACAATATTTACATGTGCAAAACATTTTTTTAAACCTTATTCTAAAAAAAAAAGACATTCCCACTAAGAAAAAAAGCACTCCACTGATGTTCCAATTTGCTGTGCCCTAATATGTCAACATCAAACGATGGAAAAGTGAAATGGCAGTCTCCTGTGCCATTTTGCTGAGATTTTTGGATGTTTTCATAAAATGGCAAACTCGTTTGACTGTGCGAACACAGCCTTCCTCTTTAAACCCCCTTCTTGTAAAGGTTTGCATTGCGATATTTTGCACATATCCAAACCCTGTTGATATCCAAGACTTAATGGTTAAAAAAAAGGTGTTTCTCCTTGGAAACACAAATATCGGCTTTTCTTTTTGGTATTCATTTCTACCTTAGTCTTGCAAACTGTTGGCTAGTTGGTTTGTGTACAATGCACAAAGGTGACAATGAAAAAGCAGGATGCCATACGTCACTAACTGCACTAAAAACCCTCAAATAAGATGCTGATTCAGAGTGCACTGAATACAGGTCCAAAGAATGCTCTTAAATCGCAGACAATATGAACATCCCACATGTCTTTATCAGATAATGCTACAATCTGAATGAGTCCTACTTCTGAATACACAAACACAATATGCTGTTTACATGACCTGAATCATATTTGGAATGATAGTTAAATATTAAAATGAATGTAACCATACCCACTGTGAGCTTCTGTTTTGTCTTGCAGATTTCTCACTACTGTTTTTTAGAGCCTTCCATCAGTTCAATTAGGGGGGGTCCCAGACTCCAGGGGCTTTTTCACATCTTGATGTCACGAGTCATTAACTGAGGGATAAAACGGTGAGGCTATGTTGGCATTAACGTGAGAAGGATCGGAGGAGCTGTTGCATTTAAATCGATATCCAGGCCCATCCTGGGCTCCATGCCTGAACCTCCCAGATCTCCCAGTTATGCCTTGAAGGAACTGACCCTTCTCAGATATTCTTTACATGATATGGATTCATGATTTTATCCAAATAATTTCATCAACTGTAGGGGTTCACATCACCGGATGCACAACAACTTTGATTTCTGTCTCACTGCCAGATATTCTAGAGGTGATACCTTTTTATATTCTAAAATATACGCACTTTAACAAATACACTAGCAACATCTAAATAAATGCGTTGCAACTAAAACAATTTAAGTGCTTCAGCTCCATGCTGATAAAAATCTTATTACATTTGTTGCAACTCTAGACTAGTTAGGTACTTTCCGCTGGAAAGATCTCTGGTGCAAAGGGACTAGAGAATTGGATATCAGTGGTTGCAGCAACAACTTAATTAAACTCAGCTGTGATACTGTAACCAATTTTTCACAGTGAGAAGGGAAATGCACTAGAAACCTACAAAATGGACCCAGAAGTGAAGCATGTATGGTCGAAAGCTGATTCAAATAGTGCTAATGTGTTTTAGGGTGAATGTTTCTCCAGACGTCTCATCAGACCCTATGAGACCATCGTGGTTCTGTTTGTCTCACAGTGCATAGAAAATAGTACATTTTTCATCCAGGCTGGACTTCATGTTTTATTCTTTTACATTATTAATTCGCAATGGGTGCAATTAGGCCTTTTTGACATTGAGAGATAAAAAGATGTTTATGTCAAAGTGAACACAAAGTGATTGAAATTAAGTAAAATTAAAAACCAAGGAATGTTTCATTGCTTCAGAGTTATCATCTTTTAAATTAACTTTGCATATCTGAAGAATTAAATTTTTTCCCCCGATTCTTTGCAAAACAACTGATGTTATTAAACTCATTGTATGGAGGACACGAGGGGATGGTCTTCCTCTGAAGCCATGAAGTTTCCGTTTTTGTTTTGCTGTAAAATAAAATTACTCCCAAACTACAGTTCTTTTGCAAGCTGCAGAGATTGCTCTCCAGAAGTTTTCCATTTTGCTGCATTCATTTCCCAATTTACTTTCATAAGTGTTCCACTGTGCACTTCACAGCAGCATCGCCATGACATGATTTTACCAACACATTATTTGTCTTTGGTCAGAGTCTAGCAATCTGCCAAACACAGCATTTTTAAAACTTTGAAAAGATTCTTCTTTATTAGTTTTGGTGATGCTATCGTAAATCGTAAATTGTTGAACTGAAATGCATTGGTTTGTAAAATCCCAGCAATCTGCAATACCTGCATAGCATTGATGCAAAGTGATATAATATAGGAAATATCTGTCTTCTGACTGCAAAGGGGATGGTGGATGGCATGACCCCTAGGCAAGTCAAATGATAAACAGACAAGTCAACAACCTTTTAAGGCCCTAAAAATGGATTCTTTGAAGTCACCTTGCAGTGTTTCCAGCTGGTTCTTGGACGTGAAAAGCATTTTTTATACCACAGGGTTTCCTACACTTATTTTTGACAGTCTGGCACAATTAAAACATCTGCCATCACATGGTGATTTTAGTTTTGGAGCTGGATTGGTCACGTGGAGCTTTATTGGAATAGATACATTCTGTCATTTATTGCACAACACTCTTGGAGCCAAGAGTGTGGGATTGTGCCACCTAAACAGGGTATGCTACGCCAAAAGATGACTTATTCCTACCCACAGCAAAATAGTTTTTGTGCCTAAACCTAACCACATGTTAACCAAAGCGCTGACATGTAACTTTCAATGTATCCTATATAATAATTTGCAAATGTATTGTTTCTATGGGTAGATGCAATAATTATTTATTTTTTTTGCAATATTGTCCATGGCTTAACATACCACCACAAATTTTAAAAGTTGTCTTCACTAAAAAAAAATTAAAAATGGAACATGAAAATAATTATCAATGTTGTGCTCATGCAAGAAGATTGTTCCATTTGATTTCATAATCTCCACTTTTTTAACATATGTCATAATAAAGTTATTCTTGCAATTAGTTATAAAAGCCTTGTGACCCTCCTCGTTATTTTTACTGGGTTCATCTTCATGCAGTGTCCCATGTAACTGAATCATTTCCCATATCATTTAAAGCATATGTTCCATATCTCTGTCTGATGGTTTGAAAAAAAAACTTGCCATTCTGGGTTTCTACAATATGCTCCAAGGGACAGAAGAGTCATGTTGTCACATTTCAGCACTGCCTGTAAAAGTGTGACAAACATGTGACAACCACACTGGCACATATCGTTCCCCCAATACGCTCAAGAAATGTGACAAAAGTATTCTGAAAACTGCTGTCATTTAGCTCAGCATGAACACACGTAGGTTTTGAAAGTTTTGTCGGAATATTCAAACCAAGAAGGTGAGCTTGTGAAGCCTAATAAAAGGCAGCTGAGCGATTTGAATCGGAAAATGCTGAGCACAAGCATGACTCATTAAATTCTGTGCAGTTTGGCCAATCAAAACAATGCACATGACTTAGTTTTCATGCATAAAATAATCAAATAATGCTAAAATAAGTCTTGGTGGCTTAATTTATTCCATGCATCAAAGGTTTAAGTTTAGGTTTGTGCACAATCCAGTGACAAAAAGAGCAGCTCTAACACCTTATTAGTGGTCTCAGGGTGTACATACCCACTTCTCATACTGTAATTACCACCCTGAGTGCCATTGATCGGAAGCCATTTACATTGAACTGATTCCTTTTCCAAGAGATGCCTGCTGCAATGGATACTCACGTCCTACTTTTTTTTCTTTCTACTTTTTTACTTTAAAATAAATTAATGAGGATGGTACATGCCAGACATACAACTGTAGCTAAACTGCTGTGCTTATTACAAAGCATATGCAATGTGATTAGTTTATATTTCTGCACACTGGGTGCCGACCTCATCTTTGATATGATTCCAAGATGTTATGTGCTACCTCTGCAATTTATTAGGCTTTGATAAATCTCTGTTGTGCATTTCATAAGACAGAGGGAGGAAATTAGAATTCAACACTTTACAGTTGAGCTGGATCCTATTCTATCCTAACTATTCCATGGAGTGCCAATAATAATTTAATGAAAATTGCTTTCATGATTTGTCAGTGGGTACGTGTACATGCACTCAACTCCCACTATCATTTTGAATATGAAAATAAGTCATTTTAAAAGCATATTTAATTCAATATTCTGAATAATACCTTATTCCAGATGTAGCATTTTAAGAGATGTGAGATATGCCAGTATTATTCAGGTTTTAATAGCCTTTATCTGTGCATTGTCATGGATACATTGTACACAAATCAACTTGCCAACAGTTTTCAAGACTAGGGGAAAGACATAAATGCCCAAAAGAAAAAAACATATTTTTGGCTGGAAGGAGAAACACCTGCTTTTAAAAATTTACGAAAGCCTTGGATATCAACAGGACTTTGGATATGTGCAAATATTGCAATGCCGGCCTTTTCAAGAAGGGGGCTGAATGAATGAAAGAAGGAGGCTGTGTTCCCACCGTCCAAGAATTTCGCCACCAGTTATACTGACAGTTATTCCATTTTTTCCATATTTTCATGTGATATAAAGCATGTTTAGGGTCCTTAATTGGAGTATGCACAGCTCCACATAAATGAAATACTGATGGAATAGTCAGTTTCATTTGCCAGGTAAACTGCCTACAAAAAATAGTCTCTTATGGAATAAAGGCAAAAACTGGACTATTTTGTGTATGCAAATGTACTCAAATGTACACAAACCAAGTGGCCAACAGTTTGCAAGGCTTTGGGGTAGAGATGCATGCCCTAAAGAGAAGTCCACATTTTTGGTTGGAAGGAGAAACGTCTACTTTTAAACATGGTGAAACACTTGGATATAAACAGGTTTTTGGAAATCACAGATAGCGCCACACCAACCTTTTCAAGAAGGTGGTATGTGGCGGAATGTAAGAGGTAGGCTGTGTTTGCACAGCGATATGAGTCCGCCACCAGTGGGAAAACTTTGACAAAATCCTGGTACAAACAGTTATTCCACTTCCTTAGCAGGAATACCTGCCTTTTTTTGAATAAGGGCAAAAACTAAAATATATGCATCATCATGTTAGTGTTGGAAGCTACAACAGAAGCATGTTGCTTTGCAAGCTACCTATTACTTCAGACTGGAAGAAGTTGAACAAGCTATCCTAAGTTTGGTTAACTTCAGCTATTTGTCCCCCCTGCAAAATTATGACAATGTGACACTAGTGTCACACTAGTGTCACACTAGTGTCACATATGCAAGAAATGCCACTCAACTCATTTGTGGCAAAAAGTGGAAGCCTCTGTAAAATGTAGTTAAACTACTAAATTAATTACATGTAGTTCACTACCCCTCAGAACTGATGGTAGTTTGCAATAACTATTTACAAAACCTACAGATAACTTTTGAGAGGTATAGAAATGGCTGAAAGTTTTTAGACCTGAAGGAATTCCTTTAAACTAACTAATCTTGTAATAATATAATGTATAATGACAGGAAACTAAAGGAAATCACCCAGCAGCTCTATCATCTGTGTCCTTCTTACATACTAAAAAATGCTCAAACAAAAAAGCCATTCCTCAGGTGTCGGGCATTCTCCTTTGCAATGCCCTGGTGATTACTTTTTTTAAATGGCACACTGATACAGCACAGTATCTGACATCCAGTCACTATGTTGCCACCAAATAATCATTGAATAAGGTCTGCCTAAAATCACTTTCAGTGCAGTGAGATAAGCCATGCTGCTTCTGTGAAAATCAAATGTGTTTATGGATTTTAGACATAAACATATCTTTGTAGATCTGGATTAAGATATTTGGAGATTGTAGTGTGTAGGAGGGGGAGATGTCCATTTGTAAGCTGTCAATAGTTGTTTACAGCTCTCCCGTTAGCCAATTGTAAGCAGTTTTTTCCAGTTTTTACTTAGAAAGGGCAGTTGAGACAGTGATAGGTGCTCATCAGGGACACTGTAATAAAGCTCACCGTATTTTACTATTTTCTTATCGTTTTATAATAATATAGCTTTGTTGACCGCCTAATACCCATGCCACAACACAAAAGGATGTTGTATTTAAAAAGCTACATAGAGCTTAAATTGTCTGTGACCTCAGTTTCCTCAGGAGAGGGCTGCCTCACTCACGACTGACGCTTGTCCGGTGTCTAACATTAGCTGGTCAGTATCCATCATCTTCCGATTTCACAACATGTTATGAAATGATGGAACAACATTAAGAAGAGTACATTATGTGTTGGCTCAGTGTAGGGCAGAGGCAGCAGCCTCCTACTCATCCCTGGAGGAGGCGGAGATGGGCTGAGACGGGGAGAGAGGATGGTTGAAACGGGGTATAATATTGTGATCTATTTTAAGTGTACTGTATATCCTCCTACCTTGATTGAATGTACAGTACTGGAGGAAATCCATTTATGGTGTGAATTTTTACCACATGTCCGGAGTGAGGCCTGATTGCCAAATGACTCAGTGGTTTGTTGGCCAACAACCAAATCCAGACAGAGCTTAACACAGCTGCAGCAAGTTAGTGAACAGTTGCAATTAAAATGTATATTAGTTACAGTCGAATCATTAACACACATTGGTTATATAATTTAAAAAAAAACTTGAGTGACCAGACACATCGGAATTCTAAATTTAGTGTTAGTGTTAACTGGTCAGTCAATGAAATGAACAAAAGGAGAAGCTGCTGCAGTGGCAAGTGAATGCAACTTTTAAGAACCAGCAAAATGAACAATTAGGTGTCATTGCCACTGCGCCTGACATTCTGCTACTCCGTCTGTTCCCAGAGTACACTCTGGGCTCCGAGAGTGTGGTGCTTTGATTAATGGAATGACGTACATATTCTAATAGCACTCCTAATGCACAGTCCAGCTCCAAAAATACAAAATCAATCGTGGCTACAGATGATATCATAGTGTGTTGGTCACAAATGAATGTGTGGAAATACCTGCCATTAAAGGCTCCTGTTTCAAGTCCTAATAAGAGAGCAGTGTTAATGTTACTTCACACTGCGGCAGGCTCATTAACTAATTCTACAGCAGTTTCTACAGCAGTTGAACATATTTCACTTAAAACCGGAAAAAGAAGTCACAAAATTGGCCTTATACCAGTTATAGTTTCAGCCTCAATGGAGTAACCACCTAATACAATGACAATATATGTTAATGAAATGCCATGTCTTTTTAGTTCAAACAAAAAAATCCATGGAAGTATAAAAATGTCAGGAAATATGTATTTTTTGTGTGCAACTCTGTACTCCAATTTTTTGCCATAACCCGTATGACTATCTGTTTGGGGGGGATTTAGCACAGTTTTCCCCTTGTGTGTCTCTGAGTGTTCCCGTGTGAGTGAAAAACATGCTCCTCCATTTAGAGCCGTGATGTAACTGTCCATGATCCTGATATTCTGTGTTGGTGACCTGCCTGGTCACCTTTGCAGAAAGATGGCTGGGTCTGTGTTAAATTGTCAGTATCAGATGTTATTGAAAACCGTTGAACTCCACTAGAGTGTGTGTGTGTGTGTGTGGGTGTACTTGCACTTGCCACGTAGTGAGGACCGTGTCTTTAACCAACAGAGTGAGGACATTTTTGGAAAGTGAGGACATTTCAGCCAGTCACTTTTACATAGACCTATTCAAGGGTTAAGACTTGGATTAAGGTTCATGTTTAGAATTAGGGTTAGGTTTGGATCAAAACGCAACACTAATGAGACTGAAGGTCACAGGGACATGAGAACCAGGTGAGTAAGAGTACTGGAAGAATATAACAACCCTATGTAGTTGTCTATTATCCATTAAAGCGTTTTTGGTCCACTCACAAGAGGGGCAGAGGAAGGCCGGGTTGTTAGTGTTCTCAATGGGGGAAAAAAATTACAACCTGAACCAACCCATGTGAGCTGAAGCCTAAACCCAGCCCCTCTGATGTCATCACAAGAAATACTGAGCCCCAGCCGATCCAAGCCCAACCCCCATAATAAGCCCTAGCCTGCTTCTTATGCACCACCACACAGCAGGTACAAGCAGTGGTTGGGCTCAGGTTCAGACTGAGAACTCTACTGGTTGTATGGCTCACTGTAGGCTTGGTACATTAATTGAATTAGCAGTGTTAAAACACACTGCACACTAAAACACGCTGAAGGTTAGCCATAGGAAATAAGGGCTAAAAGAGTAAAATCAATAACATTGTAATTCAATTCTAATAAAATGTTAAGAACATTTGCTCAGAACAAAGTGTAAGGTAATGTTTGGGTTTAGTTGGGATGGTTTAGTTTGGGGTAGGGGGCTAGGGAATGCATGATATTAAAGAGGGTCCTCTCAAAGATAGAAGTGCGTGTGTATGTATGTGTGTCCATCCATCTTATAGTAATGTAGTGACATAAAGGAGCAGCAAAGTGTATTTGAAAAGTCAGGATGAGTGCAATGCCCTGGACACAACCAGAGAAAATAAAAGTTTAAATGGAATAACACCAAGTAATGGCCATCATTTTCAATTCAGCGGCTTATATATCAACTTTACCCTGCATTTATATGAACATCAATCAAACAAGGGGCCATATTGTTAACTTTTCAAACATTGCATTGTCTATACAAACTGACAGCTCTAGTCAATGCATTGAAACGCTTGCTACAATACAAAAGTGAATTTCAGTGAGGAGAGTTGATATATATTTTTGAAAAACTTGTTACTCATAAATTAGGACTTACATTTGCATTTTATGTCTTAGGAACATATGTGACCTTAAGGACAAGGTCACAATTCACTCTATGGACATTGCAATCTCTACAAAAGTAAAGAAAATGGCAGTATATCAGAGCTTCCAGGCAAACACTGTACATACCTGCTAATCTTCCTGCAATGGAAATATGCATAAAAAATAAAAGTGGAAAACCTGTCTGTGAAAGTTAGGTGATTATATTATTATTCCCTGAGGCTAATCACTTGAATATTTCCTCATTTTGCTACTTTTGGAACATCAATTTAACACATCAGTTGCACTTTTCCTTTACTTTGTGGTGAGAAAAGGTGAACATAAAATGGGGTTGTCATCCAGACATTTAAAACTGACGCATAAAAAATTAATCCCTCTGGACTAATTACTCAGCAATGAAAAGGGTAAATTGTCCATTACCTTTTAAAGGGTAATTTAAAGAAACTGATAATAACTTGCTCATTTACACTTAAGACTGTGGTACAATGTTCTGAACACTCTTACTGTACATATGTGCACACTCACACCTGTCACACTTAATGCACTTGAGATAAGAACTTTATTTCATATGTATTGCTGTAATAGCCACATACATTGGTCTAAGGAGATTACTGATAACTGAATGTGATAAGTGGCTTTGTACAAAGAATGGAGTACATTCACATTACTGGCAGTTCTTATCAGTAATAAAGTCATTATTGTCTACAGTTTCTGTGGGGAGCCTGACTGACAGGGGAGTAATGACTGTAAGAACGAGGCAGGTCATTTAACCCACAACTACCTGATATCTTCATTGTGTCCCTGAGAGTATCCTGTTATTCTATGGATGACCTTGGGAAGGTTATGTTTGGCAGTACCACTTTGGGGATTGTATTTTACCCCTAGCTGTTTGCTCTGGGAGAGCATTTCACATACAGTACATTGTACCATCAATTTTCTTGGTACTTCCCTGTGGGATGAAGTATTGATCTTTTTTACATTACAGCAAACTCACGTGAGGTAAACTCAAAAGAGGAAAAAAAATAGCTTTTTCAGCGCATAAGAAGTTATATCATAGTCACAGTGATTTTGTCTGCAACTATCAGTACAAACTCGTAAATTGTCTCATCTGTATTCCAGCTCTAAAACTGCTCTCTCTGTTACCTCTCTTGCAGCTTTGGAGTGATTGTTGCAGGATTTTTTAATAAAACATACAGTGCCCTTTCATTTTTCTATCTTTCTCCCTAACCAGTGATTATTTTTAATGACAGAGGTGCAGTTTTGTCTCCGGAAACCTGATGACAAAATCACATGGCTAGAGGTGAGCTCGAGCAAACCCCGTATAAATGTCGTTCCCTACAAACACCAATAAAAACCCTCACTGAGTGCAATTAGATTGAGACTATATATCAACACGTACAGGCCAGATCAATAAAAGTGACATGCACGTATATAGCTATAGCCAGGCGGGAGAGATGGCAACACCTTTATATTGTGATTCATTAAGCCATTAATGAGGCATTTTACAATGTGTCAGCTTGGCGATGATTGACGAGGCTATATTTATTCAGACCTGGAGTATGATTTCAGAGATCCTGACTCCCAACTGTGAAATACCTTCATCACAGTTGGGGACTCACAGCCTATGCAAAAGCATCACAGGAGACATTGTGGCAGAATCTTAAGAGGAGAATGAGTAAGATATTCCACCAGCTATCAAAATTAATAACTCTAATCTGTGTGAAATAGGACACATTTGTTCAAAGGTATCAGATATAAAGCTTTTACCCTCAGGAGCTTTTGATTAATCATAAAAGGGCTAAGGCCTCTTATATGGCTTTGTGTTCAACTGATAATGAGTTTAAAAATAATGTAATCGGGCCTTTTATGCATGATTAAGCCTTTGGAATTGGATTTGTGTGTAATAGCTATGATTTCTATTAATTTCAGAGCGCTGCATAAAGGTAAGGCAGCAATCAGCAAATGTAAGACGAGGTCAAGGATAATAAGGCAGGATGAAGAGAAGGAGTAACTGTCTGGTATTCATCTTCAGGCAGCTGAGACAAGCCGCCTGACAGTGCCGACATTCGATTCCCAGCGCACCTGATAGGGCAAAAACCAATGAGCAGAGTGAGTGTACCAAACCCGAACTGTATCGAGCAAGGAACCAAGGCAGCTGGAGGGATTAGAAACAGGAGACAAGAAGGTGAAATTGATTGTAAGTTTGCTCAGACAAGGCCCGGCCGAAGCTTGGCAAATGCCAAGAAATCTCAAAGCTGAGCAAAGGGGTTAGTGTATCGGTGCATTTGAGTGCTGTTTGGTTGATGGAGGGAAATGGTATGTCAATGAATGGAGTTGTGATTATAGCACTACAGACTGTGGCAGGAGAAGTTCTTCATTACACAAATTGCCTGTAGTTATCCAGCATTTGGATCAATACTGCAACACAGCCTCGTTCTCAGGAAATATCCCTGTTTTCTGAATCAAGCACTGAGGCTTACATCTTAGGAATTTAAACCCTCATAAATAATGCAGCATCCCCAGATTTCTTAGTATAGAAGTCGGACTGTGTCCACAAAGCGCTCTGATGTAATTATGCGTATTTCCAAACATGGGATATTATATGATAAGCAGCTTTTAAGAAAGCACAGTTTTAAAACTAGCACAAACTGTATGCTTACAGCACAGCAAATACCTTTTTGGCATCATGCATATAATATATGTTACTTTTACTGTATGTTCCCATCAATACATGCATGTACGCATGGAAGCATATTTAGACATTCCTTGTGCTGAACATGTCTGGGTAAAACACTTAATATTTCATGCACGCCTTAAGTTGTGCAAAAAGACTTCAAGTTTAATCCACAAGGTGCTCTTTGCAATCATACCAACCTACTGCTAGAGCAGGAAGATGTTTTTCTGATGACAAAAAATTAAAGAGACAGTTCACTCTAGAATAAAAAATGCAATTCCCTTTTACCTGTATTGCTATATATCAATCTATATTGTTTAGGTGTGAGTTGCAGAGTATTGGAGACTAGCTAATGTTAGAACTGAGGCAAAAAGGATGCCATTTATTACATCTGTCATTGTCACAAGCTAGGCCCTAGGAAAACCTGCTCAGCCTTGCAGCAAATTTTTCCCAGTGGCCACGCGTGGTATTGCAGTAAAAATCGGCCCAGAAAGCATTTTTCCCATAGGCCACCATTGTAAAAGAGACGTCTGTAAAACTGAACTTCAAACAAGGTCAGTTATGATTTTTTAAAATTTTTTATTATTGCATATTATATTCTTGCTTGCTGGTGAGGCCAGCAAGAAGAAAACTACTGTGTATAGTCAGTCATGCCTCGGAAGTGAACCCTAAAGCTGTAAAACTTGGTGTATTCACCAGGCAGGGAACTCTATTGGAATGAATAGATGCCATATTTGGCCTGGTCTATATTTTAAAATCTATGTGACGAGCACATGCCTTTCATCCATGAGTAAGATGCTGGCTTCTGTCTGCAGGGTGATACAGTCGGCAGGAGTAGTTCAGTAGAAACAAAATAGTTTAAAACTGCTCAAAACAAGGTCTGTGAATTATCTTGAGTGACCATATAATTTCTACGAAAAGCCATATTGCTGTTGAGCTGTTCAAATGTATTTTGGCAGTAAGAGGATTAAATATGTACTTTTGATTCAGGGGTGAACTTTTCTTTCAGAGCGTTGACAAATGTAATGTCTATTTCAAAGCAGTTCCTTTCGGCTTGTGTTTTTCCATAACTGTATTTCAGGTTGGCCAACTAGTGTTGATTATTGTCTATAAATATATTTGTCATGTTTATTTGTTTTCATTAATATCACATATCCAAAAAGCCTTTGGAGGAATTGTTATGGAGTAAAATCATTGGCCGTCTCAGCTTCAATAATTTAACCTGTGCCAAAAGCTCACAGTATGTAGTACTTTGTGGAATTTACTGTAGGCAGAAAAATAATGAAGTCCTATGTTGATTCATTACTTCATTAAACCTTCGAGAAACAAAATGGATGACTGCTAACTATGCATTTACAATTCAGCAGCCTGACACTGAAGTGTAATTGGAAAATGCATGAGCTGTATTAAATGCCTTCGGAATGAATGTGGTGATTTACTGTGAAGACTTGACATGTTTCTCCCCGTGTACAGTCTTGATCCATGATGTAACGTTATGAAACCTATTCACTAAAACAGAATTTTTTTGTTTCAAGGAGAATTCTTGACTGTATTGATCACAAAGCTCTTACACGACACTGCTGAAAGATCCAGAGAGGACTGACACTATGAAGAGTTAGCACAACGTTTGATCTTAAGGATTTCCAAAATGTCAAAGTACAGTGGTAACTATTGCAAAAATCCTCTATGCATTCATCTTCAACAGACCCAGAACTCCCACTGCAGATTATAAATTGTTGATGCTGAATGCTGAGGTGAAATTATTATCATTAGATTATGAAATTGCCTCTCAGCTGACAAGTTACTGGCACTCTATTGTAATCTCTGATGACAGCTCCTTTTAGGGGAGGCGACTGTAGTGATACTTCAGCCAACAAAGAGTGAAAAGCAATACTTGATGGAACAGTGGGGTGATTCTGAACTGGCACATTTATACTCATGTTTGCCAGAATGATTTTCCACTTTAAATATGTATGGCCCTTTGTGCAAATGCAATCATTATCCATATCCAACATTTGAGATCTATGAATTCTAGATAGTTGTGCTGTGTTTATATGGAATATTGAAGGTACCTTGTGGATTGTATCAGTGTTAAAAACATACAAAATTAATTTTCCTTAAAAATATTTGCAAAGTCGATTTTGTTTTCATATACATATGTGGAATAGCCTAAAACTGATGTCCTTTTAATTAATTTTACCTCTGCCAAGGAGGTCAGGTATTCTGCATTTGTCTCTTTGAACATTTGTTTGTCAGAAAAACTACGAGCGTTTTCAGTGGTGCTAAGGGCCTAACAGTAATAACAATAACAACAACAAAGTGCTGACAGAGCTAACTTTGATTATATGAAGATGCTCATACTGTCCTGTAAAAGCACCTCAATATAAGCACTGATCTCGTGCATGCCCTGTCCAGTACTGTGCCATGCAGATTGGCAGCCATGGCTAGTCAGTTGGGACATGAAAAATAATAGTTTGCAGCTAACTTTGTTTGCATTGGTGGCCAAGAGTGATGTATAAAATTTCTTGTGGATCCTTATCTTTAGCTAGTACTAAACATTGCTTTCAACAGTTAAAATGACAAACATCTCTTGCATCAAATAACATAGGCTATTGCTAATTCACATTAATTTTGTGACAGTAAAGAGTAAAATTACTTTTCTTGATTCTACTTAGCCTAAGATATGTTGAACTGGAAAAACACTCTGTAAAACTGATTGTAAGTGAACTGTAAGATTTTATATTTCCACAAGGCCAACAAGGTTCTAACTTTTCTCTAGAGAAATTGATCTTGCTGTGCTGCACTTTTCATAGCATTTCATTTTTTTTTTTTTATCTTAACAAGTTGCAATCCATCAGGACATCCAGTATTTGGAGCAAATAGCTTGGGGAAAAAGATGCTAAAGGTAAGACTACACCTATCATTTAGAGGTTTCCAATAGTTAATCACCATTTCTTATCAAATTCAGGTTGTAGCAACTGGTTGATAGCATTAATTAGAATGAGGTACAAACAAAACAGGAACGTCTCCATGGAAACTTTACTCCATAGTGCCACCAGTGGTCAAAAATGCCAGGCTACCTTTAAACAATCTATGATTGATAGGTGTGTAATAATTTTGGAAGTGTGCAGATTTTAGCAACTGACATAACAACTATTGGCTCATGACTGATAATAATGAGTGTTTTTATACTGGGGTTGATTTAATGATCTACTAAGTGCATCACCATCTTGGTACCTCCTCGGGGTAGATGAATGAAGAGATTTGCAGACAGATGCACACTAGTTGATTTAAAATATTTAGATGGTACAGATTAGCCATCATTGAATGCATGTTTAAGTACTCCAGCTATTGCTCCGTCTGCCAGAGCAAATTCTTTGAATATGTGTTTGATGTTGGAATACATCGATTTTGCTTGATGCTGGAACCTTCGACAAAATTTTCCCTACTGCTATAATGCAGAACAGATGCATTATTTCATTCAAACAGATCAATTGTTTTGCAGATTGGCAGACAAGTAGGAGGACAGATGCACACGGTTAGTTTTTTTAAGTTGGCTGTTATCATCATAAGATAACATTGGAGTTATGGCCAAATCATGTAGAGAGCCCAGAGGGTGATCTCTATAATCTGAGCAGTCGATACAGAGGATCAGGGCTACGGTTTGGCCTTTTTTTCTATTTGGCCTTTTGACGGCACTTGATTGATCAGCCTAGTCTTGCCATTTGGATGATGAGCAGAAAGAGCTGCAGTCAGGGGTATCAGTTGCCTTTGAGATGCTGACCTTCAAGGCTGTGAGGTTGCCAAGGGCCAGACAGCTTTGACTCCAGAGGATTATCACGGCATTTTACCTCGAGCAAATGCACACACCTGTCTTAACTTGATGGGAATTAGAGTTTGTTTGCAATCTGTCCACAAGCTGAATTGATGCAATGAGGCAGAATCTGTGGGCAATCGAAAAATAGACAAATTTTGGCAAGCTTGGGATGGTGTATGGGATATTTTCGATTTTATTATCATATATAAAAGGTTTTGGGATTCTCGTTGTGCGTAAAGGTCCTGTATGTAGGTCTTAGTGGCATCTAGCGATGATGTTTCACAGAAGCCCTATACTTACTCTTTGGGTAATTGCAGTGGCATAAGGTAGTGACAATGGAGGCCCTTTACACACTACTGACTCGCTTTTGTGTTAGTGGCTAGCTATGTGCCTAAACTATCTATCATACATTTTTATTGTCTCGTCGCATGATCAAATAGAGACTTGACAGTGGATGAGACCAACATACATATTATCCAGAACTCTTGATTGCATATATGAATGCTGTCATTTTGATAGATTTTCAATGTAGTGAGTCCCCAATAAAATTTGTTTGACAAATTGCATAGTTAATATCGTATTTGTTGTAACATGGTTAAAAATAGGGTTATCTGTATATGTTTAAAATGCGTAAAAATAAACATGAAATCCCAGATCTGAAAAGTTAATAATTTACTAACACAATTTACATAAACCAGAGTGTTTATTTATCTTTATATACTGTCTATGTACAAAACATACAAATGCCACATTTGGAGTTGAGTATAGACAGCACTGAAGTCATCTACCTGAGAACAACTAGGCCTAAATGAAACGTGATATGATTTTAAAATTACGGTATGTGAATTCGATTTAAAAAATAATCTAGTGTAAAAATTTTATAGTTCCACATTTTGAGACAAATTGGGGTTTTTTTCTGAGAGTTTTTGTGTTCTTGCACTTACTGAGACTAAACAAAACTGGCTTTGGTCATCTTGAATACAAAAATAAGAGATGCAATCACATAAGATGTAGCATAGTCAGGGAGAAAAAACATGGAGGTGGGTTTACCTTTTGAATGGCATTATTTTTCAAATAGCATCATTTTTAGTTCAATGCAAGTTCTTCTTTGAAAAGACATTTCTTAGATGGCCGTCTGAATTACTTACCAAGGCCTGTTTTTCTGATCAACTTATTGTTTTGGGGGGCCTACTCTCTCTATGGGCCCCCTCATCCCAGGGGGTAAAGTCTTTATTCTTAGGTTACAAAAACAAAATGATTCTTATTTTCATGTGATTATAAACTGATGTAAACAGTTATGAATGAATGTATTCCATTTCTGCCAAAAGATGCCCCTATATCCTACACACTAGGTCATTAAGTTCATATTGAACAAATTGACTCATGCATATCATTTAATGGGGTTTGTTGATAATGAATAGAATATATTTATTCTTACCCTTGAAACTGAGTTTTTATCTATTACCTAGCTTCTACAATATTCCCTTCCCATTGTGTTTACACAGAAAAAAACAATACTGTCATCCTACACCTTGATGCAGCTGTGAGGCCATCGATAGAGTGAACCACATCTTTTGCTTCACCTGATATTTTATTCAAACATTCTGTGTGTTTAATGATGAGGCTTTAGGGCAAACATACAGAATAATTGGTCCTCCAGGGATCGGCGGCAGCATGCCTGGCAGTAAGTGACTCATGCCTTTCTCACAGGTCCAAGGTGCACCAGGGCTGGGGATATCTCCCACAATGCATCAGTGTAGTTGTGCTCGCAGCTCTGTGATGTAAATGCTCTTTTTCTTATGCAGCAGCAGCGAAAGATCAATTCAAGTCTTATACTGTCTTTCTCTGCTGTATACATTAGGATCTTAGTTGCTGACAAAAATGCAAAGACATGCTCTCACAGAATGAGAATTGCTCTTGATCATGACAGTTTTTTGGATCACAGCAGATGTTTTAATGTGGCGGGATTCAGCCCTATTGTCTGAGAAACTATTCAAAAAGAAAATGGAAGTATTGATATTTAAATGTTTAATGCAATAACTGAGTAAAATCTCTGATTCTGTTTTCATTTCTCCTCACCTTAAAATTCAATAATGAATACGCCTTTAAACAGATTCTGATATTTAATCATATCAAGAATAAGATATTGAGTTTATGGTTTGCTGCTATAATTGCCTCAGTAAGGTTTGAACTGGGTCGAAATTTTCTTTCGGGGTGCATCCATGCCTTGAGGTTTTATGGGCGAATGTCTGCTCAATACTCCAGTTACTGCATCCCAGATTGGCCACATTTTTTATCAAGGATCTTTTTCCTTGTGTGGGGGAAAATACACCTTAATTGATTCCTTGGCAATTAAGTACAAAGACAGCGGTTGTTCTGTAATTGAACCATTAACTGCGACTCCAGTAATAATGGCGGCTACGATACAGACGGAAGGGTTCAGCCAACAACAGGGTGCACTTCTTTTAATCAAAGCAGCACTGTACCTGTTTGTACTGCCCAGCAAGACAAGCTGGCAGGCCTCTGAATGTTTCACAACAGTGCTGTAATTTCAATGAATTATCTCTGTGACAGCAAAACAATAATTAAACAGGCAGTGATGCCTCCAGGCAGGCAGAACTGGTGGTAGTCTTTGTTGTAATGCTTTTTCAATTCCTATTGACAACTACACCTGTTGGGTTTTTATTTCTAAGTGTCGTACAGTATCACCGCGCTGTGAATGTCAAGCAAATGCCCGTGGTTTGTCCGCAAGTGTGTTATTGATTGCTGTGATGGAACATAGTGGAGGAAATCTGTTTTGGTTGCAACTTAATGTCAGAGTGAGTCGTGCCCCGACTGCAAGATTTAACCAACGTTCACCTACAACCCCTGTCACATATTTGTCAGAGCGGTTGGATAAACTGTTCTGTTTGGTCCCCTACTGAGAGTGGCAGAGCGAGAGTGCCTGACAGCTGCAGCTGCCCTTTTCCCTACCACGAGTATTTTTTTTTTTTTTTGCAAGCATGCGATCAGACAGAAGGGGTGCAATCTTTGGAGCATGCTGTGCTGGATGTTTCTACCTCGCTCATCCTTCAGGATTAGTGTTTAAACCATGACCCAGTGGCTCAGGGATGATGAGAACACTGTTCCAATCTCCTCCTCTGAAGGCTCGGCAATCCTCGGCCTGGACACAGAAAATGGTGTCCATCAGCAGTGACTCCCCCACCCCCACACTACCTCCTTAAATTAAAAATTTTCAGACCTCTAAAGCCATAACATTGGTCCCATGCCCAGATCCAGCATTAATCTTTTTCTGGAAATGTCAGTTTTCTATTCAGATGTGCATCATTGTAATTCAATAAATGTGACAAAGAGTATAATGAAGATTTGAATCGACTTTACTCAGACAAACTCTAGCTTTGACTCCAGCTCTTCATTCTTCACTTGGATATATACGCCACAATTAGCATAACAAGCCCCATCCTTGTTATGGGGAGACGTTCTGCTGTCAGTGGGAGCTAAGCGGGTTACAACTCACTTCAGACTCGCAGCGCTCTTCCCTCATTCTTTTCATGTTAGTATCACAGCTTCTGTCTGTTACTCTGGAGTTTGTCTCATTAAATGTGTAATTTTGAAAACTGAATGGGTTTCAGGTAAACCCATTTACTTCCGGAGTGTGGCCCACAAAATATGCAAATTCTTATTTCTCCCACTGGCCCTGCCCAGGGGTTCCTATTTCACTCATAGACTTCAAATTGTGATCATATCACAGATTTTTGAATCGCTTTTCTCACCTTTAGTAAAGTTTTACAAATATAAAACCACCATGGATCAAATATTCCATCACGTCCTCATCCCAACTCGTCACATGATGCCACTCTGTCAGTGACCTTCCACGTCTACATATGACGTTTTAGGTATCCCAATGCAGCAGCTCTTTATACTCTGAGATGTCATTACCATCATGTCAACAAATGCACATAGTGAGATGACCCTGTATAGTCATGTTTCCACATGGCAACCAATGTGGACTGTCATCATGGCTAGGATTAGGTTAGTTATGGAGGTTAGGTTTACGCAAAAGAGGCAGATAGTAAGGTGTTAAAAAACTAAATAAAATTCACATCCACACTGGAAGCGAACTTCGGACTCCCGCATGGAAGTCAGTTGTTTTTGGATCCATCCACCTCCCTTCCCACCCATCATTACTTGCAGCTTTTTTTCAGCGCTGCATGTGCATGCAACCGGTTGCTGTGTTCTCAAGTGACACCGTTAGTGCATGTTGCATGTGGACGCACCTAGTGCCGTCCAGCAGTCTGCTGACTTAAAACAACACCATGGGTTCTGTCCAAACGCATTCTCATTGACCTATCCAGCTTCGTTCTGGCTGGATGCAGAAAGTGGGTTTTTGCGTCACGCTTCTACACCAAAAGCACTGAGAGCAGCCATATTTGATGGGTTTGGAATGAGAACAGGCTGCTGAACATTCATAACTGTGTCACAACTGACCTCATTTGTAGATTGAGGTGTCCTGTCAGCAGTTTAACAGATGTCTCCTCTAAAATGGTTTTCTTTGGGGAAAAATGTTTTTTGGGCTGCATCAGATTTTTTGCTGCAATACTGTGAGTGGCCACTGGGAAAAAATTGGAAGCAAGGCTGAGCAGCTTTTCTGGGGGCCTGGTCCCATGGTTTCATAAATGTGCCCATGAGCGGCCATCGGGGACCCCTTCTTCATGATTTTGCCACTCCTGACAGTGGTCTCTGCGTAAGTTTTCTGGTTTCCGTTAATAGTCTGAGTAGTTTTGAGTTTGAGCAGATGATAAACAGTCTGTGTGGAGAGGCAGAACGTGTTGGCTCGAATGAATCTTAGAACCCATTGTCTATGGGTGATTCAGCTTTTAAAAGCCTGTCAGCTTTTTTTGAAAAATATCTGCATTTTTATACAGATATCTGTTCATAGAGATTAACTGAAATGACCGACTAACAGAAGAGAAGTCTTGGACTGGATATCAGCTGGGTGCACTGGAATCTTTGAAATTTGGCCATTGCCCCCACAGGCTAATTGTCATCAGATAAATGGTTAAAAAAAATATATATAACATAACATTCCAAGGTTGTGTACTTCTTAAGTTGAACATGACATGTTATGCACAACTTTAAAGGAGTCAGTTTTTGCTCAAGACTAATAAGTTTCGCAATGTGTTGAAAAGTCATCAGTTGAATTCCAAATATGCTTTATGTCTTCTGGACTTCATAATGAGGTTAGTTAAATAATGTATAAAGTTATTTCTTTTATCTTCATAAAAATAATTTGAACAGATGCGTTTCATTGCAATGTTTTTTTATACTTAGGCCTGTAAAAAAAAAAAGGGATATCAGGCAACTTTGTTGTTCTCAGTTCCTTTTTTTTAATCTAAGTTATGACCCTGAGTACTTTTCATCAGAGACTATTTGTTTTGGTAAAGCTGAAGACCTTGTAAGAGGAAATGAATTCAAACAGAGGTGTCTGAGGATAATAAAGACAGCTATCCTCAGGATTGCGGTGTTTTCTCAGTGATTTAAAAATGTATTTTTAAAGTCACCATGCCAAGAAAACCCGTATATTCCTTTTTATCTATGTTTTTGATGTTTTTTTGTTTTTTTTTTTATTTTAATTCTCTCCCACCAAGGTTCAGTTTCACTGCATTGCTTTCCGGGGGCGCTTGAGCATTTTTGTGCTTCAGTTGCTTAACCTCAAAGCATAATATTTTAGTCCTATGCGCTAAGAATTTCCTTCAAATCAAGCTGTGTCACAAATAAGCACTCAAGAAGAGCACTGCACAAGCAAATAGCCCTTTCAGAGAGTAATTACAAGCGCAAATGATGTGCCTCAGCTTTAATCTGCCAATGGCAGTCCCATTGAATGGCAAATCCCTATTAGCAAAGAATGTATGTGACCTTTCATATATATAGAATGTGGTATATAGGGGAGGTATAAAAGTGAATTTGATACAGTTTCATCTTGCATGGCCTTGCCCACAAATACTTAATGTCAACATAATGGAACATGTGATTGACTGCATTCATGGCCATAAAAGGCCTATGCTTGATGTGCAACCCAAGTACCAGAATAAATGTAGCATTGTAGGTTTTATATGCTGAAACTACAGAAGCTGTGTGAATGTTTAGGCACAAAACAGACTGAATAATGGTCAGGAAAAGATTGTGTTTTGGCTTGAAAACCCCAACTTTGGTGGCACAATCCCTGCTAGAAATGCAGCGATGCTCTGGTAGAAAAGAATAGCTTTTTGTGGAACTATCCCAGCAGAAAACAGGTTGCACCCCCCCCCCCAAAAAAAAAAACCCCACATGATGACTAAAGAACAACACTTTTTTGTTTGTTGGTCTTCAACAGCAGTCTGCGGTTGTATCTCACCAAGGTGACAAGATCAGCTCATATACTGCTGTAACAACACTGATTCCAGATTACAGCTGGTCTGAAAGAAGCACGAGAGCCAGTTCCTAACTACATGATATACAAAAATTATTCAATGGTAGAAACAAATATTTCAAGAGCTTTCACAAAGAATCCCTCCTTGATAATAATATCAAGAAAACAAATGCCTCTTCCACAAAACTTGAAAAATGTTTATTCTCACAACAATATGTCTTTGTCTCTGAGAAGTAAAACTTCTTATTTGAATTTAAGAGGTATGACAAAATGGTCAAAATCTCATACTGATGTGTATAATGAGATACAGATCAGATATGTCAGATATGTCTAGGAGACATAGGCTCAACAAAAAAGGATTTGATTTTGAATTTTCCTTTCTTCTTGGTAACTGTCCTGATGCAGGTGACCTCGTGGAAATGCGTTCTTTAATATTCCCTCAACTTAAGTATGAACATCACCTTCAAACAGAACAGCAAAAGACAGCAAAGATGTGTCAAAAGGGCCTAGAGTGCAGAGTTTCTGGTGTGCATTGGGTCAAGGAAGGATCAGAATGCCGTGAGTGTGCCTTTTTCCACCTCTCTGAAGCTCTCAGAAAGGGTGTTGTCACACCCTGATTGTCTCAGAAAAAAATGCACAAAGCTGCTGTCAATACATACTTACGACTCAGTCTCCACACCCTGTGCAACAGGTCATCTGAATCACCCTCCAATCAACTCAAGGGAAGTGTGACATTCAGTTAAAACAAATTGGAAAGAGAGAAATTACAGCCAGTACCAAAGAATCAGAAAGTGCTTTACTAGATTGCTCTTCATGCCACTATCTCCAGTGAAAAAAACAGTGATAGGATGCCAAGAAGCACCCGTGTTTTTTGGCCAAAAAACTGCAGGAAAAATAAAAATAGGTTTCTTAAAGACACTGACCCTTGCTAGCTTGGAAGGCATCTCACCTTGGTGTCCAACACAGTTTTAACCCAGTCGTCACATGTTGCCACTTTGCAATTCATCTCATGTTGCCACCTTGCAGTGGGCATCCGCATCTACCTATTAGATTTTAGATATCCTTCTGCATCTGCTGTTTATGTTCCTGTATGGCACTGCAGTGATGTC
This sequence comes from Plectropomus leopardus, assembly GCF_026936395.1. Taxonomy (NCBI): domain Eukaryota; kingdom Metazoa; phylum Chordata; class Actinopteri; order Perciformes; family Serranidae; genus Plectropomus; species Plectropomus leopardus. Next base: position 8,246,941 of record NC_142179.1, read on the forward strand.
AACAAATGCACATGGTGGAATGACACGGCAAGTACTTATGTTGAAAACACAAGCACATGGCAACAAACGCTGGATCACCAACAAACTCATATGTTGGCACAGGTGGTAAGGATTAGTGGAGGGAGGCACATGGTAAGGTGATGAAGGTGCAGAAAAACATCACATTCAGATGGGAACTGAACACTGGACTCCAGCGTAAAAGTCCAGGGTTTCTTGGACCCATCTACCACCCCTCCACCATGTTACTTATGATGACTCCTGACACCATCCTATCGTGTATTTTGCAGATGCAGCAGGTGCCGTCCGGCTGTCTGGCGGCATATAACACGGTAAATAGTTCAGTCAAGCCACTCATCCGACGCTCTCCAGTGGCGTTTCAAGCACGTCAAAGGCTCCTTTTGGCATTGTGTTCTCACGCCAAAAGCACTGTTAAAGTGGCAGTAATTTATGAGTTCGGAAAGAGAACGGGCTGAGGTGTCACGCCATCCACCATCTTCCTCACCTCCTGGTGACAAAGTCAGCTTATATACTTCGCCACTTTATAAACATACAAATTCAACATGGACATAGTTTTCCAAAATATACCCGGCAAACATTTTCTTGCTGCTATCAGACAACTTTCTATTCCTTACACAAGGTTATTTATTGTGAATTTGATGGTTGTCGTTGTTTATGATGGAGGACATGCTCTTCCCTTTATCAAACCTTGAATCTAAATCACTATCTTAGCCGCTTCTCTCCTGCCCTTTGTATAACCCTAGCTGGATGGCCTGTTCAGCCCAGCTGGTGATGGTTCAGAGGCACACACAGCTGTGCGGGAGTTGGCCTAGAAGGCACTTGTTCAGGGACCTGAATACGATTAGTCCATCGCGCGGTGCTTCCTGCTCCAAGGCTGCTGTCCAGGGTCGCTGATATGGGGTGCCAAGGCCGGAGAGCTTCCTGTCTGAGCTGCTGCTTCTATCCACGGCCGTGAAGGGGAATAGACAAGCTACTGTGCTTATTTTAAACAAGGAGAGAACACTTCAAAGGACCACTGATCCCCTCAGCCCCATTTCCACCACTTGTTTACTGTCTTGACAACTAAAAAGAGTTTAGTCCCTGGGAGCGGTGTTCTGTGTGAGTAATTGCTTTTATCTGTTGAAAATGGTTTGTCTTTTTTTTTTTTTTCTCCAGCTCAATAATGAACATGCCATATTGAAAAGATTGCATTTTGATCACCTTGCTTTTCTCTGAGGTTTAGATTCATGCATTGGAAATGAACTATTTAGGTCTTAAGGGGGCCGTGGATTACTATGTGCAGTTTTGGGCAAACAACACTTCATTAAGCAACTGTTTAATATGTATAAATGTAGGATGATCTGCTCTACAAAGCCTGGATGCAATAAAATAAGCCAAACTTTTCTCAAATGGAGGTTGGCTTATTTCAAATCCAGTGTCTTACTCAGTCAGTTTTGTAATCTGCTAAGCTCTTTGCCAGCAGTGACACCACTCATTAAACATTCACACTGTTTTCCTTTTAATGACCCACATCAAATAGACAACTTTTAAAGTTTAAAAATGAATAATTGACATCACTTAAAAAAAGAAAAAAAAAAAGCACAAAACTCCACGGAAGTGATTCTTCTACAGAACAAAAAAACTCTTCGAGTTATTTCTTTGAAACAGAAAATGCTGTCACCTCAGGCAGATTTCAAAAAACTTTAATTGAATGCTATCAAAAGTGATGTCAATACTGCTCACTGTGTATTCTGCAAAGTGGGAAAAAAAATGCTGTCAGTGTCCAAGAGCCCGGAAAAAAAAAAAATATATTCCTCTTATCTCGTCCAATCTGAAGAGCACACATTCAGAAGAGAAGAGGGGAGGGGATGAGGCAGCGATTCTCTTCTAATGAGTATCTGGTGGGTGTTCTCTTGGAGTCGTGACTTGTTTGTTCTTCTATTATTCCCTGAGTCCTCCATCCCTCCATCCCTCCATCCCTCCATCCCTCTGCAAGTGAAGACCCCGGCTCAGAGAATGAGATGTCGCTGCAGTGTTAGGCTTGTCATGGCCTCCTGTCAGAGGCAGCTAATTGGATCCAGTCGGATTGACCCTAGATCCTTTTCCTATCTCAACTGTGACCTAATCCCTCTGAGTGGACCCCTTTGACGTGTATTTAAATGCTACGCTACTATATAACTCTAAAAACGACTTGTTAAAGTTGTGGATACCCGCTCCAAATCAGCCCCTGTGACGTTGGACAAGGATGTCCCAGCAGTTAAGTGTGCGCAAAAAAGACAGCGAGTTGAGGATCAAGGGTACTTGAGCATTGTTTCATATTCATGTATTCACCATAAAGCCAAATTATTGAAACACCGCTATCAACTTCCCCTTAGAACGCGCAGCAACTGTCAATTTTCCATATAGGAGCTGCATTTAAAATGTTTCACTTGATCTTTGATATACAGTGAGCTTGATTTACAGTGAAATAGTTTCTCTTCGTGTTCCTCCCCCTATATGACTACAGACTTCACTCTTTTGAACTCCAAGATAATACTTCCTGACCCATTTCTCTCCTCACTTATCCATTTCACTAGAATAGGCTGGATTCAGGTAGCTAAGAGAACAAAAAAAAGTAGGGAATAGAACTTGGTGTGAGCATATAGCATCATCTCACCTAATTAGCAGGCAGGAGATAAAAGGCTGTCATTCATAATTGAAGCTGGCGGAGGAACCCTGTCATCCCTGAATTTGCAAGTGAGAATGTTGAAGCTGCGTGATTCCTGCCCTGCTTTCATCTGCAACAGCACAGAGAAGAAAATCTAAAGGGCTAGATGTGTCAGTTTTTCCGGCTACGAGTGAAGGGAAATTAAGCCATTGTACTTCATTTAAAATAAATCCTCACGATGTTCCCAAACAGTCGCCGTCTCCCTGTCTTTTTCCTCCGATGAGCTGTTGTTTTTGTCTCATTGTTTTGTTGCCGAGGGGCAGTAAACATGAAGGGTCTCCGATGATTTGGTTTGGTGCAGAGCAGGTGAACCCGCTCTGTGGAGTTACATTGTGTCAACACTACGCAGAAAGATGATCAATATACTGCTCAAGCAGGGCTGGTTTCCCACAACTCTACAGTGTTATAGCAGTTTTTCAACATTTTTTTAGCCTGAGTCACGACAAGACTTCTGAGATGTTTCTGTGGTATTTTAGCTTTCTGCAGTATGGTCCAAAACAGTGCATCATAATGAGTTGTTGTGACCAATTCGAAGGGCCATGGCACATAAAGGGGGAGACACCAAAAAATGGACTTAAATTAAATGGTTTGTTTATACAAACTCATTAAATTGCAGAAAGAGATGAGATGTGGATGACAGTTAAGTCAGTGGTGTAAGTGAGTAGATGTGTGGGAAATATGGTGTGTTTGTGGAAAAATGATAAAGGACCACCACAATGTGCATGTAGAGAGATTCTCTGGAAGAACTATGGTGCAAAGTCGTGCACTGGGTCGGGTATCCATGGGTAAGGTTAGAGTTAGAGATTATAGGGTTGAAATAAAAGGTGATTCTGAGGACATAATTTGTCATAATTTTAGTTCTGGTTCTGCAAAAAATGTAAAACTGACATGTAGGTTGGTTCACAGGCATTTGATGCCAAATATATTCAACAAGCCACTTTGCTATAGACTTCTGCATCTACATATTATGTTTTGGGTATTTTTCTGTCTGCTCTTTATGTTCCGGGATAGTGTTGCCATGATGTCATAAAATGAACATGGTGGGATGACTTGGCATGTGGTTATGTTTAGACAACACAAGCACAAGCACATGGAAACTAACACTGGAACATCAACAAAAGTGCATGCTACCACAGATGGTTAGGTTTTAAGGGAAAGGAGACACATGGTAAGGTGTAGAAAACACACACACATCCATCACGGGACGCAAACTCCAGCCTCCTGGACGAAAGTGACTGACCGACCGTCACCATGTCATGACTTCAGAGTAAGACCAGATTGTGATGAACCAGGCTCACATTACTAACCTACTCATCGGCACCTGGTCCTGACTCTGCCTTTTAATGATCGTTTGATACTTGAATAATTACATGGGGAAATTTTTCAGCTCATTTCCTCCCTCTGGGGAGGGCAGATCACCCACAGCAGGTCACCTACAGAATATTGGCCCCAGTGGGGATGAATGAATGGACAGACGGACAGAAAAATAAGAAATACAGGGAAACAGACAGATACTCCTGGCTCCAACTAATGTCAGCATTGCTACTTGATCACAATGAAAATGGATATAATGTAATTTTATTGATTTCCCATGGATATATTATGGCTTATTACTGCAACAGGCTTGCAATATTTCTTCCTGCTAGTGGAGGTACTTCACATGAAAATGGATTAAAAATCTGCAACTCTTTGCTTTGTTGTTTTTCTCAGGTCTTGGTTTGGTTTCATGGTAGTCCCACAAGATGATTTGTTATGAGGAAATAACAGATATTCATTTACAACTTTGTGTTGTGAAGGACCCATAAATCATCAACCAGCAATGCTACAGCCTTCAAAATACAGGCTGGGGAATCTGTAATATGTCACTTTCTAAAAATGCATCTAATTCTCTAATATTTTACAACAGGAGGAAGGTGGAAAGTAAAAGAAATGTGCACCAAAAAAAAAAACAAAAAAAAAAAAACTGATGCTGGAATTATCAATATATGGTTCACCCTGAACTACAGCCTTAATTTGTCAACCCTGATGATCTTAATGCCATCAAAGGCTTCTGTCCTTCTGCCACTGAAGTTGATGTCCCATGACATAAAATAGTATACATACAAATATAGTATTCTGAATACACAGATGTAGGCACAGCTCATTCACATTTTACTACATTCTTGTACTTTTGCTCCATCCCCAAACAAATAATCTCAGAGATTCATGTAATACTCTTTTTATCCTTTGCTTGGGCTGATCAGAACGTAGTCAGGAGAGTTTTATGTTACAGTGTAATAGTGCAATACTACTGCATAACAGTTCAGAAAAAGAATCCTGCAGCAGTGTAGTGCAGTATAAATGGTGGATGGCAGAGTAAAAGCATGCAGGGGAATCACTGTCTTTGGCTGTATCATAAAGCTTGCACACTGCATTAATATGATTTATGGTACACACACTAACAAGCATGGCATACAAATCAGTAATGAACAGCTTCTGGTATGGTTATGAATTCTTAAAGTATATAACTACTGTAAATGTCCCCCAAGATGTTAATTCACAGTAGAAGAAAAATGAAAAAGAAATTAAAAGTTTGGTGTGCTGCCATATTACTTTACTAACACAGTAACAGTCTGTTTCAACACACATGCCACACAACCAAATATAATTACAGCCACCATGCAATGAACTCTGTGCTAATTAACTGATTAATGAGATCCATTTGAGAGCAGAAACGGTCATAACATTAGTTTCTGGGACACCAACCATAACATTATTACTCCTAACTCTTCTAATAAAGACACTTGGTCAGTGGTCCCTTCCACCTGGCACCAGAGAGCAAAATGTCATCAGAGAGCCACTGAGGTCTTACATCAGACAGTTATTAAAATATCATGCTGATGTTCATTCCAACCAAAATTAAACATCTAATGATGTTAGAATTTCACATTGTGTGGCTGTTGACCAATGTTTTGCAGGCACTGGGTTTCGCTGTCTATACATTATAACCAAATGTTGTTCTATATCAAGATGACATTGGCATGAGATATTCAGTTATATAACATAACTTGAAACCAACAAAATAATCATCATCAGTCATCAGTACTCTGTCAAATTGATGTTGGCATTTTTCCTTGTCCTGAGATTGAACTTTGGTCACCTTACATCACAGCCTAAATTCAACCAAATAAACATTTAGCGATGCTGATGGCCAACTGGATCTTTATCAAAATATGACATATTAGACCCCCCCCCCATTGTAAAAAAGCGTGGTGCACTTCTTGGGGGCCAATTCATACACTCACTTTTCAAAATATACTTAATCTAAAGACAGAGTGTTTTTCCTATGTTCTGACTTAGATTGAGGCAACAAAAATATGTGGTTTCGGTTTAGAAAAAAACATCACGGTTTTTAATCATGTAATGTAACATTGTGACATGTGACACTGGCATAGTATGCCACACATACTTGCACACTAGTTTATTACTTTATTACTGATAAATCTGATTGTTTTTTTGATGTGTCTTACACTGCCACTGCAGGGTGCATAAGAGTCTGACACTGAGGGTCACTGACCAAGCATCGATATTTTATGAGCTATAGGTAAGACTGGGTTGACCATAGCTGCTTAAGAATTTGTCACATCCCAGCTCTTAGGTTGGACAAAACGAGGGAGTCACACAGGAGCAAATAGGGCTGAGTAGTGCATGAGTGAAAAAAAAAAGTCCTGTAGGAATGTTGTACTGCAAAAACAAAGAAAGCAAAAGGTGTGGTGAAGAGTGCTGCCAGCCAAGAAGTGACTGCTGCTGCTCTCATTTATGTGTATGTGGCACAGCGGGCCCAGCTGTGTCTCATGACACTGATTGCACTCGTTAATTCTGAAGCAGAGGAACCTCACAGCACTAACACTACAACTTTGATTATGTTCATTTGTGAAAGAAAGGGGTAAAGTTCATCTTAAGGAAAGACAAAAACAAAAGCATGACATAGTATTTAAAAATGAGTCCCTGATACAAAATTTAGATTAAAAAAAAAGGCTAAATCATTTCCTTATAAAGCTGGGCACTGTAGGTTTTTAGCAAACACGGTTTAGAGCTGCAGATTCAGTGCATCACTGTGCATTAATGGAACAAGGATAGTGTATGTGGGATCGACTCAGAAGTACCGTGCCCAATCGTGTGGTTCAATGATCTGCCTTTTAATAGTTCTGGAAGTCTGTGGCACAGAGGACTAAGCTATAGCTTTGGTAACAGAGACAATACTGGGAAGTATTTGTCCTGAAAACTCATTTCATCCGAAGAGGATGAAGGGTCAGAGGACTGAGCCACTATATCCACTGTACTCTAAAAGCAACCAAACCCCTCTTACTTACCAGAGAGCTTTTTAAAAGCCCTTCAATGCAGCGCCACTGCTGCTCTCTGTGACATTCCCACAGTGAAACCTCTCCATCCAGTTGCAGACTTTCTTGCTTTTTACTCGTTACCAATCCAGGCCAATGCACTCTCAACTAAGTGGTTAGCCTGAGTCTTCTTGCTCTGATTGCCCTTGAATGGTCCCTGTGGCCAGCTGTGGTGTAATGGCTGCCTCCCTGTGGGACAAACAGCCTCTCAGGGAAGGAGGAAGGCAAATTACTAATCAATGTGTACAGCTCCCCGATGACACTCAAAGGAGTGGAGTTGAGGCTGCGTCACATTTCACCCTAACGGCTTTTTGAAGGATTCTGTCGTCGTCTGAGAGGTTGAGCCAATCTTTGACTTTTAATGGATCGGCTGTAGTCGACCAAACTATTTCCAACCAGTGATGGAGCATGGGAGAGGAGAAGAAAAGTGTTTTGTCTCACACTTTTTCACACATTATTGTTGCACAACATCAATTTTTGTAATTTAAACCGAAACAACATCACTCTTCATGTGCTGCTTTCAGCCTTTCACAGGTATTTAAACCTTTGAACCCTAAGAAAACTGGTGTGATTTCTTTGAAAAACATGGGGGGAAAAGGTAATGAGCAGCTTTGTAAGAAATTAGTCATTTTTTAAAACAGTATTTTAAGAAGCTAAGGAAAAATATAGAAAAGCTAGGGAAAAATTACATTTCTAATTATCAAAATTACATATTTAAAATGATGTTGCAGGCTTATTATTTTTAAATCACCTCTTCCAGATCACTTTCTTCTTTTATTAGCTCTCTTTTTCAGTTTTCTGGTAATTTTCTTGTATTTAACTAATTTCTTTCAATTATTTTTGGTCATTTCTTCTGTCTTCGCATTGCCTTTTCCCCATGTTTTTCAAAGAAATCATGCATATTGGCTCAGATTTCAAAGGGTTAATGGTTATCATGCTGTTAAAAGTATAGTTTCCGACACTTAGGATAAAACCCTTTAAAATTTGACACCTTTAGAGTTGAAATAAATGGATTTTGTATCCAGATTTTCTTTCTTTAATCTCCAAGGTAACTCAAATATTTATTCAAATAGTACCTATTATTGAGAAAAAGAAATCATGCAATATGTGCAAACTTTAGGAAGTAGATAAATAGAAGTTTTATGATTGAATCCCAAAGACATTAAAATGTGTGCTGTTGTGCCCCACTGTGAGATTTTATATTGCTTAGAAGAACTTCCTGTAGATGTGGTTCACACTAAAATACAGTTACAGGTATCCCACTGTTTTCACTTTTACCTGCTGTGCATAAGGAACAACACTTGCCAACAGAACACATCCCTCTTTGAGAATGTGTGGAAGTGCAATCTGTCTACTCTTGAGTTTCTGTCAACTGCTTCATTTTGGCTGTATTACTCCCCCTTGTCAAAAACACAAGGAACGAACAAATGTATTACTGGGGTTATCTACCTCGGTGGGCGATTGAAGCGTATCGTCTACAGCTGATTACATCATTCTGATAGTGCACCTGTGTCTGACAGAAGGAGCTCCACCCCCTGCGATGCAAAGACAAAGTGCTGGAACAATCTGATCTGATTCACTTACAGGAGGCACGCTGCCATCCCCATGCACTGACAACTGGTTTTAGTCAAGCATGTTGCAGAGTGACAGCAACTAAGAAAAATACACAGGGAGCAGCGAGGATGGCTCTCTGTCTGTCACTGCTTTTGTCTGCCTCCTGGGGTGTCATCAAGGATAAGGTGTTTGTTTTTTTCGGACACACGGGCTTCGATATTGGGCCTATTTCAGCAGTGACCTATGACTCAAGTTGCATTGTGCAGTTTCAGTCTGTCTGAGACAAAAGTTAACAATCAAGAAAGAGACTTGTTAAAAATCTTTGGTCATCAATCCAAAACCAATGGTGTTAGATCGCACTGTGAGGCACGCCAGAGGCAAAATTCTGATGGTGTCAGAAATTTATGACTAAAGTCTCCCAGTATGACTGCTTCTACAACCCATGTCCACAAACCAAACAATCAGAATACAATATGTATAAAGACACAGAACACACCCGCTGATGCAATATTTTGTAAGAGGTGTTTTTGGATAACATTTAAAAGGAAAAAAATATATATAAAAATCACTTTTTTTGAAACACACAATGGAGGCTGCACTTTCAAAACATAAGGTGGATGACGCAAGCTGATGACCTACCTCCGCCTCTCATACACTTATTTCTATATATAATACATGTCAGTGCTATGATTCACCATTCAGTCATTCAACAGTCTTACATGCCTCAAACTGATATCATATAGTGAGACATGCAACTAATAATTTATTGGAACCATATCTGACAGTGTGACATGCAGTAACCATACACCGTCATGTCTAAAGACACCCTTTTATTAATGACAGTGTGCTACAGGGGCCCATCACCCCATGACATCCGGCTCCATGCACACGCACACATATACATCACAGTATTGCAGAGAATGTTGTACTCTTGATGAATGATAAAATAAATTCGAAGAGCCTCAGTTGTCCTTACTTGCATATATATTTATCACACAAATCCAATCAGTTAACATTATCAAAAGTTGTCTATTTAACATCAAGAAAACAGTAATATTATCATTAATTTGTAGTCATGTCCAATACAAGTCCAACATTTAGCTCTAGATTGGTCTCCACCAACTAAGCAACTTTTTTTCTATTTCTTTCTTTCTTTTCAAAATAAGCATTTTACTGCTGTATGGTGGTACGTTCATTTTGCTATCTTCCACCCCTTCCTTTAACAAAACATTTGTGAGGAAAAAAACCCTTCAACAGTACATATTTAGTTTGTGTTGGAATGCCAAAAATTAAATGAAAGACGCTCTGTCAAAAATGTTTGAAGTATTATAATTGCAGGAAAGAAAATGCCATTTTCAGCTCTTTGATTAGTGGTCTAGCTATTGTTTTAGAGAGCCGAGTAATTTCAGATGACAGTATAACTAACCAATCATAATCATATCTTGCACTGTGAATCACAAACTAGCAGTAAGACAATGGCTAATGACAATCATGCTGTTTAGGATGAACCTTTAATGAAAAATTGGACATAACTGGAGACCTACACCACAACTTATTTGGTGCAGAGAACCAAGGCTTTTTTCAAGTCCAAGTTTTAAAGTAACTTTAAATCAATATAGCAGCCTTGCCAAGTTACTGCTGTTATTCTGGCTGCTGTTGCCACCGTTGTTACAGTTTATTTGGGAAAACAGTCATTAATATGCACATGTCGCTAATGCTGGATGTATGCATGCTGTGATGTGTGTGCTGTGTGGGCTTCTTGAATGTTTTGTGTGGTAGGACGGGTGGCTGTCATGCACACATTTTCTGCTGAAGTGCACACAGCATGTGGGATGATGCAATTTTGAGGAGGATTTGCATTTGTCTTAAGAAATTTGGTTTGTGTTACTGATAAATCTCTCTGTGCTGTTTGCCTGCTGCATTGGCTCTAATACTACCTATTTGGTGTAAAAGCAAAAAAAAAAGTTACTTAAAAGGGGACATGCATTTTACTGCAGTCACTTAGGGAGGCTAAAGGAAAAATGTTTAGGATGGTCAAAAAAAAAAAAGCGAAGAGTCTCTTAGCAAGCAATTAGAAGAAGCTAAATATAATCACTTTCTAGTGAACAATTTTAAAGTTCCAGCCCTTCATACTACTCATACAACACCTCCTCTTCATTGTTGTAGGCCAAAGAATACAACAAAAAATAGCTGAATCATCCCAAAGCATATAAACCCTTTCATACAAATGCTACCAGTCCTCTGTACCTGTCAGCTCCAGCTCGGCTAGCAGGACGGCAGCCAGGCGGGCCACTTGCCAAGTCAGACTGGCGATGTCACCTAAGCAACTTTAATGCTACCTGGGTTGTTCTTCAGCTGTGGTCTCATATGAATCTGCAAACATTTTACAAAATGTTAAGTGTTCAAGTCCCTTGAGTATTAACTTTTTTCTGTCTGCAATGCACTTCTAAAGTCTGATAAAGTAAGTTGTAGTGGCGCTCCAAAGCGAAGAACTTTCCCCAGCCAAAGTGACCTTGTTGTTCTGCCCTCTATTTATGTTAGAATATGTCAGTGGTGAAGGTAGAATTGGCTGTTGCAGCAGTGCAATAAACACCGGCAGGTATTTTGGAACATTACAGGCATATCTCTGCAAATCAAAATACAGTTAAGGCTCATGGTCATGGTCTTCAAGCTAAAATTATATAATTCATTGCAGTCATCTGTCTGTCAAAGTTACATTATTCAAAATTTTGCAAATATATGCAGAGGCCAAGTGCTCAATTGATTTTGACCCCGTGAGTTTTAAACCAATATGGCTGCCAAAAACAAATGGCTTTTCACACACTGCTCCAGTGGCTGAGGAATGCTGTGCAGACTTCAAGTTCAGTCTGCTTTAGCACACAATGATAATGGAACATTACCAATGAACTCCATGTTCACTGTATTCATTACTAAATTCAAGTAAACTGTGATGGTCCAGTATGTTGGATTTAGGAGGATATATTGACAGATATAGAATTTAATAAGTGTTTTCTTTAGTGTGTAATCACCTGAAATCAAGAGCTGTCATGCTTTTCTAAATTAAGAGTTAGCTGTTTACATCTACATAGGGAGCAGATTCTAGTTCAGTGAGTCTGCCATGTTGCCCCGCCATCTTTCTACAGTAGCCCAGAATGGACAAACCAAACATTAATTCTAAATAAGACCATTCATGTTATTTCAATAGCTGCAGTTAGCTGTACCTCAACAAAGAGCCAAACAGCTTAAAAAAAAAACATGGATTTTAACATGAAACTACTTTATTCAGCATGTTCTACTTGTTTAAATCAACGGGTCTGTTTGTTTTGGAGATAATTCAGCTCCCCATCAAAAGTTCACATTGGATGTACTCAGAGAAAATAGGTAAACTCACATTACCAGGTGCAGGGCTGGTAAACAGCATTGCCAAAAACATCTATGTTTAATGTGAAATTACTTCATTCAGTGTTTAAACCAGTTTAAACACAATTTTCCATCCAGGATCAATAAAGTGTCTCTGATTCTGTTTTCTGATTAAATCCCTGGGCTGTTTGTTTTGGAGAGGATGAGACCTCTGCAGATAATTCGGCCTTTGGTAAAAACTTCCTGAATGTTTTTTTCTAAAGTTATCAGAGAGAAAAGGCAAGCACACCTTAGCACGGTGCCGGCTAGCTGCACATTTGCAACGAGCCAATCGGTGCCGGAGAAACACTGATGTGTAACATAAAACTGTGTTTTTTACTGTGTATTTACCAATTTAAACCTGATCCATTTGTTTTGAATATGAAGAGACCTCTGCATATGATACAGCTCCTGGTTAAAACCTCCTGAGCAATGAACACTGAAAGAGCAATTTAAGCTGCGGTTTTAATCTGCAATCCTCACAAGTAGGTGCAACCAAATCCTACCAACCCCTCATTTCTTTAGTGATACATTGAATGGAGTCTAGAGTTAGAAAAAACACCTACACATCTACAGCTTAATTTTTTGTTGTCCATTATTGAGTGCAAAGTAATTACTGAAATCAAGAGCTTAAAACTTTAAACACTATGGTTCTTTAAACACATGGCCACAATTCAACTTATAGGCCTCTTGTGCTTAATATTCTTTAGTCTAAGCAGCCAATACCAGGTAAGTATTGCTGTGCTAGGTGTTCATTAGATGGGGCACTGGTTGTTGAGCGCCATCTGTGTAGTTTATTCTAGTTTTGGGGTTAATTTTTAAACACTAATGTTGAGCAGTCGAACACTTAATGAGGCATAAATACCACATTTTAGGACTTTAGGGTACTCGTGGCAATGGACCTCTGTGAGAGTGTGTATTGGAGGCCACATGGCACATCCTCCTTATTTTTCTCTTTCCTTCAGTAAAAATAAATAGGCCTAATGGCACTCCAATTCTACATGCCACTTTCCAGCAGATGGCGGCTCCATGTGAGGCTTAACTAATCATAAACATGTAAATAATGCAAGGCACTCTGGCTGAGAGGGCTTGTTGTAGTGAGGCAGACAGAGAGAGACAGAGGGGACTTTAGGCTTCGCCAAACAGGATCACCCCGCCTGTGAGCCAGAACACTGCACACGTCCTCGTACCACTCCATGGCAAATTCCTTCATTTAAGTGATTTACATATTGATAGAGGTCATTCTCATGTTGGAGTAATCAAGACCTGTTTGCTCATGCTGTCATGAATATTTACTGATGAATTTTGATGAAGAGTTGGGTCTGAGGCTGTGATGACACAGTGCAGGAGGCGTCCGGAGGTATTAATGAGATTCTTTACAGATGAGAGATGTGAGCACTGCTGTAAAGCACTTTTGTTCTTTTATCAGTGTTGTGTCCGCCTACCTGATGAGTGAAGTAATTTTCCAAGACCGCAGTGAAACAATATGTTCCCCTTGACACAAATCATTATCTTCAGGTGGTCCTTCAAGCTCGTTGACTTTTATCTTCACATTTTCTCAGGTAATTTGTTCCCCTTCAAATAAAAACCTACTGATAGGAAGGCCTATAATAGTCATCCAATGATTGAGGAGATATTAGCTCTTTTACCAGGAAATGATCATGGTAGAAAAAGGGGAAGTTGATGATAGGCCAAGAGTGAGTCTGTCTATCTTTATGTCCCTATATTTATCTCTTGCTGCCAGTTGATGTGATTTCTTGTTGGTCGTGCATCAAAGAAGCTGTGTGCCACATTTAGAGCATATTTATGACCCAGAGTCTGGGACAGGATTGTCTGCACATGCTTTTCAACATGAGGTGGCTGAGCTGGCAAATTGGCAGCTAACGCAGGCCCAGAAGAAAGTACCTAAACCTTCGGCCCAATTTTGCCCATTGGCCACTTGTGGTATTGCAACACAAATATCCCCTGTGGGCCAAAAAGCATTTCCCCCATAGACCACAATTTTAAATGAGATGTCTGTGGAACAGGACATCTCCAACTGCATGGTCAATTCTGATTCTTTTGATTATGATTTTTTTATGAGTTTTATACTCTTGGGGTTGGGTAATTAGTTATTATACATCTCGGGGTGCTACCAATACAAACGGTGCTAATCAGTTGGTCCAGGATGTCGCAATGTTGCTATTGCAACAGTTCACACAAAATTAGCCAATCCACGTGAATTCCAGGTGACCTTGCAATTTTGTCCAATCACCACAACTTTATCGCAAATTTTATTATTTAAAACAGGTAAAACCTTGTTTCATTGGAGACCTGCACACAGTGTATTGATTCGGTCAGCCCCTCTCTCTTTCTGTGGTTGTTATGAGACTACTGCTTTGGGACCACACTGGCTTGTTTCTGTGACAATGGTGTTATCAGCAGTATCTGTCATCTGGACATAACGGTGATAAGCTAGTCAGTTGGATACATCAAGCTGCAATCTCGGCCGCTAAAAAAAATTAAGCCGACACCAAAGTGCCAAAAACTGTAGTTCCTCAAAGGGCTTCTTGGGACTGGTTCAGAAAGTGAGTCAATTCCCACAGACCCCCATATTAAAATATACAATTTTACAGTAGAAATCAACATGTTAACAGCCTGGTACAAAAAAAAGGGTTTTGGTCTTAACAGCTACTTTATCCAACCAAACAATTTACACTTAAAGTTACAAATAACTGAGGGCGTATGCCGGTGGCTTTGAGTGACAGGCTGTGAGGCATCACCACAGCCTATGAGTCAGATCCAGCCGCTTGTCCAAATATGGTCACTTTTGCCTCAAATAAAAACAAAACAAACAAACAAAAGAATAAGTTGTACAGCCAAAATGTCGTACTCTAGGCATTAAAACAGGAGTCAACAACATCACTGCTGCCACATGCATTTTTTGGACTCTGAGATACACACACTTTAACTCTCAAATCTGCCTTCAAAAAGAGCCCAAACATCTTTTAGCCATGACTGTTATCTGTCCGAGCGAAATCTGGCTATAAACACAGGGAGGTATGAAAAAGGAGGCAATGACCCACATAGATAAACAGCTTTGGAGGAATGATGTTTTGGTTCAAGGACGACTCATTGATGGAGGGCAAATAACAACTTCTTTGAAATTAAAGCACTCTCCTTCCTCTTGAAGAAAAGTCATTTTCTTTGACAGTGTCCTGTAGCTGAGGTTGGACTGGACTACATAAATGAGGTGTCAGTTTTTTTTGTGGATTTACAAATCAAAGGAACTGGATAAAAAAAAAAATCTGCAGGCCCAATAAAGAGAAAATGTAATATAGAAAAAATCTTAAGTGCTCAAAATTGAAGAATGTGGTATGACAGAAGCACTGCAGAGCATCCTTAAAATCTATGTAATAATTAATCACATAGCAAAGCTGCAGATGAAGCATGTTGTCTAGACGTTTTGTGCCCGGGGACCTGGGCGAGGAAAATGGAGCATGAATGTTTGATAAGACAAGGCTTCATGAAGAAAGTCTTAGGTGGTTGTAATGACCTGCACTATAAACTGGAGAAACTGGGTCATGTGATCTACCTTGCCTCAAGGCTTGGGATCATGATATTTTTGTCAACGTGCAAACAAATATGGCGTTGATGCAGAAAATTGACCTTATGAACTCAAGCTACTTTGGCAGGGTGGTGACGTGGGCCAACTCTTAAGTGATGACTTTCTGCTTCAGACCCTGGCTCCCACTGCTTCCAATATGCCTCCGATCAAGGGTACCTAACTGAATTTTTTATGTGTTTCAGCCAGCTCCAAGGTTTTGTAAACTTGCTTTTGGAATTCAACAAGAGCAACATACATTCAGCAACTGTTAACAAAACGAACCCAAAAGTTTCTCTGCTAGAGAAACATTAATAATGCATGAAATGTGTAAAATTGCGTGAAACCTGTCTAAACCCTGAGTCCAGAAGCAGCCTCCTTGTTTCTCAGATGTCTGTAGTTGCTGACTGCAGCACTATATCACAGCAAACACACTCAGCATTACAACACAGAGCGTCTGGAGTGTTGATTTTTATCCAAAAAAAAAAAATCAACACAACGCCAGACAGCGTATGGGAGTGTATCCCTGAACATTTGACGGACAGCAATCGACTTCAGATTTTTGCCACATGAAGGCTTCATTAGATGATGGGACTAGTCCCACATGAATCGCTGATGAATTTTGAGAGTCTGCATATCCGCAGTTTATTAGAAGCCTGCTCACCCCCTGCTGAGAGAGTCTAGGCGCAATCCTATTAAATTTTCTTCCCTTGCTCCTGACCCTGTCTGGTACATTTAAGTCATTATCAAACATGCTTTATCTTTTCATCTGTTTTTTACTTTTTTTTGTGCTGCATTGATTCATCTTTGGCTGTGCTTACCTAAGGACCAAATCTACAGTCTGAAAATATGATACAAGTATGACGTCCAAAGCAACTGTGGCGAGTGGACCTCTGGCTTTAGGCATCACTTTATTTAAAAATGCATACACCTTATCAGCCTCAAGCAACAAGCCTAGGGCTGCAGACTCGTCTCCTTCCATTTTGAGACACTATAGACTTACTTTATTTGCCAAAATGAAATTCTGATGTTGATAGTTCATATCTCTGCACAGGAATAACACATTGAAACTTAAAAAGCCAACTCTGCTTTAAGCAGCATTCAGGACAGCTAGCTTCCAACAGAAGAGCTCCCTTTCTTCTTAAAGCCCTTTAGTCCTTTGATATCATGCGGTCTCACATCGTTGGTAAAATGGAGTATGCGGTGTACCCGGCAGTTTACAGACATTACGTTCCAGGATTTCTGGATATTGAAGTTCAAGCAGTTTTTCAACGGTTATCTCTCACTGTCAATTTGGGGCGGCCAGAAATCAGAAGCCGCAGTTCCACTGGTTGATATGATCTAAAGGGTTCAGCGAATGGTGCAGAAACTCAGATCATAACAATCATGATTGAGTGTCACTTCACTGCTGCTATGGAGCTGCAGTCAGGACTAAAGTTTTGAAAAAGAGGAGATTTACACTGTGAAGTACAAGTAGACTTTGCTTGTGGTAAGGTCAATAATTCCAGTGTTTGGTAAATGTTTAGAACATTATTACAAGACATAGTCAAGTCTGTTGAGATATATCTAAGAAACTGCATTAAACAGTATCAGGCTATTTTTATGTACTGTTTGTAAGTATATCTACGAAAAAGTAATGCACCACAATTCGTATATAACCCATGTAATCTGAAAATGTTGCGATCACGTGACCAATAAAGAGTTAAGAAGAAGTTTATAAAAACGAAAGTCCAGCTAAAGTCTGATTTAGAGTTGTGCATAGGCTATACACAAAGCCTTATGCCTTAGCATACAGAAGTGGCCTACAAAGTCGTAAGCATTTATACTTCTGCGATGGTGTGTCTGCATCGCTCTGCATTTACATCTCCAAAACGTTACTTGGAAGTGGGTTTTCTATGCCACTGTGTTAAGATTTTGTGTAGGGCTTTGATGTTTGACTGAATCAAAACACACACAAAACATGGCTTAATAATGGCAATATTTAACACAAATTTAAAATTTGACTCCATTATGACTTGCAAGGTTCTAGCAACATAACACTCGTCTTTTGCAAGACATATTTTCCCCATGTATATAAACATGCAATGTTTTTGGCATAAGCCTATGAACATTTTTATTGCATAAATTAGCCTACTGCCAAGTGGCCTTTCCTCTACTCATATGAAGCCCAGATAAATCACCCAAAACACTTAAAATGCTATTTTGTTTTGGCCTTATTGTCTTCACAATTTATTTTCTTATCTGCAAAATAAGAGTAAATCAAGGCATATGGCATCTATTCAGCGGAGAAGTATACATTCCACTTAAGGAGGCAGGTCAAAGGACTTTCCTCAGAAGACCAATGTTTCTAACCCTGTAAAACCAATTGAACTTCGAATTTTGAAAGTATGTTGTCACCATTTTGTTTCCTAAGCTTAACCTATGTGTCTTTACTTGTCTAAACGTTAAGTACATAGCTTAACACTAAGTACGTAATGTCATCTGTTGGGCGCTAATTCGTCAGATATCCCATGAACCATTTTATGTCCATTTTTTTAAGTCATATGAAAATGTGCATGAGGGTGCGTCAACAGTACATGGTCTTAAAGTAGACTGATCTTTGCCGTATTACTTTTCCTCCAGTGATTAACATTAATCAAATCATACACGAATGCTTTCTTTGCCTTACTCACTACTGTAAAACCTTTAATATCAATATATTGTGACAATGTGGTCACAGCCGCTCCATTTACAATTACAAAAGAGTACTGCATTATGGCCTGAATTCAGTGTTGCGATCCAGTAGCTGCAATTTGACATAGCGAACTATGGAATGAACAAAAGACAATGAGTAGACTCACAGTAGCAGCTGAAATGTAATATTCTTCAAACAGGTCTTTCAACTGACTTCAGTGAACATGGCGATAAGCAAATGAGGCTCTTGCCACGAGGTCAATCAAACTGAGTGTATTAATAATAAAGATAGGTGAGACTGACATGAGGTGAATTGAAGAGTTACATTCCAAAATGAGAAATACACCACTTGAGAATCTTGACACCTACTTCCACAAAATAATTGCTGCCATTAAGGTAAAGAGATCTGGAGCATTTATTGATGTTTTGAGTCATCATCAGAACTACAAATAGATAAGTGTGTTGGTGTGTGTGTGAGGGGGGGTACGCGTGTTTGTAATGTTTTCTTTTATTTTTGTCACTTTGGTACACAACTCTCAAATCATTTTGTTAGATTAGATGATATAGTAATTGATGTCTGAAAACCCCAAACTGGACAAAGAGGTGGATATACAGCAAAGCAGTAATGTGCATAAAAAGCCCTAATATGCAATACACGTCTGAGCATTTGCCAAACCCCTTCCCCAAACAATGATTTGTCCAATCATTGCTTAGCAACCATTGCTAGGCACAGCAGGCCTATCAAGCTTTGGATTTCTCCACATGTTGAAAGAGTGTGCATGGGGCTGTATTAAGGTAAAAAATGGAAGGTAGATTTAATAGTTATTTTTTAACCAAAGTTTAAAGATTTAAATTACTATTTGTCCTTGATACTGCCACATCTTTGGAGTTAAAGGATGAGTTGATTAAAATCACCGGCTACTATGACAATTCCATCCGACTGCTCGAGCATGTTGCTGCTGGTGGCATCATTCAGTTTCTGCAGAGCATTTTTTAAATTTGCATCAGAGTCTTGTGTCCTCTCAGCTCTAAAAGGGGTCCACCCATCCACTGCAACAGCTTGATCCAGGATGTTAGGGGTTAATCATGTCTCTGTGAAGATGTGCGCAGAGCAGTCTCTGATTTCCTTGCTGTGTGAGGCTAAATCGTATCTCATCCACTTTATTCTCCTGCGACTGAACATTAGCCAGGAGAAGACTTGGTAGAGGAACAGCTCTCTGTCCAAGTCAGGTCAGCCTCGCCCTGATGCCAGCTCTCCTCCCTCTTCTCATCCGGTGCCCTCGGCCCTCGCCTCTCACCTCTGGTCTGATAGGCCTCTCAGCATATGCCGTTGGTGGGGTCCCTCTCACGGTCTTCTGCATTCAGTCCAAACCCCACACAACTTTTCCCAACGTTCATAAGTGCTTCTCTATCGTAGAAAAGTGGAAAAGAGGGCCATGGTGTTGAAAAAATAGAAAAATGTAGCAAAAAGTAGCAAGGATTTAGGGAGTTACTGACTGCTGTATCCACATGCGCTGCTGTTGTCTTAGGAAAGTTTTAGTCACAGAAGTAAAAATTGGACCCATTTTTCATATCCCACATATCTTCCAAACATTCTGACAGTAAAATGGCCTTTTTTCAGACACACAATCAGGAGTAATAAATTAAAAATAGTAATTAAATAACTTTGCTGCTGAGACAGAGGCAAGCACACTTTTGTGAGACCAGGCAACAACTGATGTGATCTTGTAGGGGTTGATGTCACATATGAAAATAACTAATTAAAAAAATAGAAATATAAGCAGCAAACACTAAATTTCTACTGTGAATAGTGTTGTATTGTTTTGAATATGCTTTCATCTATCCACACCACATTCACAACATTTCAATATGAGGTGTGGAGATGCGGAGGAGTGATGAACATGCCAATTTAGGAGATCAGAAGTATAAAGGTCTGACATTTTATACCACTAGCACAGCTTGCAATTCATCATATTTTGTTATAGAGCATCTTTGACATCATTTACAGTATTAAGCACATTAAGAACTCTTTCACAATATTCTAAGATTGTCACTCAAATCATGGGGCTAACTGTCTTTCTATGCTAAATAAATGACTCATTGTTTCAGAAACTAGTAAGAATCGTGAACCAGCAGCAACACGGTTAACTGTGCCATGCGGGAATGAACAGCTTGACACTTGATGTGGCAACAGTAAAAAAAAGCTTTGTCAATAGTCACTGCATTATTGCTCAAACTCCTCAGACACTTTTCTCATTTCAGGTCTCATCATTGCTACCCACATGCAGACAAATGATGTAAAATCAATTAATTCATTTAAAAAAAAGCACCACAGAAGCCGTCTGTCTTCTAAAATCCCTGTGAGGAATGACTCATGTTGGGAAAACAAAGATTTAATTTAATTAATAGTCAAAACTTAAGAACATAATGCAGTGGAACTGTATAATGCAAATTGTTATTCCAGTATTTCGGGATTAAATACCTATTAAAATTTTGAAGAATCACACATAGGCTATGTATTAACACAATTAAACTTTATCAGGAAATGGGAAATTAATTCAGTGTATTAATCCTATCATCCTTCATCATAGATAGACAAGTGCAAGGGGGACAAGACAGATGCATAGGTGCATAGGTGCATAGGTTCCCACCACACCCCTAAACAGAAAAGTTGAAGATTACAGGAAATGCACAAATTGGTGCATAAAGAATCACTAAAGTGTTGGGGATTAAGGGTTTGATGTCCAAAATTTTCCTTGTGGAGGACACCCAAACCCCCAGCTTCATATATGTCTCCCCCAACATTGAAGAAAATCCTATGCCCTAATTAGATTAGAAAAACAATTCAGGAATAAAGCAAGTAATCACAAGAAATAAAAGGAATTTCAGTTTTTTCTTGATTACCTCTCAGATTGCAGTCCAGGAGAGCTGTCATGGTCATGATCTATGAAAAATCCCCCTCCCACTCTCTACAGCCGAAATTCTTGCTTTATGGGGCAGAGAGACTTGTTCGCTCTTCAAACAATGAATAATATTCAAACTCTGCCTTGCATCACTGCCTTCTTTAGACTGCATAGAGACTTTCATCTGCTGGTGTGTCCAAGGCTGAGAAAAGGGCGATTTATCAATCTCTCACAAAGATATTATGATAAATTGGAGCCATTTTACAGTAAAAACATTACTTAATGTTCTAATGCTGCAAAGAAAAAAATAACACCAATAAAAAACCTTAAATATCACCTGAAATGTGAAAGCTTAAACTAAGATTGAGGTGTCTTAGTATTCAATTGCCTTCTGCCAAACATGCAGCTGTTCACAATAGGCGACTTCAAGGCTTTCTCTTTGAATTCCCCTTCCCACTCGCTGCTGAGCGGCCCCCAGCTCACGAGCCGAGAGAAGGAAACAGCACGGAAACATTGTGGATGCAGCAGCAGTAGGTCAGAAGCGCTGTGTGCCCCGTGGCCATTCTATGAGCTCATTTGCATGCTGACCATGTTGGACCCTACCCTGGTCACATTTGCATTTCACAGGTGGAAATTGCAGCAATCTCAACCATGACACATCAATACTTCTTTGTTAGTAAGTGAATAAACCACTATTCTGCCTCATTCTGTAACAGGTGGTCCTCGCTGCCTAAAAAGACACCAGTGGAGAGAAATTAGAGGTGTGTAATTAGTTTATTTGACTGTGCAAACAGGAGCAGGGTGAAATAACAATAAGAGGCTGGACACTGGCTCTGGAAATAACATCAAGGACAATCGTTCCAAACTGAACCTAAATGTGCAACAATTATCTTTTAGCAAATCCTCCTTTTCCTGTCTAATCCATAATGGGATTCACACCCTATTTGATTAAGTAATTAGCAGAGGTCACAGATACACTTTGATTAATAAAGAATGCAATCAAACCAACAATTACTACAATAATGTTGGGACGTTTGGTGTTAATGGGTCTTAAATGGAGTAATTGCACAGAGGAGCATGACACAGTTACATACTGTGCTGTAGCTCCAAGATAATTATCTCAGTCTCATTATCCAACCTGTTTATGATTCCCCTCAGTTCTTTTGGGTTTTGGGCCCTGGATGCAGCTCTGATGCACGCTGAAAAATAGCCAATGAACTGTGGGGTAATAACCGAGGGAAATGTGACTGTGCCATTGTCCAAGTAAATGTCAACTATCTGGTACCAATCAAAGGAAAATCCCAAATCCTATTTCAAATCTCTCTTCAATTTCTATGTAAAGGAAAATTTAATCTGAGCCTCAGTAACATGAACGTACGGCAGATGACTCAAAGACATCCAAGCAAGGTGTTTCATATATTACCATATTAAGAGGATTATCAGCGGTGAGGAGATAGAGGCTGGAGGGATGTGGTAAGTTTATCTGCAGCAACGTGGAATGTATTCAATCCGTGTACTTTAGCACCTGTCTTTTAAAGGCATATTTTCACCTTGGTTATAAAATTGTCTTGTCATTTTTAATTGAAATGCATGGGCTAACCTATAAAAGGGTAATTGCTCAGGGAAGGAACGTTGTCCAGGCTGGAAAATGTAATCCCCTCAATTCCTTTAATCTATAGAGGAAACTTGCCCTTCCTTTTTGATGTGCACTCTAATAATGCATGTAAAGGCTGCCCCTGCACCCACAGTATATACACCACATAGATTCCTGAGGCTCACAAGTTAACTAGTGTGCTAAGTCAGGAAGATGTGGTCAGTGAGCGGCTGTGGGAGATTATTGCCCTCGCTGTCCATTGCAAGCGACCTCCCGTTGTATGCGTGAGTCTCAGGGCACAGATTCAGTTTCTGCAGCGGTGCAGGTTTCCCCCATGTCAGCACATTGGATCATCAGATCATCTTTAAATTCACACCGCATACTCCGTGAGCTTCACTCAGGATTTCCACTACTGACGGAGAGGCGTTACTGTGGAGACCATGCTGGATGTGCTGGATCATTGAGCTCTTTTGACCTTGTTTGAAGCCTAAAGGTCTTTTTTATTTTGCGAGTGAAATTGCTTGAACTTCTGCCGGGGGAAGGGTCGGTGTTTCTGCATCATAACAGAACATCAGCACCCAAAGAAAATACTCATGTATGAACAATGGATTCCAGCGATTCCTATTTTTAAGCATTTAAAATTAAGAATGCCGCATTTTCATCCTTGACACCAGAATAAATGTTGGCATTGTTCATTTCTGCAAACCACAGATACGTTACATTTGTACATCATTATCTTGCAAATACGTTGAAACTTTGTATTAACCCTGTGTTTAGGTTTAAGCACAAAACCCACTTCATTGTAATGGTTAGGAAAATATCATATTTGGGTTCAAAATACTCGCTTTTGGTGGCACAATACCAGCTGAAAATTCGGCAATGTCTGGCTACAAAATCTTGGCTAAAAATGCACCAATGTCTTGATAAAAAAAAAAAAAAGAAAAAAAGACTTTTCATGACACTATTCAGGGTAAAAATACAGCAATGTCTCTGGAAATAAAAAACGCCTTTTGTGACATAATCCAGACTGGAAAAGCAGGATGGCTCCCTAAAAAATAAAAAAAAAAAACAACAACAACAACACCAAAAAAATGGTTCTGTTGTTTGCTCTGTGTCATTGCATTTACTGTCCCCTTCACATCCAGCTCATATACTACGTCACCTTAAAAATGTTTAAAGTATTTGAATGTTTGAAGTTTGAAGTGTAATGTATCCATAGTATGCAGAAATGTACAGTGCCAAAATCTCTTTTCTGGGGACTGGGCTGGCATCCTCTGGACATAAATTGCATCAACAATGTGAAGGGAGGTAAAACTTTCAAAGACTGAAATTTTGACAGGTAATAAGAAAGCCTTTATTCAGCCAATAAGCAAATAAACAATATTAGCCTCTGAAGTATGGCCTCATTTTTTAAGTTGACCAGTCTGGCATAAAAGATGTAAGATTTGTTTTTTCTGCATCACTCAGCAATCAAATATGTGCACGCACACATTCATGGTAAAATAACTTTTAACATATACAGTATAATTGAATCATCTGCTGTGTTGTACTTCGGTATCTGATGAGTCTTCAAACCCATAGAGGTAATTCTCGAACTAGACTCCCTGAATTTTATTTCACCAAATTAAAAAAATGTAAATACATTTCATCCTCTTGATGGTTACTGCAGCAGCAGGAATTTCAGCAAACTGTAGCAAGCTGTCAGGAAATGAAGGTGGAAACATCGTGGGCAACATCGCAATTACATTGTTGGCATCTTACACCTCCAGGACACTCTCAGCCCGTGATTTGTAAATGCCTAAGTATTAGGTTTGTGTGTGTAGATGCAGCATTATTAAATTTGTTTTATTGTTGTTTTTAATCCAGGACGTAGTGCCAAAAATGCATCATCCATCTATGTTTGGATAAAATCAGTGTTGCATAAGATATTACCTCTGGTAAATATCATGTACGACAGACAGATAAACAGATAAAAACATCGCAGACAGACCCCTCTGCTTTCATTGTGTGCATGACAACAGCTAAGTTTATTGCTCAATCAGTCTTTGCAATCCTAGCCAATCCTATTTGTAAGTCTATCACACCATAAACTTATAGACACTACAGCATCTTAATGTAAGTTTTACGGCCCACTGCTTCACTCGAACTCTTTGCCTCTCCCTGTAGAACTGATTGATATCCAAAGGTATACAGGAGGGTGAAGTGTGCAGCCAATAATCGCAGCGTGCACAACCTTTTTCACCTTTCCGCCTCTTTCGGATGCTCTGCGACAGCCATAAAGAAGTCTGTAAAACAACTGCCAGTCTCCGTGACCTCCTGCCGGAGACAGTTCACAGGGCTGACTCTCTCACCTAGTGGGCATGGCTATTTTATCTCCACAGGCAACCTTGAGAAATGAATACCAAAACTGAAAGGCTGAGAATGAGAAAAGGGGAGCTGGTGGAAGAGAGAGAGTGAGAGACAGAAGCAGACATGGGGAGAGTGAAATGGGGAGTGAGAGAGCATAGGAAAGAAAATGACTTGGCAGTCACCCAGGTGGATCATTACCTTCTGCTCCACAAATGTGATGTAGTGGAGAAGGTGAAACTGATAGTTTGGAAATGAGAGGAGTGCGCTGGACTGATACTTAATCATTACCACCACTGCACCATGGCAGATAGCGGCTCCGGGCGTCAAGGTGTTCTCCCCTGATGTTCACTGGAACAGATCGACAAGCTTGTTCTCCACCTCCAAAGGGAGGAGTGTGGCATGAAGCGATTAAAAACACACTGCCCACTTTGTAACTGTCCGCTAAGCGCTTCGGCCCGGCAAGAAAATGTTTGCTGTGTTTCTCAGCGTTAGTTTGATTTATTGACACTGCAGTATAAAAACGTGTTTCTCTGATCATTTCATGTACTATCTCCGCTCTGCTAAATTTAGACTACATATTTCTAATGACTTTTTCATTGCTTTTTAACATTGTGTAGCCTATTGTCAATGCACAACAATTAATCTCCTGTTTACATTATGTAACCTACTGTAAACACACAACAACAATCGATTTGCAATTTTCAGTAACAATCTAATGTTGCCTGGAATACATTGTATTCAATGGATGCATCATGAAGATAGAAAAAGTGACTTGGTGAATCAAGGATGTCGGTCTGCATATGGAGCAAGGCTAGAATGTCCCTACCAATATTTGAGCAAACTCATTGGCATTGACCTCATTCCAACAATTCCATGCACAAAAATAAAGGACAAATCCTGTCTTGTAGTGATTAGGTAAGGGACAGTGCATTTTATTTTACAATACAAGACGATTCAGTAGGCTGCTGTGCCTGATCCAAAGTGTTTCCAGTTAGTTTCAGCACTCCACCTCTGATAAGGAGCAGTGAAAAGCTGCTTAAACTCGAACGTCACACTACTATTACATCACATACCACTTACAATGATGACATTTTAGGAAGATATTAAGTATTACATACCTCCAAATCCTAATTCATAGACTAAAGGACATTTTTTTAAAATTATTTATTTATTTTTTATTAAAATACTAAATCATTCTCTCAGAACACAAAAATGAGGGATATGTTTTGAACATGCATAAAGTTTTTAACATGAGGAAAAACACTTGCGGAAATAGGTGCACTATTCAAGGGGGTTAATCAATAAATTAAAATGAATTAAAGAGGTTATTTACTTAAAGAGAAGACACAATGGACTGGTTTAAGTTTGCTGAGCAAGAGTTTTAGATCCCACATATAGGCGGGTTGAGTTCAGTGACTGAAGCAAATAAAAAGCCAGATATTAAAGTTTTACAGTCAGCTATTAATTTAATGCCTTTAATGTCAGTTTTCCTTATGATATCAAAAATAGTATTAAATATTGACATTTTTCAAGGTGTTGTATCAAACTTCGAAATTCCAGTATCCAGACTAGTCCACACACAAATGACATTTGGAAACAGGACAATGGTTTATTCTGACGAAATGATGTTAAGGCTATGTGCCAACCTGTAGTGAGTGGCATCTGGGCTGCTGCGTCTCAACACAACAATGTGTGTTTCTTTTTAGTAAACAGAGAAATCCAGAACCACCACCATATACAAAATGTGAGCTGCCCTTTCTTCGAAGAAAAACTTATTAAAATGAAAATTTTAAAATAACTTGGAATACCATGCCAGTGTTGGAGAAAGTTCATTCTTGACTATAAAAAAAGAAATTTGGCATAATCTCAGAATCGAACGCTTTCAAGGGCTAGTAAGTGGACTTTATTGGATTTGTTTTCCCAAATTATTATTAGTAGCCTATTTTGGGGCATCTGGAGAATGAGGACAATAGTGTGACTAAATCATGATCAAAGTGTATTACTGAAATGACTGTTCCTAATAATACATGTGGTCTCTCTCTATATAGTTTTAATTCTGTATTTGTGAGAAAAATGTTACAGCTGTTTTCATACAGGAGTGCACTTTTTGTATTTATGATGTGCATGTGTGTTACTGTGTGTATTGTACTGTATTAATGATGATATGATTAAATGTAAGTATATTAAGTTCTTGTTTAGTGATGAGAAAGCTGATACTGATCTTTTACAACCAGAAACAGACATACTAATCAAACAGCACACGTTTCCATCTTCCAGTAAAAACTCTAAATTTGGAATACAGGACGTTTTACTTACAAAGCCACTTTACTTTTTCTGTAATTCATCAGCCAAAATAAGACTTGGAGATGTTTTCTGAATTAAACATTCTCAGATTTCCTTCCTAAGAAGATGCCAGTGATAAAATGAGAGTAGACACCAGGACTGGTCCCAGTGTGGAGAAACAGATACCACTGAACTGCACCATAATGGGTTTCTCAGAGGGTCTTGGAGCAAGGTTGGCTCAATGTGAATAATAGTCAAATAGCAGCATTAGGCTCACTCATCCTGCTGTATACTTTGAAACTGGAGCTCGGGTCAATGAAGGGATCATGCCCATTACAAACAAATTTAGACTTCTGAGAAATGGATCATGTAATTCTTTACTACGAAAGCATATTTTGTGTTTGAGACTTAAATACAACTTGAGTGTATTTTTCTTTCATTTCAGGGAACAAAGAAACCTTCTATATGCAGAATTTAGCATTTTTGTGGCATGTGGCACTCACTGAGAACAGACTTTTTGTTGCCGTTTGTGTTGTGCGCATGCTGTCCATCAGGTCTGACTGGTGCAGTGGTTTTGCCATTCACAATACAAAAAGGGAACATTTTGAAAAATCATGGCATTTCATGACATTTTAAAAAATGCATTTGACACGCTCACAATTATCCATGGCATGTACTGATTTGTAAAGTTCAGAGCAGAATACTTACATTCATTTTGCGATTAGTGAATTAATCTGCAGGTGGCAAGTGCTGTATAGTCTAAGCTATAAGAGCTCTGTCAAGTTCATACTGATTAATATTATGTGCACACAATTTGCATGATAATTCACTTGAATCATGATATTCTTAATGAACAGCATGCAAGATATAAGGGCCGATAGTGTTGAGGATTGCAGCGAGCTAAAACTTTTCCCGGTTAGAGTTCCTTCAGTGTTCTTTGTCTCTACAGGGAGCTGAATTATCCGCAGAGGTCTCTTCCTCTCCAAAACAAACAGACACGTTTTTTTAAAACTGGTGAAAATACTGAATAAAGCTGTTTCGAGTTATAAATCAGTGTTTCTCCTTTGCCCTTTGGCACATCATAAACTGGTCGTTAGCCCAGCACCTGCTAATTTTTTTTTCATTTTTTTTTTTTCATCTGCAGAGGGGCCCGACGCAAAAACATGAATGGCCCCATCTACAGCCAGTGTTGAGTTTGTCTGTGCTGGGCTACTGTAGAAACACGGACATTTCCGTAGAAGAGGACCTGCTTGGTGTGCTTGGTAGCTCACCTGGTAGAGCGGGCACCCCATGCACAAACGCTATGTCCTTGCTGCAGCAGCTGCAGGGTTGATTCCAACCGCAGCCCTTTCACGTTATAATTCTCCTGTCAGTTAAAGGCAAAAAGCTAAAAAAAAAAAAAGGACCCGTTCCCTATATAGATATAAAGGGCTCATCATATAATACAAAAAAAAACCAGATTTTTTTTCCTAGGCATTTATCCCCTAATGAAAAAACTTAATTTATTCCATTTCTGCCAAAATATCCCCCTTAATCCTCCACACTGAAGTCTTGTCATATACAGTACAACATTACAATCAAAGCAGCCTTAAGACTTGGGACTGAGACAAACTGTGATATTTATTCCATGCAGTGAAAATAGTCAGACTCCATTTTTAAACATCAGCACACAAAGATGGTACAGAGTTATCCTCAATGTCTCCTAATTTCTAAAGATATCAATTCACTCACTTTCTCAGAGAAAAATAGAGTTAGAAATTTCATCACTATCGCTCGCTGAGCTGATGATGCAATCTTTGCCACACTGTATCTGCAAACTTAAAGGTTTAGCAGCCGTGGTCACACAGAGCGAGCACAGAGCCCACTCCATTCTAACATTCAACATCAAAGCTGCAGCGTGTCAGCATACAGTGGGACGCTGATAATTGAGTGTGAGTGGTGCCGCTGTATGCTACACATTGCATATGAATGACCACTGAGAGAACACAGAGCCTCTAGATTAGCTTGGCCTTTGATTCTCAGAGGACGGTCGCTATCCATTTCTGCACAAATTCCTTTCATCAAAGCAAATCGATGGTATTTCTCTAATGATAACAAGAATAATGACTTAGAGTGCACCAGGACTGAATTAGCGGATGCACGGACACCCTCACAAATACTGATCAATGCACTACAGACACTTCAGAAAATGACTTTGGCTACCTGGGATGTTTTCATTTTTTCCTATTTTACCTGCCTTTAGTTATCTAAGTGATTCTTGCCACAGAAGTCGGAGGCAGCTCGAAAGTTGGAGATTATTATCGAGCTCCTTGGGTTTGACTGGGAACCGGAGTTAAACAGCACAAAAGAACAATATCGCTCTCTTAAGAGTCGACTTCTGCTGACAGTCAGCTAAAATATTATTGCAGAGAAGCGTGAACCTCAATACACAGCAGCTTGAGAAATGGCAGGATTTAAAAAAAAACAAAAGCACAGCGATGACACAGGTTGTTATAATCTGCCAGCACTTTACTGTTGCTTGGGAAATGCAAGAGAGGGAGAGGGCACTTTGGATACACTCACCCACTGTATTTTAACTGCACTCAGCCATTTCTTCACCACCTATTTTCCCCTTTTACATGTCTACAGTTTCAAATGCTGTTTGAAAACAAAATGGCAAAGCAGTCTGCCTGGACGGCCTATGTTTTAGCTCTAACTCAGCCATTATGTGACATCTCCATTAGGTTGTCACACAGGAATGGGGAAATTGTAAACTCCCCTGCATATGAATAGGTTTTAAAAAGGAATGATTGTGTGTTCCATGACGATTTTCATGCCGGTGCTTTTAGAATATAAGTTCTCCTTCAAAACTTACATTTCATAGAATCTTGTTTTGATCAGAAAAACATTGTCACACTACAAAACTGTCAGTGACTGACAGACTGAATAAATCAGCTGTCACCAGAGACATATCCAGAGGATAACAGTGCATTCATATGGAAGAGCTACAATTTGTAGTCATTTTAGATTTTATCTTACAAAACATTTAAAATAGACCAAAATGTATTATTAGTAGCCAATTTCAACATGTTCACATCTCAACTCGTCACATATTGCCACTCATCGGGCTGGATGCCAAAAGCAGCATTATTTGAGGATTTTGAGATTGGGCTGAAATTTTTATTTTTAAATGTCATATCACAAAACATTTAAAATAACCCAAAAAGCAAATCCTATTTCTCTCTCAAAAATAATAACTAACAAATGTAACTTATCACCAGCCAACCCAGTTATGTGATCTGCAAGCTCAACCATGAATATCCATCATCAGCAAAAACATGCACTAAAACTGATGTTGGAATCAAAGTATTTTTGATAATGTGCCGTTGTAGTTTTTATTCCCCAGATTTTAGCTGGGCGGGATTAAGCATGAGAGCTAGCTTTCAACCACATAATAAAAAAATATATATATTGACTTGTAGAAACAAATCTCATAAGAGCTTTCATCATGGAAAGTGCCCCTTTAATAATAATGATAAACAAATGCCTCTTCAATAATTAACTGTGTCTTCAATAATAACCAAATGTGTTTGCTATATTTGCGGGTAGGGGTTATAACTGGGTCTCGAGTAAAATAAACCAATAATAAAAATTACTATACAATGCCTGCGGATGTTGGTGTCCTTGTGCAAAAGTTTGCTTGCCTCATGATCACCTAACAATTAACCTGAGGCAGGTGACCTCGTGTTAAGGTTTTTTTTTTTTAAATATTCATAGCATTTAGGTTTTAGAGTGTACAAAATCACTCTCAAACAGGGCAGCAGGAGAAGACAAAGGTGTCTCAAATGGCCATTTAAAGTCTCAAAAGGACCTAGAGAGCAGAGTTTCTGGCTGACAATGTCTGTTAACATGAGGTCTGCATTCGGTGGAGGAAGGAACAGAATGCCTTGAGTGTGCAGTTCTTCACCTCCTTTATGCCCTCAAAAAGGGCGGTGTCACACCCTGATCAGCCAAAGGGGAAATGCACCAAGCTGTTGTCAGTTCCTAATTAGGACTCAGTCTCCACATCTTGTGCAACAGGTGATCTGAATGAACCTCCAATCCAACCACTTTTAACCAAGTTGCTCATTGCCTTTTTCCCTTTTTTTTTTTTTTTACAAAAAAACCTTACCAATTTTCTTTGTTATAATTATTTTATATTACTTGTGAAAGATATATAAAAGCAGCACAAAAAAGTGATGCTGCTCCAGGTTTCAAGGAGTTAATATTTTGTACTTTTTATCTTTGTGTTTTGTACTTTTTGTAATTTTTAGAGATATCTATGTCTCTTTGTTGCTGATGAGATTTTGGTGCTTAGGATGTGACACTGACAACGGCAACTTGTGGACTGTCCAATAGATTTGTCCAACAAATGATCTAATGTGAACTGTTAACCTGGTGTGGGTCTCCCCATTTGTCTTTCTCTGTTTGACTCTGATGAGGACAGAGACAGTCCCATGGAAAAGCAATGATGTGTGAAGTAAAAACAAGCGCTTTTCAAGCAACTTTTGTCAGTGGAAAAAATACAACAGGTCTCAACTAAATATCCACATTTGAGGGATGGAATGCCGCTGAACAAACAGCGACAGGACTCTATTGAACACTCATTTGGTGCCTAAAAAGCTGCTGGGAAAAATGGTAATAAGTTTCTAAAAAACACCTGATTTGTTATTTAAAGAGCATTGGAAAAAACGGTGATGAAAGGCCACTGGACAAACAGCAATATGCTTCTATAAAACACCCATTAAAAGGCCGCTGTAAAAACAGCGACAGGTGTCAATAAAACACTCATTGTGTGCCTTAAAGGGCATTAGGAAAAAGTGACAGGTCACTGAAAAACAGCTATATTTGCTGTCTAAAAAGCAGCTTGCATACACTAATTCATTCAAATGTTTATGATATGAAACATATGATATGAAACATGTAAATTTGTGGTTTGCAGAAATGCCACTGTTCTGTCTTGGCGACTGTGCTGATTGTGTGTCACTCCATCAGAGCCACTAGTGGTGCTACTCAGCTCCACTGGCGAATATATGATGGACACTTTTGATAACATAGTATGAAAATGGCCTTGAGTGCAAAAAGTTTTCCTCCATCTTTATTTTACTCCTGTGACCTTTGTCAAAGTACTCTTGTACATTGTTTTGAAGATGTAGTTTGGAAGGATGATGCCACGGTAAAGCAACACCGAAGATGAACACACACTCTGTAACACAGCTAACTTAGTTTCAAATGGATAAAAGCCAATTTGATGCACTAAGATTACACTCTCACCTGATGTCTGTTTTTTTTTTTTTGTTAATACAAGCAGTTTTATGGTTCAAAAGTGGACTTTGCTAAAGATTTCCAACCTTTAGTGGCAAAACGCCAAACTTTAGACCAAAAAAATACAACTTTAGTCTCATTGTCTTGATTAGCTGCAATATATGTATATAGAAAGTGAATAATCTTTCATTAAAGTTAAAAATGGCTTAGTGCGGCTGTTAACTTCTCTTTGGAGTCAAGCAATTAATATTGCTGGCAACTGCTTAGCATAGGAAACTGTTTTTTTGTGAGCGCTGCTGATTTAATAGTCAGATTAAATAAAGCGGGACTGAATAATCACCTGAAGCCAGTCTGCTCAAAAAGACGAAAAACAAGCCTCCCTGAGACTGACAGCTGACAGAGTCAACCCCACACAATTCCCCTTACATCACTGTCAGTTGACTTAAAAAAGACACAGAAACAATCCCCCGGTAATAGTTTCTTTACCTGATATTCATGTAAACTTGTGAACCGACAAAATCCAATTTAAAACAAACATTAAAAGACATATAAAGTGTCTTTGTGTCTGATAGTCCTGCAGGGAGGGAGAAGTGACTATATTGGGTTCACGTTCATTATCTGCCCTCAGCGTAGCATTAGTGTTTGTGTTAAAATCCGACTTGCAGGAAAGAAAACACAATGCTTTTGTAACTCTGAATACACATTTACTCTGCATGTGTTTAATGCTGACATGCACCATTATGCTATTTTATAGTTGAGTTGTTGAATCCTGTGTCTCCTGAAATTTAATTTGTAAAGCAGCATTGCTTTTCCAGACTTCATTTCAGCTGCATGACACTGAAATACTCAATTCATTGACTCATTGTAAGTCTGTGGATGCAGATCACTGTACACTCAGTTGCCCCAGTTTTATTTCATATTTTATATAATTGGATATGAATTTGTGCAGAAAATGTGACTTTAAGATGTAATAAAACTGAGTATCAACTTAGGAATCCAAAGCGTGAAGATTTTCCCTTCCCAGAAAATGAGTCAGATTGGCTCAATTAATCTCCACAGTCACGCATGCATGAAGACATCTGATGAGGTGCATGGAGGTACTGAGAGATAAGATTGACAGATAAGATGGATGGATATGAGGCCCCCTAATGAAACAGATGTGCACTTTAATTGGTTCAGTGATATTTGTCAGGCATTTTGAGAGCCTGGCAGTTTAAAAAAAAATTTTTTTCTTCCGAGCCCATCTTGTTCATCAGAATGAAGTGGTGCAGCACGTCAAAGTGTGAGCAATAGGTGGTGATGCTCCCGTCTACTGCAGCACTGCAGTTTTAATCAAGACAGATTATTACACCTGGGAAAAGTTAATCACGGCACAATGCTGTGAAATATAGAGTATTATATGACTCATCGAAGTTGTAATAGCCTATTGCAGCTTATTCAATGGAGTGCAGTCAGAGTGGATATTGATTAATTGAATATGTCATTTGCATATTCTAAAACATGGATGCCTTACAAACGTCTTCAACACGTCAGCACAGAAGATGTAAACAATCGATATAGTTTCAAGGTGGACACCCAAGATTAGTGTCACAAATTCAGAATCTGACCAAATGTCTCCCTTTCTGTTCTGAAGCTATGGCATTGGATAATGGTAAGAAGAGTTTTTGGTGATCAACATGATGTCACAGAGAAGGATATAAAATGCCATCATTTTATCATTTTATCCTTTTAGTCATTTATGTATTAGTCATTTATGTGACATTTTGTGTATTTTAAAGTCAAAACACGTTCTGTGAGGTCAGACTGATGTTGACCTTTGATCACCAAAATCTGATTAGTTCATCACTGAGTCCAACTGGACGTTTGTGCCAAATGTAATTACAAGCATATGGAATATTGAGTTAGGCCCAAAACATTTTCTGTGACATTAACGTTTGACCTCCAAAATCTAATCAGTTCATCTTTGAGTCCAGGTGGAGATTTGCACCACATTTGGGGAATTTCTCCCATGGCCTGCTTGAGATATTGACCTTTGACCACTAAAATGAAATCAACTCATTGTTTAGTCAAAGAGGGTGTTTGTGCCAAATTTAATGATGTTTCCTTTATGTATACTTGAGATATCACATTCGCCAGAGTGGAATGTATGGACCTATGGGCAGACAGCCAAAAAACATAGTGCCTCCGGCCAAAGCTATTGCTGGCGTGGAAGAATTAAAAAATAATACAGAACAGGAGGGGGATAATATTCTGAGAGAAAACACTGAATTTTCAAGATTAAAGCCATAAATTTGTGATAAAAACTCACAAACTTACAACAAAATAAATTCAGTTATTCTCAGACATTGTAAATCCCTTTGCGAGGGGGAAAAAAACAGGAATATAGTATTTCCTTGTCTAGGAACCACATTGCTTCACTTTGCAAGGTTAAATCATCACACCACAGACACCACTAGTAAACAGGTAATCACATCAAATATTGATTTTGAATGTTTTAAACATCCAATCAAGATATCCTATTTTGTTTCAAGGTAGTTACAAAATGAAAGGCCTGCCAGCATCCAGAATGTTACCTGACTATTTCCTTCCTGGCTATCCTAGCAGCGTAAAAATATGACGTTAACATGATTGGGTCTATTCAGCTATTTGGCAGAAAGTTTACATATTACATTTACATTTTTTTCTCTGAATGCCACCTACCTCCCATGGCCTTGTATTTTTCCTGTTTTGCTTTGTTATGGCCCCTTATAATACCCATAATACATCATATTTTTATGACAAGTTTTTTCTATTGAGGCTATAAAACTTCATCCACAACTGGGAAAAGCCTAATAGATATAAAGATACACTTTTTGTCTGTAAGTCTTTAGTAATCATCGTCAACAACAGACACCATGGTGAGTTGTTCTGTAAGTGTGATTACCTAAGTGCCATATTTAGCCTGTTGATAATTACAGCATATTTTGTAGTTAATACTAGGTTATGTTTTAGAGAGGTTGTAGAAACCTTTGTAGGCCTGTAGTTTTGTGACTGGTGTTTGCAGTGTGTAAGGTGACTTCAGGCCACAGGTGCAAATCACTAAACTCTCCTCATTCAATTCAAATAGTCGTGAACTCTGATGTTTATTTCTGCAGATTTGTTTGCATGCCGGATATATTTTGGGCTGACCGGAGATATCAGGTTAGAGTGCCAGCTTAGTGCATCACAGCGGCACAGATAAATCTAAAAGAGAAAATTACTTGGGCATTTTTTTTACTTACCGGGGCACACTGCCCAAATGTCATCGTATATGAGGGATGAGGAGTCAAAACAGCAACACGGTGACATAGTGAATACAAAGTGGTGGCTTTGTTCAGTCAGTACAATTTTCCTTTTGACCATTTAAGCTTGTTCTTACATGATGACAACTCCCATACATACTCATACTTACCACTACAGCAGCACAGATGGATGAAGCCCTGATGATGTTTTGTTCTTGCGTACTGATGTCGATGGACATAGGACACAGGCTGCAGTCTGCAGTCTGCATACATGAAACTTGATGTTGTACCCAAGATTATCAAGATCCATCTTTCAGAGTTTAGCTTGCATCGAACTTGTGAGATTGCTGAAATCTCAGTCTGCAGGAGGCTTCAGAAATGTGGTACATAAAGTACCATACTGAAATACATTATATAACAATAGCACAAAAAACATCAGCAAAACTACTAAGAAAAGATCATCAAAAATGTGTTCTATCA
The DNA here is from genome assembly GCF_026936395.1 of Plectropomus leopardus. NCBI lineage: Eukaryota > Metazoa > Chordata > Actinopteri > Perciformes > Serranidae > Plectropomus > Plectropomus leopardus. Next base: position 8,283,385 of record NC_142179.1, read on the forward strand.
TTTTAAATCTTTTTCACAAGAAAAGGAATTTATCACGTCATAACCGAGCGCTGGAAATGTGTTCTCCATTTGCATAAATCATCTTGCCAGCTTGCCAAATGAACTCCCAGTCTGGAGGTTCTGTGGCCCCAGGTGGAGACAGAGAACACTTTAAATGACTGTACAATTCAAATCATCTTTTAGACATTTACAGCCCAATTTTATGGGACAACTTTGCTGTAAATATGAAAAGTTGTTGCACAGCATCACAGTGAGGATTCAAAAAATGCCACCAGGCAGTCAAGACGGAGAATTAACCTTAAGGCATGGATATAAAATCATGTTGACATTTTTGCAGCCTAATATCACATGGAAAGGGGTGGGGGCGGAACCTGAGCAAGGATCCCCGGAGATCTGTCTCACATGCTGTTTGTCTCCTGAAGGCAGCACCAAAAAGTGTGACAGAAAGGGAACGTTGTAAATAAATAATTGGCTTGTTCTTAACATACAGTCTGCAGAGTGGAATACAGCAACGGTGTGGGCAACGTGCCTTGATGTCGTCTTTTGTGTGCAGCTCTGAAGGGTGCTTCAGGTTTGGAGGTTACACAATGGGGTGAATATAGGGAAATGAAAGATTTATCAGTTACTGTTTGGGAGAAAATTACAGTGGTCCAAGGCCAAACAAAAAATAGAACGTACAATGGGATCTCTGTGTTCACAAGGTCTGATGCAATGTAACAGTAGGAAGATCACAAAGTTTGGATATTTTTTGTGTGGTGTTGCCTGCAGACTTTTTTTTAACACTTTCAGTAGTTGTTTGCAAGAAATCACACCTGTCTTTCTCCTACCTGTTTTTGTTTTTGGGTCCCCTCTGAGAGGAAGCATTCACCTGTGTGTGTGTGTGTGTGTGTGTGTGTGTGTGTGTGTGTGTGTGTGTGTGTGTGTGTGTGTGTGTGTGTGTGTGTGTGCGCGTAACTTAATCTTCTCTGGGAATTGATTCCACTTTTCCATTTTTGTCCAGCGTTCTTCTGCAGTGTGCTTTAACATTAGACTATCTCCACTGCTGATGAACAACCAGAGAGAGAGAGATAAAAGACTAGCAGACATAAGGATCTGCAGAATAATTCACCTTAATGAATCTGTTGAGAAAAAAATCCCCAAACTCACCAGCTGCTTGTGAGAGCGACACATTTTCACAGAAATGCTAAAATAAAGTAAAAAGTGAAAAATGCAAGCAAGCAGACAAAAACAAAGTAAAAGCAGATTATTGATTCCGAGGAACATTATGATCCATCTGAACCCAATGATTATTCCCTGGCTGAAAGCTGATGCAGCTCAGAGATCCCACATTGTTTAGTTGGTTACGAATGAGGTGTAAGCACCATTCTGCATATACTTCATTAATTGCTTGTATCTATTGAAAAGTCTACATGTGCAGGATGGAAATGACTGCACAGTGTCCATTTGGGCCTTAAACAACATGGACAGATGGCAAAAATATACCCACACCCAGTAAGTATAATTTAACCTCAAGAAAGCACAATAAACGTTCATGTTCTTGTCTGATTCTGGACACAGCATTTCATCTCTGACTATATTCAGCACGGCATTTATATGCAGAGTAACTCTAATAGCCAACTGCAGGTAACAACAACCATTTGCATATCGACACTGCATTGATTTTCATATCGTGACCTGCAATTATAGAATATCCTGGGTATGAGGGCTTGACTATAAAAATTAGCACACTGGTCATTCTTCTCTTGGATCTAGACCAGAGGTGTCAAACACATGGCCCGCAGGCCACAACTGGCCTGCCAAAGGGACCCATCCGGTCCACTGAATGACTTTGCACATCTAATATCAATAAAGTTAGAGAAATGTCAAACAGTAGTAGTAGCCCACTTCATAGAATGCTACTTCAGAGGCTCTTCCACCCTGACTACAACACAGTTATCTAAAGTAACAATACTTATTGTGGTCATGTTTAAAGATTCTGAACAATGTGTGAAGTCTGCTCGTTCTCAAACTCATCATATAGCGCCGCTCTAACAGGGTTTAAGCATACGAGTGTGACTCCAAAAGCCACCTTCCGCGTGTGTGCTGCATCATGCCACCATGTGCATTTGTTGACATCACCCTAACGGCATCCCGGAGTGTAAACAGCTGACGCAGACGGCTACCTAAAATTTCATAAGTAGATACAGAAGGTCACTGACAGAGTGGTAACATTTGACGAGTTGGTATGAGAGCGTGTTGGCAAATTGTCAATCAGCAGCTTCTGTATCAGACTTCTAAAGCTATATTTGTGAAACAGTTTTGCTAAGGCACTGTCAAAACTTTATATTCATTTGTAAGTAGAATAACTTCCCCTTCTTTCTCAAAAGCTACATCTTTAGTGGTCTGGTAATGTCAGCATTACTGCACAGGAGTGGAAAAGTCTCAAAATGTACATTCAGTGACAGTGAGCTGTAGACTGACTGCATGTGAAGAGACAGACATTATTGAAGATATCTCAGCTTGTTCATCTGTTTTGTAAATAGACTGACATTTTCAGAATGTACTTGTTCTTTATGCTCAGAGTGTGTCTCCTTATGTTGTACGCTCAAAATGTCATTGCGCTGCATTATTTTTGGTGCAAAAATATGCAGTCGTGCCCAAAAAATGTGTGAATCCATCACAATGCCTTTGCACTCTGCTCATAAAAATGAGCATATCTCAAAAACTCAATTTTATACGTAGTTCAAATAACTTATGAAGTAAAAAAAATGTTTTTTTGTAAGCAATTTCAGTACTTTCAATTATTATATCATGGTTATGAGTTACAGAACCTTTCAACTGAGGTTGTACAGATTTTAAGGTTATGAAGTATTTCAAGAAATGAAATAAGAAGCACTGTGGGGCCATTTCTATTGCGGAGTTCAAAGGTTTGAAACAAAGATTTAAACACTAATTTTAGTTTGTGAGACATCAGTAACGAGCATAATATTCCAGAAACACATCTAACTGAAATTCCTATTTCATACCAGACACAGTTTTTCATTACTGAGTGAAGGTTCCAGTGTTTAGGCTCATAACTGTAGCTATTTATTAAACTGTGGAGGAATTTATAGTGTAACTGGGCTTGAAGTCAACATTAATTTCCTCAGCACGTTTGTCCATTCTGTTACTGTTGTGACTTGATGTTGCTCGATGCCAGTCTGGGCTTGGTCTCATTTGTAGAGGAGGTTTGAATCTCAATGTGACTTCCTAGTTAAATAAAGGTTATATATGTATTCAATGCCTGCTTGTTTACATCCTGTGATTAAAGCTTGTCATAATTGATTATCCCATTAACATGTTTGGGCCGTCTTATCTCTAATTTTGCAGCAGTCCTCCTGCATCGCCTTGTTTGCTATAGCTCTGTTGCATTTGTATTGTTCCTCTGCTGTCTGAGCAACATTAGGAGTCTTGGGACGGAGCACCGATGGACAGCTTGCGATGGTTTCTCTCTGCATGCAGCTTGAATAATTGATGCCTTGATTGCCTGGGTATTCATGGACACAAAAAGGCTTTTCCTATTCTCTGTCTAACACACTCCTCGAATCTTAAATAGTCTTCCCCAGTGGCACAATGCACAGGGAGGCAAGTTATGTGACTCACAGACAGTACAGTACAGCCAGTGTCCTTCATCGTCTGCTTACCTCAAGCTGCTCTTATTAGACATAATAATGTGACAAATTTATTCTATTCATTGTGTGCTAGTTTGGCCCGCATCACCACTCAGAAACGACTCAACCTTGGCTGCAGTATATACAGTATATGTATGAGGGTTTTTTATAATCACAATAGCAATTTTGCTGCTGCATCTCTTTTCCCAGTGAAGGATACTCTATACACTTAACTGCCTCTTGGGAGGAAATATTTAGCTCTACTTGAGATGCATGTCATAAACTGTGCACCTTATCTGTGGTGACCTTGCAGAATCTCACGCTCCATGGAAGCATTAACTGGCTGTGTTTGCCTCTGCTGCTCTATAGTTATTTATTCATGTTCGCACTCTGCTTGTGTATAAATCCCATAATTAAAGGGGATTTGTGTACAAAGAGCAGCAATGTGCTGGAGGCTCTTAATGGAGAGAATTAGTGGCGAGGAGTGCCATCCTGCATGAGGCCCCTCTGCAGCACACAGGCGCAGCGGATGCTTTATGTGACCAACAGCTCTGGCGTGATAACAATCTCGCCACTCGTGTCATGGCGTAATAGACTGAATTGTCTCTGTGAGACACAAACATGTGAGAGGCCTCAATGACTGACCATTAAACAATTAAACTGTCAATCCCATGTCCTTAAAGGCCAATTACCTAGCCCAACATTACATAGTCCATTGACATGTAATGGCCATAGCCTTTCATCTCCTCCAGGGTTCAGATAATTTAACTTGACACTATAAGCGCTGTTGATGTGGCAGCTTTGGCACCTCTGTGACCTGACGTGTTTAATTGTAGCTTGGAAATAACAAAGGTATTTGATGTACAGTACACGTGTTTTGATGATTTTCACCTCCTAAATGATGGAGATTAAAAACTGCAGGCATAAATTCTCCCTCTCTCTCATTGCGGTAATTAATGAAGGTGATTTTTAATTATTATACTTTATTCAGTATTGTCTTTTGCTTATTTCTACTACCAACTCCTGGCCAGAAATAGTGGGAAAATGTGCCAGTGTTTCCCATCTAACCAAAACTACTGCCAGATATGCCTAGATATGACAGATATTATAATAATAAAGACAGAGCTGGAAACCTTAATGTACCTTCATTGAAAGTTACCAAGAATCCATACTCAAAAGCTAAATGGTTGTTGTAGATAGGCATCTACAATCTTTTAAATTATACTGGTTGATGAATGAACTGGCATCCATAGGTAGGGTTGCAAAACTGAAACTAAGAACTATGATGGCACACACAAAAATGCAAACAGCCATTTCTCAAGTAAGTGTTGATTTGTCTGTTCTGGGCCTCTGTAGAAACAATGCTGGTGAACTTCATGGGGGTATAAATGGCTCATTTTAAAGTAATGCAAATGCAATGATTCATGTGAGTCGTTTAACTATAAAAATGAAAACATAGTTATGAATATTATACACCATTTCGTCTATGGATTTTTGGATAAAGAAGTAGCACTATTTGGACAAGGTGGAGCTGTGGAGGAACTATCCTCAGACCACTTGTCACTCAGCATGGCCAGGTATGTGTTTAATGTGTTTATTTCTGCTGTAAAGTGGGGCATTGTAACATGCATGTCCATGGGGATTAACTCACTTTTGGAGCCAGCCCCAATTGGCCATTCGAGGAACTGCAGCTTTTGCACTTCTGCATTAGTTTCATTTTCCACCCCTGGAGGTTGCTGCTTGGTCAAAATATGTCATTATTTTGGTGTATCACCAATCACCTGCAAAACTAATGACATGATTCTCCTTAGTATCAGCTTGTTTAGTGCTCATTTGCAAATATTTGCAGGCAAACACGTTAACTCAAATAGTGAAAATTTCACACATAGAAACCTGCTAAACACCAGCACCTAGTATTCTTGAACAGCATGATGAAGTTAGCATTTAGCTCAAAGCACTGAGGTGCTAGCCTGACTGCAGACTTTTATTCTTAATATCAAGCTGTCTCTTAGGGCAATAATCCTAAAAATTAATTATTCAAGTGGTGTGGTTTTGCAAGGTCAACCTGTCGTACTTGTTTTTTACGGTTCAAGATTTTTCCAGACATGTTGTTGCATTCAAGTCTCCAGTGAGGTCTTTAGAGAGCCGTGTGTCAAGTAAGTCAGTTGTCAAAGCCATCCACAGCTATGGGCAGAGGCACCATGCAGGGGAGTCAAACAACCCTTGGGCCTCTTTGACAGCATTCTGGGAAATGCAGAAAATCACTAGGTATAGCAGAAGGAGCAGACTGAGAAAAAGTATGCATAACAAGGAGGTATATTACAATATGAGCACAAAACAACTCCCGCTTTGCTTTAAACATCAGTGGTGATGCATTATAGTGCCGGAGCATCTGAGGTTGAAAGCTTCCCTCAAATGAAAAACAGATCTCAGGTGGGTTTTCAGGCTCTAGAAAGAAACTGATGAAGGTTGTAAAGGTGTCTTTGCATGATCTAACTGTATAAACAATCCTTCGCTCGCAGACACCCAATCAGCATCTCTGGTGAAAGGTAGACAGAGATATGACCACACACAGGGAGGTGGTACCCATCTGGGAAGGAAAAGAGGGGGAAAAAAGTGTGTCTTTGCTCATCAAGTCTTGTTTTGGCCTGGGGGCAACAGTGCCACTGTGACTCTCAAGTCAGCCAGTCAAGGCTAGAAAACCAGGAGCACAAACAGATAACTGGTATACAGAGAGAGAGAAGGAAGGAAAGAGGGAAAGTGGGAGGCGGAAGAGAGGAGAGGCTTCATCCCAGGATGAGTCACATCTCCTCCTCACATTGTCTGCTGTACGGAGCGAAGGCTGCGGGGAATAGCAGAGCTGGTGAAATGGGAGTTTCCCCAAGCTGGCTGCATGGCTGAGGGCAGATGTAGAATCCACACAGACAGGAAGGCACGCACGCACACACACACACACACACACACACACACACACACACACACACACACACAAATGCAAACTAATGATCATGAATGTGTGTACATTTTGGCACACATTCAGATATTATCCTCACGTCGGAACATATTAAATGTGACACTCAAATATCAGAACACCTACAAAAATAAAAAAAGGGGCTTAGTTTATACCTCAATCTGCTATCTCTGGTGAGAGCAGGTGAGGTTGAGAAATGAAGCACAACACACTTTTTCTTTCGTGCTCTTTTGGCATCCCCTCCCTTCCAGTCCCCGAGATGAGTCTCATAGCAGAAGGTCTGTCTTGGCTCTCTGAGCTATATTATTTTCAGCATCACAACCAAACTATACGCTTCTAAAGTTAGAGCGGAAGTCTCTGGCATCGCCAATTAGCGAGTTGATGCTAAACGAAGTAACAGTCGGCAGCCCAAGTTCGCCAAAAGTAACTGGCATTCACAGGCTCTCTGGGCACTTTCCAAAGCTCCTCGGCTCACACACACTTTGCTCTTTGCCTGTCCACTCGACTAATGCAAAAGTGTGTGTAAAATAAAGAGAGCTGCAAATGCTGTTGGGGAGATGAGGGCGCAATGCCTAAAAACACAACATCTCCACATAACATTATCTGGAGACCAGGCAGCCAAACTGGCTCATAATGCTGCCTCTTCCTCTTAAGTTCCACAAATAATAAGACCCTCTAAACCACTAAACTCTTTTTCCACATGCCAGGCAATGTTTATGGGTCCTTTAATGGGCCCCATTACATGCGCATTAGGTGAGGCCATCCTGTATTGGACTTTGCATTTTAAAGCTTTTTACAGTGGTTCTTATACAGAAGACCAAAGTAAAGTTGGGTATGTGGCTACACCTCAGTGGCCTAACATCTATGTTCTTATGTTTTTCTTTTGCCCCCACAGGCACATTTACAGTGTATTGCACATTTGTAGATTACTCTACACTCTACTGTGTGTGTGCAACCGTTTGCTTAAGTGCCCGAGTGTGGATATTTTTGTCTATGTGGGGGCAAAACCGGCAGCATCTGCTGGGAGTTTTGCACCGCAGATAGCTGAGATGCCTGGCTGCATGTGAGAGGGAGCTCTTGTGTGGTTAGACTAATGAGGCTCTGCATAGAGGATTGCTGTTGAGTGACAGAGATGATTTACGCCAGCAGGATGGATGGTCAACTGGGAGGAAACATTCGTCTTACCACTGAGCCGCTGTCACAGACACACAGGCGGAGAGCATGTATGCATGTCAAACACACACACAGAGTGGTAGATACACTCTCACAGTCTTGGTCTCACAATCAACAGTTCTATAGGATCACTATAGACCATGTTAAAAGTCTAAAAGCAAACTGACCGCAGCAGTGGTTGGTTGAGTGTTAAAAGGGGTTTTAGCATAACTGAAGGTCTCTCCTGCATTATCAATGGAGCTGGACCTGCTCTAAGTCTTTAAAGCTGACTGCATTGATATGTCAGGCACTTTCAGCCTCAAAGGGAAATTCTGGCTTCAGGCAACATGGGTTTTATATTTGTTCTTTGCGCCATGATTCCTGTTGTTAACAAATGCATTTTACAGACCAAGTTAATTGTTGAAATCTGAGAATGCTGTGACACTGTTCAAAACAAGTCCAAATAAACACAAACTTGTAGATAAAACAACAGTTTTCCTGCACAATTTGTGATAAATCATTTTCATTTTATCTTTGCTTTGCAACAAACTAAACATCACCTTATAAAACTGTTGAACATTTGCTTTGTATATTTGTGCCTGCAGAAAACATGCAGCATCAGCATCAGTGTGTTTGAAATGTTTTTGGGCACAAGAGACATTAGAATCCAATATTTACCAACCAAAATGTCAGAATAAATGTTGGCATTACACATTACATTTGGCTATAGCAGATGGGTTAAAACGTTATGTTTCTTTACAATTCAGCAATGCCGTGGTTTACATGGAGTTAAGTTTAGGCACAAAAACCACTTGATATGGTTAGAAAAACATCATCTTTTGGCTTAAAATATTTGCTGTTGGTGGCACAATCAAGGCTGAAAATGAAGTGATGTCTCCGTAAAAAAAACAACCACTTTGTGGAATTATCCTGGCAGAAAGCCACATGTTGCTAAAAAAACATGTTTGGTGACTAAAAAAATCAGCTGGAAACAGCCTTTGTTGTTTGTTGGTCTCGCACAGTGGTATCTCACCTAGGTGACAAAATCGGCTCGTGTACTACTGTGAAGGCACTGTTTCCTCAGATTTCAGCTGGTCGGAAAGAAGCGCGAGAACCATTTCCTAACCACATATTATACACAGAACATGTTCATTTGTAGTAACAAAGAGCTTTCTTTAATAATAAATGAGTGCCTCTTTGATAAAACAATTGTGTTTATGTATCGGGGTAGTGGTTATACTGGCTCTCAATAAAATAAATCAAACAAAATCACTGTAGTTTTTAACTGACTAACAATCACCAACATCAGATGCAGGTGACCTAGTGTCATGTGTTCTTTAATATTACCTTCACTTTGGTTTCAAACTGCACAAAATCACCCTCAACAGGACAGCAAAGAGGGCAAAGTTGTCTCAGAGTTTCTGGCTGAGAGTATTCACTAACATATGGTCTGCATTCAGTGGAGGATAAGGAGTCAGACTCCACACTGTGTGCAACAGGTGATCTGAATCACCTCCTAATCAACTCAGGGGAACTGTGACATCCATCTGGAGTAAACTGGGGAAAGGAAAATGAATAAGAAATAAAACATAGGGCACTGTGCTATATAAATGTTGAACTATACAAATATACAAAGAAAAATAAAATACCAACATTTTCTTTTTTTCCAATGGGGCTGCTTTCAGCTCTGGTCTGGTCTCCGCAAACTTGAAAATATCTGGCTCTGTAGTCACAAAATGTTCTACTATGTTCACCAGAGACTTTTTCTGTCTGCTGTTCTGTCTGTTTGGTGCTCAGCAGGTAGCAATGTTGATTAATAATGTGTTTCACCTGAAAACAGCTGCCAGCAATGGATGAAAAAAAGGTTGATTGGAGCAGTGAGAGTTAACCCAAAGAGTATAGGTTGCATAAAACCAAAACAGTGAGTTGAAAGACACTAAATTACTCCAGGAACTGCAGTCTGGGGATAATTCTCTGAGTTTGTCACTACAAATAACCCCTTTCACATTACATGTAGTCATTTGATCCATTGTTAATGACAATTGTGCTTAGTGCAGGTCTTTGAAACCTGGAGCGACATCACTTTTCTTGTGCTGCTTTCAGATGCCTTAAACAAGTATTTAAACCTTTAAACCCTAGACACATTGGTGTGATTTCTTTCAAAAAAAGGCAACAAGCAACTCGATAAAAAATGGTCCACAAATTGCAAGAAATCTGATTTTTTTTTAAGAAAAAATCCCAGGTAAAACTATCATAATCACATAAATAAATTTATGTTACAGAATTATTATAAATTATAATTTTCTTTTTTTCTTGTCTTTTTTCCTTATTTTCTTACTTTATTTATTTATTTTCTGACTAATTTTTATTTTTACTTACTTTTCCTGTACTCTTTTTTTTTGGGGGGGGTCTGCTTTTGTTGCCCATTGCCTTCTCGAAAACTACACTGTGGCAATGCTGCTTTGTTTACAGATCCCTATAATTATTTTGGTGAGTATGATATCATAACGCTAAAAAATGATGCCAAAAAGTTCAAAATAAGACAAGTTCTTATAAACCAGAGTTTTCCTTCAACTCAATTTCATCTTCGCCTGCCTCGCTCCATGTGTCCATCTATTTCCTCATTTCACTTACTTTTTCCATCTCAGCTTCTCTGCCTCCACATCCTCGCTCTCTCCACTCCACCACTGTATTCTTACTGCACTCTCCTCTCCCTCACCGCCTTTGTCTGTCTCTCCTTCTCTCCAGGACAGATGAGGTGAACAGGACTACTCTTCTTTCAGCCCAAGACGGCTCCTTATCCACCAAGGGCATAGTTGTGTGTGAATAATGTCTGAACTGAGGAGTAAATATCTTTTCTTGACAAGTTGTTTGGATTGGTGCTCATGTGCAATCTGATGCTTTATGTATCACGGCCTAGACTGCCTGGCCACTAGCCTTGCTCGAGAAGGGTTGCCCTGTCAGTGCCCCTGAAACACTGAGACGCAAAAGAGCCTTTCAGGGCAGGCAGGGAAATGCAATGCTGCCCAAAATGTCACTTTGACTCCGAGTTGTTCTGATGAAGAGCCTCACTGAGGTAATACATCTGATACGCTGCTGACTTTTTAAAAAAATGTCCATTTAGGCATGTGGATCAATTTTGGGGTTTAAATTACTGGGAGATTAAAGGCAGGAGATTGGTATCATGTTAATCCTGCAAAATTACATGCTTCAAATAACCCGCCGGCTGAGGTCAAACTTTACACAGAACCAACTCGAGATTAGCTTCAATTAATGTCACACACTGACCTTGCAGGGTCAGTTGTTTGAGAGCTCATCAGGATTATTAAAATCAGCCTCTTGGTTTATCCTTGTTATTCCTACTGCCATAATCCATGCATTGTTTGTTTTGACACAGAGTCCGTATGTATTTATCATTCCATTCACCAGTCTCCTATATTTATCTAACACTAAACCAATCACACTGATCAGCAGAGGTAATCAGCAGTGAAATCGCGTCACTTACCTCGCCGGGATATGGATAAGCATTCATCCATAAAACTATTTGCCAAAGAGGTTTCAGTTAAGGGCATCTGAGAGGGCACGACAAGCTCCTCGTATCCGTCCTCAATCTCCCATTGTCATAAACATTCAAACACGGGGCTCAGTTTATAGGAGTTCTGCTTAATGGGAGTCATTCACTGCTGTAGCCCGTTGTGCCTTTATAAAACAGAATGCATTTAAGGTGTTAGTGGCAGTCACCAGCCACGGCACTTAATTCCTTCCTCTGGGTGCAGTCTATCGCTGGCTTAACTGCAGTGGACTGTGCAGAAAAACACCCACATGCACAAAAACTTTTCTCAAGTGCACAGACTGATTACCCCGAATACATTTGTGGGTCCATATAAAGGGGGATTTTACTTGGACCTAGACAATGCGTTTCCTGCTGTCAGTGGGTTGAGGGGTGGGTGGGCAGAAATATCATCCACTCTGCTCACATGTTTCATAAAATGAGCCACTTATATAACTTAAAGACACAAACGCAAGCGTTCGGAACAAAACCTTGATATGAGGAATACACTTAAATTACCGCCAAATAATCCGTGGACAGGGTGAATAAATCACAAGATCAAACAACTTCTTCGTCTTCAGCCTTTCTTACATCAAGTTTTCTCTTTTATGTTTGAATTCAAAGCTTTGCAAGAACTCCCACGTATGTCTGATTCTTAATGTCATCGTCCGCCCTCATGAATAGGTGTTCACATCCTGCATCCTCAACAGTAAATCTTACACCTTGAGCTCTGGGAACTCTGATGTCTTATGCTATTGATCGCTAATCAAAAATTAGTTTAGGGCAACATGTCAGTACTTAATCTTATTTTTATGACAAGCTGATACCAGACTAGTCCAGCATTTTTAATTATTTAAAAGAGCAATTACCTAAGACTTGTGTGAGATCAGCAGAAGGCACCATTTTTTTTCAAATGACAAATCAAAATGGGTAAAACTAAAATATTCATATATATATATATTCAATATTCATGTACATGTTGTCAGTGGCAGATAGATGTTCAATATTTCAGATTTTAAAGACATAGTTCCATTGAGATGTATTTAAATATAGCCTCTTTACCTAAGGTGACATCAGTTGGCAACCCAAAAAATGTTTGCATTGATGTTTCTGCAAATCACAAATAAATTAAATGTATACATTACTTTATAGCAGATACACTTTTCTCAATTGGTTAGGAAAAGACACTGTTTTGGCTTAAAATACCCAAGTTTGTTGACACAAAAGCTGCTGGAAAAGCAGTAATGGGTTGATGAAAAACACGCAGGTTCCATTGCTCAAACACTATTGGGAAATGCTGCACTGTGCCTCTAAAAAAAACAAGAAAAAAAGAGGAGGAAACACTATGAAGAGTTGCCAAAAGACAACCGGTAGATTTAGGCATGAAAACCACCTGATAATGGTTAGCAAGAGACAATGTTTTGGCTTAAAACACAAAAGTTTGGTGGCACAAAAACCACTGGAAACGACAACTGGTGTTGTTTAACCATCTCCAACAGTAGTCAGCAGCCTATCAGGCCATCCACTATCCCCTCCACCTCCAACAAAGTCAGTTTCCATATTATGTCACTATAAAGTATTGATATGATGAGTATAAAATGTGCAAATGTAACAAGTTTGGGGTTTGCCAAAATATACAATGCAAACATTTTCTTCTGGCAACTAGGTTGTACTCATGAGGAAACCAAGAATGGGTTTTTGGCACAACACTGTCTTTTCTTCTTGAATTTTAAAAGCTTCACAACTATAAACATTTTGTCACTTTGATGTCTCATTAAATTTTTGAGGATCTGTGTTTATATCTAAAGATATTTGCAGTGCAGTGACATGAACTCAAATTCAAGGTGTTCTCAATCCCATTCCTCTGAGAGCGCCTCAATATGGAATGTCATATGCTGTTCAGACTAATGATTCATATCATATTGACTGCACTGCTTGTTAACAAATTGTTACAGGAGGCTGCTTCCACTTTCTCAGCAGCAAAATCACTGGAGTGAAACCTTTTAAAGATTTCAGCTTAGTGATGGATAACAGAGGACTCTTAAAACTCCCAAACCTTCCCGTCAGTGTTGTGCCCTGCCAAGAAAAATCATATTTCCATTCAAGGTCCAGTTTAAGAGCAGGGCAGGGTTACAGCTGGTAATCACCTCTGTAGTGTAGCCTGTCTCCAATCTTCCATCTAATATGCAACGTTGATGACTGATGATATATTATTGATGCTCCATCCCGGCCGATCTTGAGAGGCCATGTCTGACCATGACTATCCATCTCATGGATATTTTAGTACAATTTCTTCCAGAATATGACCACGACTATACTACCAAAGGTGCATGATGAACAAATAAAGTGCATCTACTGTTATACTGGCAGTGGGGTTAGTTTGCGCATCACTGAAACTACATATTGAGTCATTTATGGAGTCTTAAACCCATCTCTTACACAAAATTGAGAACAGAAGGGCAACAAAAACCACTTACTGTTGACAATAACATGAAAACAAAGACTTGATAACAACTAATTTGATCTTGCATGAGAATCTAAGCGCCTACTGACAACTGACAACCTTGCCAATGGACAAAAAGTCATGTCAGCTTCACTGAACACAGCATCATGGTGTAACCTGCTGACAACAAAAGCTCAATGACCCCAGCAACATTCACTACACAGAATAAATAATTCCTCACCTAGAGATATGTTTGACACATAAATATTACACAATGGCCCGCAGCTCAAAAATACAATGCTGCAGAACGCTGATTCAAAAGCATACCACACTATATTCAGAATGATCACATATACCTAGGAGAATCTACACGGTACTTTTTAACTGAAATACAAGACAATAGATCTGTATGTTTAATAGATTTTGCTACACATCAGTTTTAGTAATAATTCTGCCTGGCTGTGATAATTTAAAAATAAATCTACCTAGGACTCCTTAAAGATGCAAATGCTGTGTTTAAAATCAGATACTTCAGTCAGTACACTTAAATGTAATAGGCTACACTGCATCAACTTTATAGGCTTCTTAAATGTGAGGTGTGAAATTTTGACAAGGTAGTGTTTTATCAAAATCAAATTTATGGCTGTCACGCACTTAACAGAAATGACAATCGTAATCTGGCAGCTTTTCTTCTTCTGCTCAGCGAATTTCAGCTGAGTGGAGCATTATCGCCAACATCTGACAAACAATCGTCACTTGCCAAAATACATTCTAGCTATATCTGCTTGTTTGCTCACTTGACTTCCTCTGTGTTTAATTGTAATAAAAATGATTGTGCTTTCATGACTTTGGCGACGGCATCACGATGAAACACTGCTAGTAACGACTTAATACAAGAAGAATAAAGGTCCCTTTAGGGCAGGCATGAGGGGCAGAAGATGGATCCAACAAACCCTGGACTTACTTGTGGAGTCAGGTGTTCGCTTCCCATCTACCTTGTGTATCTTTTGCCTAACCATCCATGCCAGCTTGTGAGTTTGTTGACATCCCAGCATTAGCGGCCATGTGTTTGTGTTGTCTAAACATAACCATTTGCATCATCATCCCACCATGTGCACAATAGCGGCATCCTGAAACATCAAAAGTAGACACAGAGGGTTACCTAAAACTTACTATTTAGACACTGAAGTTTACTGAAAAGCTGCAATATTTGCAGACTTGGGATGAGAACAGCAAGTATTCGATATTAGACACAGCATTAGTCTTTATTTTGGGGGGGTGGGGTTCCTATTTCTTTTTTACATAAAATGATTTAATTAATTCTCAAAGATATCAAAGTAAGTAAGCATGTCAGCTATTTTTCCTTTTTTAAATCTTCATTACACCATTATCTCTAGCTTTTTTTCTATCTTAATCTCTTTGTATTTCTCAGATTAGTGCATGGCCAGTTTCCATTCCAATGACAATAAATGCTAATCCCTTCTATATCTGCTGTTAAAGATCTGACACTCATTTGGATAATTTCTCATCTTGTCTGTACAAAACCCAATCTGTGAGTGTTCAAACGTGTCTCCAACATGTCCTGTAAATATCTAATGTCAAAAGTTGCTTTTGAAATGCAAAACCCCTGTCTCGCTTCTGGCAAGAGAATTGTGAACATTTGTTTTAACACAGCCTGAACTGTTTGAGTGTGCCACACTAAAATATTTCATGGCTGCAAATCACTTGTAATCCCATTGAAGCACATTACAGTTCTGGTGGATCTGAAATAAATTTCAGACTCTAGACATGCTGCTGGGAATAGTCGCACTGTTCCTCTCTGCATATAAATTTTCAACAACGCCGGAGCATTGAGATCTACCCACCAGATGCAGTGCATTCAAGATAATCAGGTCAGGGTATGCTGATAGGCCCCAATCCTTAAAGTTTCATTACACCTACCATTTGATGAGCAACACTCTTTCTCTGCAGCTTTGATCTGTTTCATTGTCATGTGGGACGGCTGGCTGGCTTTTTGTTTCACCATCAGACTCGTGTCCTTGTGTGCTGTTGATTCATTGCATAGAAAGTAGCTGATTTTACAGCACGTGATGCTGAAAAGAAGTGTGATGTCTGGAGGCTGTATCCAAGTTTGTGTCTGCCCCAGACAGAATAACAAACCCTCTCTAAAGCTGCAGCCACGTGAAGGATTTGGCAAATCGACATGGTGCAGTGGTTCTGCCGTTGATGTCAACCAGAACTTACAGACAGATGATGGAGGGCAGTGCATTTAAACACAAGCTTTTGATGTAAGAGAGGAGAGCTTTGTTTTTTCCCAGAGGGAGAACGTAGCAGCCAGATGGTACACACAGTATATATTGACATTTTCTATATAAATGTGTACTTTTGAGGTGCGAGCTACTGTTACAGGTATAGGTGTAGTTTTCAGGGGGGACACAGAGGACACATGCCACTTTGTATTTCAAACGTGCATTTGTTCCTTCCCTAATAAAAACATGAAAATAGTGGCAGAAAAAAGACATAAACACCATAAATCGCTGCACAAACTGAACAGATTTGTGCAAAGAAATTCACGCAGGAAATGAAATGTTTGATACCTAATGCTAACCCAAATACCCAAACCTTCTGTATCCTAAACATCTAGAACACTGAATCCAAACCCTGGCCCCTTGTTACAGCTTACATATGACATTGAATGTAGAGTATACAGAGGAATTTGGCTTTTAGGTCCACCGTGTAGATTCAGGGGAATATATTGTCAGAAATGTGATATAACATCAGAAGTATGTCGTCTTAAGTGTATAATTACCTGCAAGTGCAGCTCATTTGGAAATAAAGCCACTTTTACAGTACTTTTGGCATAAAATCACAATGCCAAAAGTTGGCTTAGATAGACAGAACCGGTTGTGGTGTTGTTATTCGTGGAGGACGCCAGACAGCCCCTGCCACGTCCGAAAGGATACATACTCAGGTGGCGTCACTTAAGAACACAGCTGGACATAACCTGTCATGTCCGCATGAAACTTATCAGGATGCCGTCAGGTTGAAACGCTGCTGGTAAGTATGTAACATAAGAAGCACAAGGCCGCCCATAAGAGGATGAGTCCATCAGGACTTTCATATGGAAGACTGGTGTTCACTTCCTGTCTGAGTGTGATGTTGTGTCTCAGGTGCTGGGCTAGTGGCGCCTCTCTGAAATGCCACACAGCATTGGAGAAACATTTATTTGTAACATGAAACTGCTTAATTCTGTGTTTTTAGTGGTTTTAATCACCAGGTCTGTTTGTTTTGGAGAAGAGAAGATCTCTGCATTTAATTTGTCTCCTTGTAATAAACCTCCAAACGTCTGAACTTAAGTTTTCAGCGAAAAAAGCAAGCACACATTTGCAGGTGCCAGGCTAACTGCACATCTCCGATATAACTCCAGCATAACTCTGGACAATTCGGCTCCCTGTCAAAACCTCCAGAACAATAAAATTGAAATTGAATTCTAACTGAGAGTTAAAGTTTCAGCTGGTTGCAATCTGCAATCCCCCCACAAATCTTTCACAGTGGGGCTTTAAATTAAACTTTAAGAGAACAGTAAAGAGAAAAAGTAAATCGGGTGTAAAGATGTGGTAATTAAACGGGATTAGTGTGGTTCACAGACTTGTTGAAGAGGCTGATTGTTGTTGTTAATGGCAGAAATGACCTGACAAGGCGTTCTGTGGAGCGGCACAACTGAATCAGTGAATATGCTCAATTGTTTATCCAGGGCAGATTCTGCGAAGCTGTCCGGATGATAATAAGCACTACCACCTCTGTCTGCATTTGTCCTTTGTTTGTTGCATATGTGTTTAAGTGCAGCAGGTCCACCAAGACGGGGCACAGAATCCGCCCCCCCACCCCCTTTTTTTTTTTTGGCTAGAATTTGTTTTTTCTTCTCTAGGCAAAATCCAATAAAAGAGGATTCAGTCATGAAAGCGAGGGAGTTTATTTCACCCAATTGAGTGCTAAAACGCCTCTTCACTTGTACAATTGAGATTTTTCACTCCCAAGTAAGGGATGCCACAAGGCCTAACTTGTAATGAATTTTGGGAAACAGTGGGAGGGATATATTTGATTTCCTCCTATCAAACTAGGTTTATTGGCAATTTAACCATTTCATGCCACCAATCAAAGACACGCACCACATCCTGTATTCTCACTCTCGAAAGCCTCTGAGACGAACTTCCATCAACCTCGGTCAATCTGCTTTCTGCCATTTACCGTCACTGTCTCCATAACATCCTCCCCTTATGAACTTCCTTGTCTGCCCACCAGCCCAGTCATTTCCTGTTCTTATCTTTAGCATGCTAATTGTCTGCCTTATTTATTATACATTATGCAGACAAAGAGGCTGTTGTGCAATCTATCAAGGAAGTGTACTTCTCTTTTTTATCAAATCTATCTTCAATAACGTCGCTTAAAGAAGCTGTTTACCTTTGCCATGTAAAACAGAGCTCATGCAACTCATCTTGTCTGCGCCTACATGAGTGATTGCACTTGTGTTTTTTTCACTTCCTCTCTCTGTCTCGAGCTGATTAAATCTAATTCTACCCCCTTCTGTGATGCATCATGGCTCAGCTTTTGCGACTGATGTTGATCTCTCTGTTTTTTCATACCCGAAGACCTAATCATGTTATAATTTTCCTGCAGCCTGACTTGGCTCGTTCTGTTTTTAATGATGGCCCCTACCTGTTTCATTGTGCATAATAGATTTGATAAGGTTCCTAGAGCCACCCCTTTGGCTCAGACCATCACAGTGCTCATCAGGATAATTTATGGGCAACGGTGAAAGATTCCTTAAACTGCAGTCGACCTTTGAGGACTACAGATGTGTTTCCATGCTGCTCCTTGAGTGCAGACACACTCATAAAGCGATGTCACCACATCTTCGTTTCTGATTAATCTCTGTGTATAAAAGACCTATTATGCCCGCGCCGTTTCCTGACCTGAGCTCTCCATTGACCTTGTAGTTGATTATGTGTCACATGCTCCAAAGCCTGCAAAGGAAGGGTGAGTAATTGCATTGGGTTAGCGTTATTAATCTTGCATAACATTAGGTCTTTATTAATCAGATATTTACATTGTTTACCCTGAATATAGCCATGTATCCACACAATTTACTGTTTAAATTATGATGCTGTTGTATTCGGAGCCCATTATCTAACTTAATGGTCTCCATTGCTGTCCAGTTTCCCTTTTATGCTAAATCACATTTGTGTTTTGCAGTACTATAGCTTTACTTATTCTCAGCTGAAATAATATAATTATTCACCACAATGGGAAATGCATTTATTTGCTTCTTTACCCAGTCACCAGATAAAACATGTTGTCATTGTACATTCCTGCAAACCACTGATAAATTACATTTGTGCGTTTCATGTGTATAGCAATACATTTTCTAATGCGATGTATATGAGCTGACTTTGTCATCAAAAGATCATGACGGGGTGATACCTCAGCAAAATCATTACCAAGCTTCAGACCACTGATTATTACCAAGAAGAAATACGAATCACCGCCTCGCAGCTCTATGCCTCTGCAAACCGATCAAGTTGTAGTTTAAGTTTAAATCCATGACTGTCCAGACTCATGCTTCAAATGTTGCTGCAAAGAAGCTACATATTTTAAAACATGGACGCCCCATACACGTCTTCAACCCGGCAGCACTGAAGATCTCTACAATCAGCACCGTTTCAGTTTTGGTTAGAGATCTTTTTTTCACACCTACACTATAATCTCAAAAAAAAATAGCCCTTACTAAATTTGAACAATTGCCTCTATAAGTTATGTCAAACATACATATAAACACTATTTGAAAGAAGGACATACCTGCAGCCACTGATCCAAAACTCATATCTTGCTCACACCAAGAGACCTCAACTCTGTAATGTCTATATGCTGCGTACGTTTCGTTGTTGTCCTGTCTTAGTCAATTGATTTATTTTGTGTTGTGATGTGTTTTTGTTTGGAAACCAGTTTAACTGAGTGAGGCCAGTTTTTACTGTAACACACCTGATGTTACTTGTAACGCCTTTACTGAACATTAAACACAGCATTGTTGAAACATTATTTTTTTCCTGCAAAAGTAACAAAATCTGCCATGAATCCACAAATAATGGCTTTTATATTTTGTCTTTTTGTTAATGTTTTTTTGCACTACTTAAACAACCCAAATATTTGTTCATGAGTGAGCCTTCAATGTGCTGACTGGCAAAACAGAGCCTGGCTAGCTATTTTCTCTTTGCAGTCTTTATGCTAAGCTAAGGCAATTAGCTTCTTGTTGTACCTTCATATTTAGTGGACAGATAAACGGGCTCATAATCATTGAAATCATTGAAAGGGGCCCTTGATGGCCAATCATATTGGCACATTTTGCCATCACAACTATAAATTCCCTTAAACCTCCCATTAAGGCACTGTACAGCCAGGTACTGTAATTTAGGACAGAACTGTCAGGACCTCAGTCGGCTTCTTTGCCTGAGGACCTCCAGAGTCTAAGATCGGCATGGGACAGATATGAGAGTGGTATCGATCTTCTAATCAAACATTCAACAAGAACGCAAATAATCCCAAAGCATCTAAATGTTCCTTTTATGTGGAATTTTTCTTTGCTGAATCTCAGTGTGGCTCAAAAAAAGATATCAGAAGACTGGATCCAATGCAATAACTCTCATTGCCCCCTTGAAAACCAAAGGGTCTCATAAATGATTATATTCCCCCACAGTCCTGCTGTAATTGCTTCTTCAAAACCCTACATTGGCTGAGACAGGACAGCCTATATGGACACTGCAGCCCACTTTACTGGGCCCTCATGACATAAGTCTCAAACTGACAGTGGCTGTTGTTTCAGGGTTCCTGCTTGGAGACTTGGTATTGATTTCCTCCCTGTGCTCCTTCCACAAGTAATATACAGCTTTAATCTAATTGGCGTGCGGGAACTTTGGGGGAGTGATGTCTACTGAGACATGTGTTATGTATTATTGCTACCTTCATACTCTGATTCACACTGACCTGGTGTCAGCTGTCTACACTGCTGACAAAGCACCTTTGATCACAGGGGAATAATGTCACAGAGAAGCTCTGGAAAATGGTGAGGGGGAAAAACATTATTAGATCATTCAAATAAGATTTTGAACTTAAAATTGCACCCACAGCTCTGTTTAGCAGTATGTATAAAGTGTTGTATAATTTTTCTGTACATCAGCAAGCATATATATTGGGTTCGTGCAGTCATGAAAAACCTGGAACAGTCACGGACTTTGCAAATAGCGATTTCCAGCTGTTGTTGAGATTTTGGAAAACTAAATATACCCTGAAAGTTTTGGAAAAGTCACGGAAATCTATTTCACAAAACTGTATAGTAATGCATGATGTGTTCAAGGACCTTTGGAAATAGAAAAATCCAATGATAATTTCTGCTTTTCAAACCTGTAGGCATGTTTTAAAGAAAGAAAAATTGCCCAAATGTTTTTTTCAAAAAAATCGGCAAAATAAAAAAAGCTTTCTTTTCTTTTTTTTCTTTTTTTTTTTTTTAGAAAGCACCAAGTGTATGCTTTAAAATGGTCAGAAGTTCATAGCAAGAAAATACTTACAGAATATTTTCTTCAAATTCATTTAAAAAATATATATATATATATATATATATATATATTTTAAACAGCTATTACAAAGTCATAAAAAAGAACTGACAAGGAGTATTGATGGTCATTTCAGAGAATGTATGGTCTTTAACACTTGCCTCAAAGTCATGGAAAAGTCCTGGTGATTGGCAAATTTGTGGTTTATCATTTAAGATATTCTCTTAATAAAACCTTTTCAGCATGATAGTCGTTCTGTACAAGCTGTTCCCTTTTTGCATATTACTAATGTATGTTGGTGCAGGAGAAAAAAACCTATGAAGTTTAACATGCACTGCAGGGGAAGCAAGTTCCTAGGCTTTGAAGATAAAAACACCTCCATAGCCTGATGTATAAAACCCCTGACGGCATTTTACAGTAGTTCATATGGTGCATACCAATCCACAGACTGTACATTTAAAAAAAAAAAAAAACCTTTTGAAAGTTGTTTCACTAACGCACTTGAGATTCTTTTTCATATTGAGCTGCCTTAAAACCCAAACAAAATCATTCAGTGCTATGCATTTTCCGGAGAAAACTAACACATACAAAAAGAATAAAAATCTGACACTCTGACGGAGAGCTGACCAAGAAACAGGCCGCCTTTATTGTGTATTCAGCCCTGGGACCAGACAAATTGCATCAAATGCCAGGTTCACCCAGGGGCCACTGTCTGCCAGACAGATATTCTTCATCCAAGGGCAGTGTGACAGCAGCTAGGTCCTGCTTGGCTATTTACATCTTCTTAGCCGTGGGTTTTTTAAAAACTATATAAATGTGGCTCCTTCAAAGGGCAGCATAACTTCCTATGGTGAGATGCCAGACAAGTTCATTGCACATTTCCCCTAAGAATAGAGGCATTTTGATGTAGCCGCCTCCCTGTGGCGTTAGTAAAAAGTCAACTTTGATAAAAGGCAAACATCATCCAGATTTACTCGGGCCTTGCCTCCAGACACCTTCGCTGGGTATCCGTACCATTTTCAATCTCACGCTCTTGTACCCCTTGAATCCGGAGCGTGTTCCTCGATGTGAGTTTTAGACGTATCAAGAGATGCCAAGATTACCACTTTGTGTGGCTTAATGCACTTCACAATGCAGCCAAGCCTGTAATCATCTCCAAGAGAAACAGTGGGTTTGCTATATGGTAACATTTCTTTAAGAGCCCATTGAAGCTCTTTACAATTGCCTTCAGATGTTCGGCTCAATCAGACCATGATCTGCTGTTTTTCGCTACCGACGCTGTTTGAGTCAGCTCCTTACTGTCCATTGAGCTGTGCGCTGTATTATAGCAGCAGCGTGTCTGACTGTGAAATGCTATCACTCGGCCCGGGTCTTCATCAGGCTGAATGAGTCTGGGGAAGATCAATGCATTCATTCTGAATTGCTTTACCCTGCCGTGTGCATAATGGGTTGATAGGTGGTTTCATAGAGCTTTCAGCCTGATGAGAGAGAGACGTAGTTTATGTTTGTATATGGTACATGAATGTTTGCACTTAAAGAAGCATCTTGCCGACATAAAGACATAAAACTAGGCCTCCTCTGCAGCAGACAGACACAAATACTTTTAAAATTGGTGATACATTTCCAGAGAAAAACAGAACGCTTTTGCTAAATAGGTAATGTGGACCGTCCGTGTGAAACAATGGCGGCATGTGATCTTGAGTTACCAGCCTGTTCTCATTCAAAAGTTGTCAAAAAGCACCTCTCTTTCAGTGATTTTGGCTGATTTTCAGCCTAAGCACGGCTTTTCTACCACAGAGATGTACTTATCAACACCAGGAAAAGTTGTGTGGGTTTTGGACTGAACGCAGCAGACCCAGAGAGGATCTCCACTAAACAGCAGAATACCTAACTCGTGATATGTAGATGCATTAGTCAACTCACAGAGCTGCAACATGTGGCAAGTTGGAATGAGAACGTGTTGGAATTACAGGTAAACAATGAGCTAAAACATTTTTCTAATAACATTTTAGGAGAGAAATAAGCAGTGCAGTAACATCATCCTGATTTTAAATCAGCCTTGCCTAGTTATACTGTTTGATCAGATTTTTGTCTGAGTTTGAGACCGGGGTGGGGGGGGGGGGTAAGTCTCTTGATCAGCTTGAGTCAGTTTCAGTTTCAGTTCAGTTTGAGCAACAACCCTGAGAGCCACTGTCTTTTAGTCTTTTATGTCAGTGGTTCCAAACAGGTGGTCTAGATTCAGGTCCTTGCATTAGATACAATACCACACTTTTAGTTTTATTTCACAAAATGGAAAGAACATGTTGGCTTAGAAAACAAAGAATTACAACATAATGCAAGAATTAACAGAAGCACTTCAAAATAAAAGTTCTTCGTTGAAAATTCACTGTGCTTTGAAAAAAAAAGTGTTTTTTAAATAGCTTGCCACTTGTCTATTCAGAATAGACCCACAAACCAGTGTTTTATGTCATTTGGAGGAATTTCGCTGTGGGGGGAGATGGGATGTCTCAGCACTGGTTAGGTGGAGGGAGGTTTACCACGGTATATCTACACAAAATACTCACATTGTTTTGATGCAAAGCTGGTTGAATATCAAAGAAATATCCGCCTGTAATACATTTCAAAAAAATCTCCAAGGTTCGAGTTCTGTCGTGACTAATAGCGTCCTGAAGTGTGGCACAAGCTCCACTGCATTAAAATCCTCATTAAAATTTGTTTGGCCACATAAATTAAAAGATTTAAATCCGAATTTGCTCCTTGTGTTTTGATCATATCCTAATACTCATTAAGTCATCTAAGCAGCCGACCTCCTCTAGTCAATTAAAATGCACACTAATCCTTTAAACCAACATATAGATTCACATCATGGATCCGGAGACACACAGCACAGGGAAAAGGACCCCTCTCAGAGAGGACGGTATTTACTGTGGTGCTTGTGCCATATCCCTCTTTAATTAACGCCAGGGAAGCAGCGCGGAGAGGTGGCAGGGGGTGCTGACAGGTAGGCGGGTGTTTTTCGGCAGCCAGCTGATAACACTCCACACAGGGGTCTGAGCAGTCAACAAAAAAGGACACACCAAAGGTCTTCGAGGCAGCTCAGTGATCCCCGGCCTCTCTTCCCACCACCGGGCCACCGGGGCAGCAGAAGCAGTATCAAGAGCCCCAGCAGCAGAGCGGAGTGGCGCCAGGCCAGAGTTAGCAGCAGCAGCAGCCTTTCCTCCACCACCCAACATGAGCCAGAAACACGTGAGAGAGAACGCTCTGTGTCTCTGCAAGGGAGGGAGGAAGGGGGAGATGGAGAAAGAGATAGGGAGATAAGTGGCGTAGATAAAAAAAAAAAAGTGTTTGCAATGGAAAGCTCTTAGAGGAGCAGTGCACCTTCAAGAGGACGTGCAGAGGCGTCTTTTCTTCCTATGCAGCACTTTGAAGACTATGAATTTAAGAGCAATATTGGACCACATCTGTCTCGCTGTCTATTTCTTTAAAGGAACGTTCAGAAATACCCATGACAGGCCCCTTTTTTTGTTTTTGAAAGGTGTTAAAAGAGGGTCTGTAGTCACAAGAGGATGCCCACCACCACCGCCACCGCTTCCACCATCTCGACTCCGCCATCCCCTGCTTGTTAGTGTGATCGCTGTCCCTTTGGTGGCTCTGCACATAATATATCTTCTCGCCGCAATTAACTGCTGCAGGGCCTGTGTAGGAACTTAGAGGGATGTCCCCCTCAGCAGAGCCAGTTCCCTGGGGAGTTGATGTAGGAGAGATGTAAAGGAAATAAGAATGCATGAGGAGAGAGAGAGTCGGTAAGTTAGGTGGAGGGAGGAGAGAGAAAGCGGGAATGCAGTGTGCCAAAGCCTCCCACCCACCGCTTGTGTCTGTAATCTCTCGGGGAAGGGCTGGATATCAGGGAAAGAGTTGTTGTGTTGTGAGGAGTGCTGACAGCTTCGTCTCTTCTGCCCCCTACTGCAGAGGAAGTGTTGATGGAGGATTTCAAAGAGGAGGGGGAAAAAGAGAGTGGTGTGGATGTCTACATTTTCTAGCCCGTTTCTCAGTGGTACTAAAAATGTCTGTCCTTTACAATTTGTAATTGCTGTATTAAGGTGTATTAATATCAGGAGTATAAGGGCAATTTTACTGCTCCATATTGACCGAAATATATCATCAACAATGGCTTGTTGATCAATACCAATGACTCAGTGATTACACTGCCAAGTTTTCAGTTTTATTTTGGGGATTTTAAATGGTCCCTGATGAAAAGAAAGTGTCTCTAAAATGTGTTGTTTTGCAGCTCACTTTTTTTTATTTCAAAGGTTGTTATGGAGCCAAAAAAGTCAATTATAATTTGGTTTTATAATTTTTTTATTATTACAGTGTTTTATTTTTTTAAAATAGCATATGTGCTGTATCTCTGAGCTAAATCACTGCCTTATTCTACTCTTCTGTGCACTGTCTGTTTCTTTTTTCTGCTCATTGATTTCTTACTCTTTGCATTGTAAAACACAATGGATCAATTGTGTTGTCTGTAATGCCCTGGAACCCTTTCTTTTTCATGAGTTTTAACTGTGAAACTATGAGTGATGGTATTTGACAGAAACACACAGTTTTTTTTTTTGCCAAAAAGGTTCCTTTTATTTCATATGGGGTATTTCTGTCTTGGTGTTTTTGTTTGTGCTTTTCTCACTGGTTTGAGGTAAGCTGGACTGATCTGGAAAAAGTCACATGCACCAGTCAGAATTTAGCAGCATTTATCTTGATGACATTTGGTGGGTTGCTTGGTCACTGTCAATCAAATGTGATCAAACCACACCCACGCATTTGGGCATTAAACTACTGAAAAATAGCACCTCAACAATTACACCTTTTTAGACTTCAATTAGTGCCTATTAAACTCATGAATATTCAATGTTATAAAGAAATACTAACAATGGAAGACACTTTTTTGAGGGATTTAAAGGTCCATCGTGTAGGATGTAGTGCTATCTAGTGGTGAGGTTGCAGATTGCAAAGCATTTAGGAGAGCTACAGCTGTCAATACAATAACACGAATGGCCCTATCTAGAGCCAGTGTCTTATTTGTCAGTTCTGGGCTACTGTAGAAGCAACATGGTGGACTCTGTGAAAGAGGACCCACTATGTATGAAGATATAAATGGGTCATTCAAAACATAGTAATAAATATTTTGTACCATTTCTGCCAATAGATGTCCCTAACTCCAACACATCAGACCTTTAAAGGCACACTCCAACATTTTAATTCTTCCATTGGTGGAGTCATCAGACAAATAATGAAAAAAGGTCAATATAAAAGCAGCCAAGGCTGCATCATCTTGACATTTTGGAGGTATAAGTCAAGCACCAATAATGCTGATTCCAATAATTCCCATTGTGCACCCAGCAGCAGCTTTTCATAGAAACTGCCTGGAAAATACAAATACCTCCTGTTTGTAAAACAGGCTTTGTTTTATAGATTGTAGCCTTAGAATCCAAGCCCACATAATTCTTATGACATCATCTGAGGTTAGTTTCTCAGACCTAGCAAAGCTGCTCCAGAGCCACAGAAAACATTAAATATTCACACACAGCTGTTTCTGCAGGCTGAATAGTCTACTGATGAAAAAAAATCCTCGCAGAAGGTTGAGTTAGACCCTAAGTCAAGTCAGTCAGAGATAGTCCCTAACCCAGTGAAAAATTATTTAACTTTCCGCTGCTCCTGAAAGTGGCAGGCCTCACTGTCAACTTTATGCTTCTTCGCCGTGGTCATGTCTGCTACTTTGCAGGAAATATCGGGTAATAGGAAAGTGTTAGTTTGCTTTTTTGTTGTCAGTTTATGAAAAGACATTACTTTTGCTTATGCAGGTCCTACCTGGTACATGTCTACAAACTGTAACCTGTGATTGTCATGCCATCGTGAGGTGAATGAAATTAAAGCTATTTTGCTTGATTAACCAACATTGTGTAAATCATATAGTGTATTATAAAGTAAAGCTAAGGGACATTTAAAATCAGTCTGAGGGCCACAGTCGGCCCCTGGGATGGGTGTGTGTAATGGCTGTGGTATATACTGGCTGTGTGTAATCAGGAACAGGTGAACTGAGTTGCATTGATGAAAAATTCTCTTTTGAAGAGCTATATAAATATTGCTGAATTGAGTCATTTACACTCTACAGTACACTAAATCTATGGATGGAAGATCTGATAAAGAATTAAATGTGAATAAGAGTTGTTTGTGGATGTATTAGAATGTTTAATGCCATTTTAACACTTTAAGAACATTACAATGTGCACACACTATTATTGTGTTTAACTGTACAAAAACTGACCTTATACACTCTGCAAAAAACAGCCAAAACAAATAATTATACTTTTACCTCAAATAACTGTGCATCATTGTGTTGGTGTGGACACTCAGTAGATGGATTTTCACAAGCCAGGAACACATATTCTGGGTATTTAATTTGCTCGTGGAGTTAATATACCAGATAATATAAGTTACTTTTTAGTTACTAAGTTACTTTTCATTCAGCATTTGTGCTAAAAAGAATCCGACTTGTACAGTTGAGAAAACTAATAAAGATAAATACGATCAGGAGTATTTGCTAACAAAGCGTCAATGTGTTCCAGCAGGGGCTGGTTTGATTAGGGGATTAACAACTGTGTTGACAATACCAAGAACTTAATACACACACGCTATCCTCAAACTCACCCCTCAAAAAGGTATTCTTTTCTGACATATGCTACTCACCAGCTGTTGTCTCCATCTCATGGGCCGCATGTTCTGAAAATCAAACTCCCATTTGTCCCCTAATTGCTGCGGCAAATCATCTGTTTTAATATCTTCATTTACCCTCCACATTCCTTTGCGCTGTATATCCACTTTAATTCAAGCTATACAGTCATACATAATGTATGCAGAACCATCCGTAACAGGAAGTCACTGCGGAATACATGTTTGCAAATTAGAACAATAGAGTAGTACTGTGCTAATCCACATGGGGTAATTTAACAATAATTCAGCTCGACTTTGTGAAGGTTAAAATATAAACTCCGCTCCCTCCCTCCCTCCCTCCTCTTGCTTCAGCAGTCAATGGTGAACATCCATGAGGGGGGGTACCATTCCCGCCTTGCAGTCCTGCAGAATATTGGCTGTCAAGAAACAGACATGCAATCAATCATGAGCAAAGTCACAGCCAATGTGAAGGATACCAGTCCTCCTTAGGCCTCGCAGTAGTGACAAGGCGGCACTTGCGTAACGTTTGACACCGTGGTGCTGTAGGTTGAGATTAATGGACGCTGAGTATATGTACTTTAAAGGGCACCAGATAAAAAGTGTCTGACCTCTCATGGGGGAAAACAGATTTCTGTGTGTGTGTATACAAAAAAAGTGGCCTTGATCACTTGTACCTCTGCGGAGGAGATTAACAGTGGAGATACTGTAGCACAAAATCAAGCGCTGAGACAGGGACGCTTGCTGAGCTCTGCTTAATGGGCTCTGCTTCTTGGCATGTTTTCAGGATCATGCCTCGCATTTTATCTCTCTTTCTCTGTTCCCTCTCGAGAATTTTGGCATTGTCCAAAGTATAACATGAAAAATAGCGTCTGCTGCTGGCGGATTCCTTTGTGGATGTTTGTTCTTTGCGCTGGAGTCCACATATAAAGTCTTATGCGGCTTCTTTTGGAGTCTTTCTCTCGCTCGCACAACTTTGACAAACCAATTCTCTTATTTGAAATTCTCTTAAAGTCAGAGAAAGGGATCTGAAGACCTTGATGTTTAAGTCTTTGCAGCTAGTCTCAGTTCTCCAGCTGAGGCAGTCACTTGATGCTGTTTTGCTTTGGGACATTTCAGCTATGAAATAACGGCTCAGACACAGTAGTTCAGGAACTCATTGTAGCAAGAAACACCCAACTGTGTCACCATATCAGAACTCAACCGTTTATCTCTGTAAGCCTGCCATTCATTCTCCCACTCATGTCCATTTCAATGTCCAAGCCAAAATACATTTAAATGCATCACTCTCCTCATTTAAAATACCATCCAGACCATGTGTTGATATGCTCAGGCTTTCCGCTGTTTCAAGGGGTTCCAGGACGCCAACGTATTTCGCTTTGATCCTTGCTGGGGCTAGCAATAGATTGCTCTGGATTTAGCTGTGATCGGATACTTATAGGATTTATCAAGCTTTTGCAAGCTGCTCTCTACAAACACAGCCATGGTTCAAATCATGGCTCTGTGTTTGCAGCCCTGACAAAGAACATCATGTAACGCACATCTTTGCCAAATCCATGGACACTGTCAGTTGGCACATCTTGCACACTGAATTGTAATCCCCGCCAAAAGCCAGTCAGAATTTGAGAGGCAACATGGGAAAGTTGCTCACCAAAACATCCTGATTACAGTTTAAGACTGGTGTGCGTATATGGCTCAGAGAGGCTCAAAAGCCACGAGTCAGTATATTATGAGCACATGGATATCTGATTATTTTGAGAATAACTACATGTACCATTTATTTTTGGGATTTATTGTATTTTTTATTTTTAATCTGTCCATTTTTTTCATCTTGAAAACAGCAAAAAATATGTGCATGTGTTTTTTGTCATATCTTCCAAAATAATCCATATAACTGTTCCTACTGCTTCTTTGGTTAAAGTCTGGTTAAGGCAACTAAAGCTCCTTAGGAATGATTGCTTTCATGGATAAAATAAAATCAATGTAAACTGTTGGAAGCAGACAGACAAGAAGAATTAGAATCTTTGCTGTACAATTCAGGAATTTCTTAAAAAACAATGTTTAGACTTACTCAAAGGTTATCCCTCCCAGTTGTCACTTTTACGTCCAGATCTTTGAATTCGCACGGCATGCAGGTGAGGTGCGGACTTTATATAAAGGTAGCGCCCAGGTGCCAGCCCACATCCCAGAGGAAGCCATGAAACTTGCGGCTACAGCTCAGAAAAATATGAAAATATGGCAAGGCTAAATACAAAGCAGAGAGAATTTGGGGTTGGTGCAGTGAAACTGTTTGTGTACAGTTTGCAATTCTTGCATACTGTACCTTATAGTTTTTTTGTTCAAATATCCATCAAAGAGCCTAATTAAACCAAAGCAACGTCCAGTGGCGTTCCACACGCACGTGGAAGGTGCCTTTTGGCATTGTCTCAGTGCATTTGTCAAAAGCACTGACAAAGCAGTGCTATTACGATTTTGGAATGAAAGCCTCTCTAAATGTGCTGCAGCTGACACAGCTCAGACGCGCCTGACAAGCGCTGTTCGGGCGAGCAGTGTGCACACTATAACTTGATAACATGGGTGCCAAAACAAAAAACAACACGCTCGGCGCTGCTCACACTCTCATGACGCACACCGTGTGAAACGGTTCAATGCGTCGATGCATGTTACGTGAATTGACGTATTTATGTAATCGATTATGTCGATTACGTCGACGCGTCGACGCAGCCCTACTAATGCGTGACCATACTGTCCTTAAAAGTTTTTGCAACTAGATAACAATGTTATGTCCCTTGTGTCTTTTCTTCAGAGACAGGAATATCATTGTCTGCATAACCGCCATAGCTCATTTCCCAGGGAACCATAAACATAACTAAGATTATCCAATTTAACAACTGATATTGTTTTTACAATGAAGACAAGCTCTTCATTTTTGCATCTCTTTGTGCCAATGTGGCCCTTTAAGAACCTTGCATATTTCCACTATTCACTTTCATTAATTCAACACCACAAGAAGACAACAGGGCAGCGTCAGTGGCATTCCTCTGCCGCTGTTAATTAACAGCCCAAACTTGTAGCTAATAAACAGAGCTCCCCCTAATTGAACTGCCAGCTGCATTGTTCCTGGTTGTTTGCAGGGAATGGATGCCATGTTGGCGCTCCGCAGTATAATTACCGGTGTCTGCCCCACTGGGAGAAGGGATCAATCTTGGGTGACACCAGTGGTGGATACCTCCTGTTGTATCCTTGGGTATTGGTTCTCCGTGGCAGGGTGAGTTTATCATCATGGATAGAGAGCCTCCTCGATGTCTACGGGCCGTACT
Organism: Plectropomus leopardus; assembly: GCF_026936395.1. Classification (NCBI taxonomy): domain Eukaryota; kingdom Metazoa; phylum Chordata; class Actinopteri; order Perciformes; family Serranidae; genus Plectropomus; species Plectropomus leopardus. The sequence goes on from NC_142179.1 coordinate 8,314,777, forward strand.
GCAACTCGCCGTGTCCATTTGTAACACAACAACAGCTTCTCCGGATCACAGTCATTACTTCTGCCACTCAGATTGCAAAGAAAACAGAGTGAATTCCAAATTTATGAACACTGCCCTCTAAACACTATGTCATTTGATGGACTCCTAAACGGTTGAGGGAATTCAATTAGGAAAGGAATAGAGTTTTGAAAATGCGGCACTGTGCCCGCCAGTTACTCAAGGGACGTGATTGATGTCTGTGAGTGGCATTTAGCACAGCTGACCCTCATTCAGATTACCATCTCATTAGCATCAATAGACTGAGACACACAAAAGAGAGCAGCGCCGTCGCCTGAAAGCTGTTCCGAGGGACCAGCCTGAGGGAATTTCTTGCTACAAAATACTTTAATTCCATAGTTTTAGTGTGACATTATGGGAGTGGGAGTGCAGCTGCATACAAATCAAACAGCAAAACCCTACAATGTCAGGAATTATGCCCTCAGCCCTAGATTTCCAAGCTCATTTGAAATATGTTTTCGATTGTGGGGCTGCCATAAGTGTGTATCTGTTGTTCTAATTATGACAGCGAGTCCCAACTGGGAGGTGGAGGTTGCCTTCATGGAACATAAGGCCTTTAAATTAAAGTATCCATCTACATAATGAATGAAAACAAGTCATTTGTGTATCAATAATTGTGTAATCTCTATGAAATGTGGTTTACATGTTTTCCTTAATGTACTGCAGCGACTAATAAATCCCAGACAACTCATCACAATATGTCAGCTCTTTGAGCCGCCTAAAGAGGAAACTTTTTACAACTGGCAGAACAGCACTGTAGATCTCATTTAATCAATACTGCCCTTTGTTTGTTAAAACAAACACGTTCTGCAAGTTTGAGATGATTCACGACTGAACAGGCAAAGATAAGAAGGCCAGTCTCTGTACATCCCTCGTACAACATTGATGTGTTTTTGTCGAGACAGCATGTTGTATGAAAACAGGGTGTCTTTCTTGTTTCATTTGAGATGCTGCTGCAGGCCCAAATATGGCCTACTTTTACCTTTTCCTCTTCCCCCTGGTGGCGCAGATGTTATAAGACGCAGTTTAAATATAGTCTGTACAGATGTTTGTGCGCGACAGCATGCGACGTAGGTGTGGATTTTGGATCATCTGTGATTCAATCAAGGTGGTAAAATAAATATGGGGAGAAAAAAAGAGATGAATGTGCAGGAGAGAGAAGATGAAGAGAGGAGGGGAGACGAAGGGAGGCGAGAAGCAAGAGAGGCTGTAAAGAGAATAAGAGACAAATGGAAAGTGTGTGTATGGATGTAAGGTTTGCAGAGTGTGTGAAAGAAAAAAATTAGAAGAGAGTAAAGGCCTGGAATAGAGGAGGCAAACTAAAAAGAGAGTGGGTGGTATAGAAAGAAAGAGCATGAACACAGGCCTTTATTGTATTCCGTACCGTCTCCTGTCTGTATCTGATCAATAGCTGCTGTCGCTCAGGGCTGGCTCAAACCCCTCCTGCTCACAACCACAAATGTAACCCCTGCCAGCCTTGCCATGAGCTTTATTATTCATGTGGACCAAATACAAGACCAGAAAACGGGATGAGCACACTGCAAACCAGACTCGCTGACATGCCTGCCCCAAGTGTGCAAGCCACAGGAAACAGCTTCTGGGACAAACAAAACAAAAAAAAAAACAGCTTCCTGTGTCAAAGTGCTACAGCAGAACAGAAAAGAGTCATGATTTAAAAACTGCAAAAAGAGTGGCATTTTTGAGACCTCCAGACATTACACTCCTGAGTTATTTGTGCCATTACTGGGAAAATAACTCCCCTTAAATCTTCAAAAATTCACAGAAGTTCCAAATCTGTGCAGCCATTTTCATGAGCCTCACCATCATATACAAAAGTGGGAGCAGTGAGTTGAATGTAAGTAGTGGAGTGAAACATTAAGATGGTGTTAGCTTGGAGATTTGTGTGCAATCCTGGCTACGAGAATACGTAGAAGGTCACGGCATCACCCAGCTTGAAAATGTGCACCCTGTGAAGCCGTAATTTTTCAAAACTGTGTGCTGTCACAGTTGGTTCCTAAGTTCTTTTAAAGTCAGGAAATAGAATAGTAGTAATGGTAGTAACATGTAAAGATGAAAAGGCAGCAAAGAAAGTCCACATTTTATAGTAAAAGTTGACTCATGTATATAAACTTGCCACCATAGGAACAGTGGTTGCTTAATCTTTGCAACAAGCTACAAGTTTGGCGTTTTGCAACATCTTTAATATTTGAGGCCTCACCAGATTATACAAAACTGGGAGCAGTGAGTTGAATGTAAGTAGTGAAGGGAAACATTAATATAGTGTAAGCCTGGAGATTTGTGTGCAACCATGACTACGGGAATACACAGAAGGTCACGGCATCACCCAGCATGAAACTGTGCAGCCTGTGAAGCCGAAATCTTTCAAAACTGGGAACTATCAGTTGGTTCTTTAGTTCTCTTCAAGTGAGGATCAGGGTTCCAACACATTTTTAAAAATGACTTTTCAAAACTTACCCATCACATTTTACCCCAATTTGATTACTTTATTCAAGTAGTTTAAAATGGGTAGGTCTACAAAAACACCCTTCCTATGCATTTGCAAATACACAAACTGCAACCGCTTCCTCTCTCCTCTCGCAAGTTAGACATTCCTGCTGAAAACGAGATGCACATGCCAAAAGAGCAGACTGGCACATAAGAGAACTTTGCAAAACGCAAAGGCCACACCTCATTTTGGGGGACAGCGAACCAAAGATTCAATAAACAATGCAAACGTATTTTGTGTAATGCTAGACATGTTTTAGGAATTTTATCAACATAATTTAAACAATAGTCAAAACTTTTCTAAGACCCTCTGTTAATTCCAAACCATTTCCAGGCCTAGAAAATGTTTTTTCTAACTTCAGAACTTTTACAGGTATTTCATGACAGTGTGAATGCTGGAGGATATAGAATAGTAGTAAAAACTAAAAAAGATGTCCTAATTTTATAGTAATAGCTGTAAACTTGTGGCCATAGAAACAGTGGTTACATTACCTTTAAAACGGCTTTGGCATTTTGGTCGATGCCATCTTGGATATTTGAAGCCTCACCAGAATATACAAAACTCGGAGCAGTGAGTTGAATGTAAGTAGTGGACTGAAACAATAAGATGGTGTTAGCCTGGAGATTTGTGTGCGATCGTGACTACGGGAATACACAGAAGGTCACGGCATCACCCAGCATGAAAATGTGCAGCCTGTGAAGCCGAAATCTTTCAGAAACTGTGAGCTGGTTTCTAAGTAGACTTATGATTATTTCTTGGTATGCAGCCCTTTAATAAAGAGGAAAATGGAACACCATCGACATTTTTTAATAAAAAGAGGACAAAGTTGACCTGAGGCAAATCTATCTGATAAAATATTCTAATGATACTCCAAAACAGGAAACAAATGCAATTGTTGTCTTCCATCTACATCAAATGAGAAACACAAATGATTGTTTGATTTTCTCAAAATGCTTGAGCACTTTGTGCTAAACACTTATTACTGTTAATCAATTTGATGTGCGACACTGCATGACCACGGCATTTATTACCCAAACAAAGTTATTTGCAAAAGAGGGAAAAAAAAGTCAAATCAATAGTGACTTTCTAAGCAAGAAAGTACATCTTGCTGGGCATCTGTTTGTTCTTGTCTTTTTCTTGGATGGTAAAGGTTGAACCAATGAACCGTGGACTCTCCTCAGCTTGTGGACTGCTAATTCACTTTAAACTTCCTCCAGTCTCTTTTGAAGCGAGAGTACATCTGTGGTCAGGTCGGGGGAGGTCATGTGTGCATTGCTGCTATGGCAGTACGACACATCCCAGCATACTTCTTATTCCTTTTGGCTGCTTGTGTAATTGCCCTCCTGCATGTGCTCCCTATTAAGCATGTGAATTGTGCATTGCTTCACAAAAGCCAAAGGCCAACTTGTGCATGTACCATTAAATGGGTGTCATGCCTTGTTGTTTGTTGGACAAGATAGTTCCGTCGTTGGTCTCACATCTATCATGTTTTTTTCAACTGCCTGCTTGGAAACATGAAAAATGTTTTATTTCTCCGCCATGCTGCCAAAAGTAACTGAACAGACAATTCACAAACTGTCAGTTTCTTCTGTAACTGCTCTGAACAAAATGGTTTTTGAATAATCATTCGCACAGCCATGACAGGAGATCCATGTCTAAGATCTCAGACTTCTGGTTGGGGGCTTCTCAGAGGATTGACCATAGGCTGAATAAAATAATGGATATAGCCAGTGCTGCTGAAGCACAGCAGAACAACCCTTCGCCATTTATCCAAGTAAAGAAACACGGTATTCACAGTGCACATAATCGGGTTGAAATGTATATACATTTTTCTAAAGCATTTGTCATGCAGGAGAGACAAAAACAAATGAAATGGTCAGTTATATTGACATTTAGGGATGAGCTGTTTGATTCATGATGTCAGTTCATGCATTGAGTAACATTTTAGAAATTAACTGTGACCCATCTACATCACAGTGTCCAGTTCTCTTTATACATCTTTGGTGTCTATGCATTGGCCCACTCTTGGAGCCAGCCTCAAGTGGCCATTCAAGGAACTGCAGTTTCTGGCACCACCACATTGGCTTCATTTTTAAGCCCATGGCTGCTGTTTGGGATTACTCTCAATCTTCCCAGGAGGAAACAGAAAATGACAAAAGAGCATGGCAGTCTGTCGGAGACAGGAAGCAAACAGCTGTCCAGGGACTTCGAACCCTATCTATAATTCAGAGGATGTATAATAAAATAAGTTTCCTCTTTTGTCATTTGCTGTAAGTGTGATGAAACCCAGCCCAAACGTAGAGGCTGGCTCCGGTGCAATAATAATGAAGACATATTTTTCCCTCATCAGTGGAGAAAGGCTGGGTCCTTGATTAAATATTGACTCGCAATCGTCTGTGTTCTTGTCTCAGTCTGATCAATAATTCATATGAGGTAAAATAGATTGTTGGAATCATCTCAGATGCTATATATTTTCGCCCAACATCTGCTTTGTTTGTTTTTATTCACAAAAATGAACAGAGCAGCAGCTCACAACACGTGACCCCTCCTCAGTAGGTTAGCAGCAGTGATGACACTGTATCAATACTTTTAACATCATTTTACAAGTGTTAGGTAAATTTGTTTTATGTTCAGCAAGTGAAATCCCTTGCAGAATTTGCTAGTAATATTTTCTTTGGCTTGACTTTAGCACCTCCATTATACTTCATTTCAGGTCTGTCACATTCTCATCAAATTAACATGACAATGTAATATTCTCAACCTACAGCCATTTCACATTAAATTCAAAGTCAATAGTGGATCAATTCTGACTGTTATAACTGCTGAATCAATGTCCAGCCAATTTATGTGAATACTTTGCAGTCGTGTATTCAGATTATCAAGGGAATTTCTTTAAACCAGTTATGGATGATTGCTTGTTATGTATAAGTGGGAGGAATAAATTGACTGTTATCACTCAATTGCAGACCCATATACACGAACAGATTTCATGCATTTGAGGTAATCCTACTTTATTATTTAGCAATGGAAGGCAACAGAGGTATGTATATTATTCAGGCCACCGTTTGCCTCTCAGTGGTCGATCACCTGCAGCTCCGACTCCTGTTGCGTTGCCACAGCAAAACAAGCAGGGTCATGAATTTTTTATCAGGGTGGGAAAAGGTTGATGATGGGTACAGTCTCGATGCTTGTTACATAATGTGGTCTCTAAAGATTGGGAATAACATCTATAGCATGCTAATGTGCATTGCCCCTAAACTGCAAAAACCATTGTGAATGATCACTCATGGGAGAGGAGCCGTGTTTGCTTGCATGGTGGACCATTATGTACTCATGTACTCCAAAAACAGAAAGCTACACAGCATCCAAACAAGAGTGTGTTTGATAGAGCTTTAAAAGGTAGGTGAGGAGAGGACAAATGGGGCTATTTTAAAGCCTCTGGACCTCCCACAACAGTATTCATCCAGGGGATGCAGTATTCTTACCCTTTACTCGCATATGTCAAATAAAGATCCCTGGAGAGCATCCAGGAGGCTTCTGCACAACAGGGTTCCTACGCACCCACAGACTATCCTTAACAGAGATGCTGACAGCTCGGCTTATTCTCCACTTTCCACTGATGTCAGGACTTATTTCTGGCTGGCCTCTGACACACACATATTGGATTTAACAGCCATGAAAGATGCCTTTTTATTGACATTTGGGGATTTAGTGGCCAAGTTAGACCCTGACCTCAAGGGATGAAGTGAAGGGGACAAATTTAGGTTCTATTATTTTATGTAAAAAGTAATCATTTGTCTGTTTCATTTGTTTGTTCGTTGATTTGTTTATAGGCTGGAATTAATAGAAAAATATTGTGCTAACACCAAAATGAGGCCAACAGAAAGACAATTAGGATCCTTTGTTGTGGTAAACACTCAAATTCCCTTGGCAACATCATGCAATAGCGAGTATAAAGCGATAAAGTCTGCATACATCAAGTGGTGGATGGGTCAAACAAACACAGGAATTTCAACCAGAAGACCACTGTTTGTGTCCCGTGTGTAACCAATATGCAGTGTTGATCTTTTTTTTTTTTTTTTAACGTTACCTAATTGCTTACTTAACGTAACATCAAATGTAACTATAGGCTTTATGAACAATGGACATAGCAACATTATTTGCCCATTGGTTTGTGGACTGCCATTGTGAAGCGTGAGTTTTTTTTTTTTTTATTGCCCGCCACCTCAAACCCAAAGAATATAGAGCTGGATAAAGAGAATTACTCTCTCTCTTTCTTTCTCCCTCTCAAAGTCGAACTGGAATCTGAGTAGAGGGTAAAGCTAGGCAATGCTGATCGAATATAAACCAAGATTATGTTACTGCACTTCCTATTTCTGTCCTAAATTGTTTTTAGAAACATAATTAAATGTGCTGTTTAGTTGTAATAGCAAAAGTTTGTAAACAGAAAGTGGGTGCCATACTACTTTCTGCACAGTGAAAACAGAGGCCATAAAAATGGAGATCATTCAGTAAAACTAAGCAGCGTTGATCAAATATAAACAAAGATTCTGTTACTAAGTTGCATATTTTTTCTCCTCAACTGTTTTCAAAAATATGTTTAAGCCGTTTCACTGTAATATGAGATCTTTTGTTACCAGCTAGCTACTATTATGTCAAACGGACGTGTTTTTGCCATGCAGGCACATATTTTTAACACATTATATGCCAGCAAGAGAGAAGTTGCATACAGAGGACTAAAGAGACTGAGTCTGCATTCAAATGCTTTTTTTTTTTTTTTTTTACACATCGGGGCTGTGCTGACAGTGAAAAATGTGCAGAAATGCATAGAGTGCAAACATTTCAGTCTATGTTAGACTTTCCTCAAAATGAGGCATGCATGATGACCCACCCTATCTGTGGGTTACTCTACAGGTGCCCCTTATCAGCCATCAAGGCTTGATTGAGCAGAATAAAAAAATATAATAAATAGGCTGTATATAATGTTCCAAAGAAGCTATTGCATGGGCAGACTGCAGAGATTAACAAGCACATGGGCAGAATAATTGCTGTGAATTAGCGACCCACTGAGTTCTGATACTTTTGATTATATTTATTTTGGAGTCTGCAATTTTACTAATGTTTGAATCATTTGTTGTACATTGCCATCTTTTAACAGACTCCATTACTCTGGGTTTGCAGATTGCATTAGAAACAGCATTACATTTCACATTAAATTAAGTTATTTGATTAAATACAAACACAATTCAAACACATTGGCTAACAATGTTTTAATAACTGTCTTAATTTATTTTAATTTGACTTTGATAACTAATTGCAGTTTGGTGAAGGACTTCTTTGAAAGAATATATTCGTTTTCACACTTTGTTACATTCCAAGGCAGACGCTATGTAAAAATAGCCATCACTAAAAAGGAAACCAAAAGTGAGCACTTGATAATGTCATCAAAAAGAACTGCTATGCTTTAAGTGACGACAGTCTCTATAGTAGCCTACAGTATACCAATTACACACTGTATTTTCACTCTCTGTACATCATGGGGACAGCTGCACGCATACATTGTGCCGTCAGCAACCTTTTTGGGCTGATTAAGTGAAAGACTGAGGTGCATGATGCGAGAGAGAGAATTAATGGCTTGGTAGAAATGTGTAAGGGAAAGATGGGAGTTGGCGAGTGAGAGAAATGATGAATACGTTAGAGAAGGTCAGTGAATGTCATCTGATCCAAAACAGCTACTCAGCCCTTTCCATTATCTTTCCCATTTAGATTAGTAAATCTCAAATCATTGAGTGTGATGGGGCAGAAAAGGGGCATGGGTTGTACAGAAACTAGCAGTAACACGTCACAATTCTTGATTTGCTTGTTCAATATACTTTTTCCAAGTGGGAAAAAAAAAGTTGTCTCACTGAACTCTCTCTGCCCTTTGTTTCTGAATCACATACAAATATATGTATACGCAGTACCATTTTATCACATTTTTCAGCATTTATGCTCATATGCTTAAAACTGCCACACTGACCAATAGGTCAGCCTTTAAAAACTTATGTTGGGGGTTCAAGATCCACATAACCTTGGCTTTAAATTTTAAACAAGAGCACAAAGTTTTGAAGTTGATGCACAGTGCAAACAGCAATATTGGGTTTAAATAGTCTAGACTTGTATCATATACAGAGGCTTCCATAAAGTAATAGAGCACACAGAATAGTGCATCCATACATTAAAAAAAAACAAATGTACAAATGTATTTAAACTAAAATGCATGTGTTTTTTAAAATGTAATGTTATCGAAAGAGCACACACACAAGTGTCAATAGAAAACAAGTCTCAATACAATAAATGTGAAGAGGTGCATGGAGTGTAAAAGTTCTGCTCCCTGTTGGACTTCCCTCAGTGCAAAATGAGGCATGCACCTCTGTATGTAGGTTACTCTTCAGGTGCACCTCGTCAGTCATCAGGGCTTGATTGAACACACATGAAGCCAGCTGCCAGCAGGTGAAGTCAGTTCAGTTGAGATTAAGGGGCTGTGCCACAAAGCAAGATAGGTGGTTTAGCAAGAAATACTGACTCTCAGACTAGGGTTTTTCTGTCCTATTAAGCAATGCAGATTGTCAGCTGAGAGTGAACTTGTTGAGCTGTAAAATTACATAAATGCCACCGGATAAAGCCACGTAATTACAGTAGCGCTATTGTATGCATTGTGTCACTTTTCTTTTTTTTTTTTTAAACACAGGAAATCAGTGATGCAGAAAGTCTGAGCAAGAATATTGTTATTTTTTATTCACAAGGTTGTTCTGGCTCTCACTAAACTACTGAATATGATTGTGGTGTTCTCTGGTCAAGTTGTCCTGATTGACTATAAAAGAAGCTCCTATAAAATCACAGGTAGCATTGAAAATTAATTAGGATGATATTACTTGCATATGAAATGCAGTATAATTCCTTCAAAGCATACCATATTGTTACCACTAGGGATTACATGCTTTCCATCCATTTTTAGTCCATTTTTAAGTCAATTTTTACACTGCTGGTTTATTACAGCTAATAATCTAATGGTATTTATCACAGGTAAACTGATTTCACTTTGATTTGCCCTTAAACTAAAGCTTTGCTTTCATTATGGGACAGTGTCAGACCTAAATAGCTCTTGATTAAATTGTTTAAATCCACTGCATCAAGTTTAAAGTTTCAGAGCTGCTGAATGTGCAGCTGTCACGTTAGAAACAACGGAGTGATAAAATAGCCTATATTAACTTGTGCATTCACAGAATTAGTGATTTTCTGCCAGCATTCCTCTCTCAGCTTAGTTGCAGCAAAAGTGTTAAATTTTTACGGTAATACGTTTTAATATCCTTAAAAGTCAGAAGTTGGTGGCACGCGATCGGTCATTTTTAAGTGCGAAATGATGCTCTGAACTCATCATTTGACTTGTTTAATGGGAATGCACAGGCAGCCTGAAGCAGAAAGCCTGAGTTAAAAGAGACGGATGATAACCACTTTCATGTTCTATTGAACTGGCTTCTCAGTCACAACAAAAAAAAAAGATATCCCTACTACAGTATCTGTATTTTCATACTCCAGGTGACCACACTGAGGTAGACTGATCAGATGCTCTTGGATGTTACCAGAAGTAGGCACAAAATCACCGGTGACCGAACTAGCTGCCCCTAAACTCTGGAACAGCTTACCTTTACAAGTAGAAACTGCTCCGACAACAGAAACACCTAAGTCCCCACAGAAGACCCACCTCTTTTCGTTGGCATGCAATTGATTCGAGCCTAATTTACTCTTTTGTTGTGCCTCATTATTAGTTATGCTTATTCTCTCTGTATGTCCCTGCCATTTGCTTCTGTATTTATCAGTTTTGTATTTTATGAACGTGAAGCACTGGTCAAATGTGGATGTTTTAAATGTGCTCTACAAATAAATTTACCTTGACTACCAGAGGGCAAAAAATCCACAGAGAACTTTTAAGTTACTCTTGACATTATACTTTTTTTTTTTACCAGTGGATTGTTTTTACTTGAGTATCTCATTCTTTACTCGAATACCATCTTCTTTTAACCCTGAAATGAGCTTTTTATAAAGATGATGCTTTGCTCTCCTTCAGAGATGAATGAATTGTCTTGTGAACACAGGAGGATAATGGAAGCTGCATAGATATGGGGTTTTAGCTTTGCTTTGACAAAGTCAAACAACAGCTCTCACTTATCACACCGAGCAAGATGTCCTCAGTGCCTGAAAATCATTAAGCTCCACCATTCATGCTTGAAGTTAATTCTCTCCCCATTTTGCTAAATTTGCCAAGCTACGGGGATTTACTGCTCTTTTCAAAAGGCTGCCCCTGGGATCCCCATCTGATGCATCTCTGGTCTGCGGTCACAGCTTCACGCCCATACTATTTTCATGCCCCTGTGATCAAACTTTATATCTGCCTCAAGGGGAACTATAGGAGCATCTCAAAACTCTAACAGCTCCATCAGCGACTGTTTGTTCAAATGAGATATTTAACAAAAGTAGCCTCAATCATATTATTCTGACTTCTATAGTAACAGCTTATGAGGAAGCTGGTCAGCCATAACACTGTAGTCCGCCCTAATAGTCTCTCAGTGGTACTCTGCAGGAGAGAACCAGGAAATGGATGTCTGGTTTCCCAGGAGCATCACAGCTGTGGACTAATTAGGGAGCATGGCTCAGAATGGTATAAACTGGCCTGGCACTGTTACCTGCTGTGCCCCAGCCTCTCCTGCTGATCTCCTCTGAGCAGAATATAACCTTCACCTGGAGGAGACAGAGTGCTTCCAGGCTGTAGTGAGAACGGCAAACATCCAACAAACTGTCACTTTCATTTAGCATGTTTGACAACTCATAATAACTTCCACTGAGGTACTGAAAGATGAGGGCAGAATCTGCTAAAGCGCATATACTTGTAGTCTGATGTCCCTCATTGTAGCACTTTTACATGAATGTGAAACAAGCTGATAAACAATAAGAAAGGTCATGCACAGTCACCGGTATTTGCTCGTAATCCATTCATGTTTTTATGCTTTTAGCGGGCAGTGGTTGTCAGTCAGCCTGGGAAGAAATGGAATACTACTCAGCAATTATTTTCCAGTAATCTGCCTCCTGAAAGCTATTTTGGGTTGTCCACACAATTGATTTCTCAGTAAATCACCCCTCACACTAGGAAGGCAATAACGTGCAAATATAAAACACTGCTGACTTTGTTCACTTATCTGTAAGATCTAATACTCTTGGCATATTCTGGCATTCAGAACAACTGGCCTGTGTGCGAATCCATTCACTGGAAATGTCAGGCCACAGAAAACATTTCGTAAAGCCTCTCTGGTCTTGTTTTGTTTCATTCGAGGTGCCAGTTTTGCAAAAGACTGAAGGTCTCGTCCTCTAAAATGGGAAATATGACTTTGCCACATGAATAATTGCGTCTTGTCATGTGAAGTACCAAGGTCACTGGTGGTCAACCCAACCAGAAATGACACGAACGTTGAATACATCCTGTGTGCAATCTAAATAAAGTTAAAGTGATCTGTCTTTTGAGTATAAAACACTCAACCTCTGTTGACTTTGGAGGTGGCTGATAAAAAGTTTGTAGTTTTGTCCTTCATGAAGTACAGTAACTTCAGTCAGTTTGAACTCACGTCAGTTACAGTGGATTCCAATGGGAACCAATTTTCATGGCGAAAACATCTTAACTTCTGAAACCATGCTTACCACATAATTAACACCTCTATTGGCAATCTGTATGCCACATATGTTGCAGCCATTTTTAACACAGTTCACTAAATATGCCTCATTACTCTGCCTCTTGAGTTCCACTGAGGGACAATAACCCAACACCGAAAAATGGCAATTCCTCCACTGTAAGCACTACTGAAGTATCGCTTTCTGGGGTTTGCAACCCATCAAAGGGTCATAAGATGCTTACCAAGTTCAGGGGATAAAAGAAAAAAGTGGTTACACAAAATTATAAAATATAAACCTTCAACATGCATTTGAGGAATCACAATATGCCGGTTCAGGTATACTAATACTAGATTTTTGAGCTGAGGCAACTGGGAGGCTGATTAAGTCATTGGAATCAGGTGTGCAGGTGAATGTGGGAGTCATGTGATGGGTTTGTGATGAAGAACACAAAGGACAGAGCAGGAGGGGAATAGCAGACTCTCAAACAAGCTTTTTTATATGTCACAGCAGGAAAAGCACAAGTGTGAATAAGGAAATTACTAATGGCTGAATTTCAGCTGCTTAATTATCAGGGTCCTAGTTTTGTACATGCTGGCTCGCTGTTCCACTGGTGTCACTTTCGGAGACAACTGAATTCAACTGAGCTATCATTAGTGTTATTAGTAACACATGTACTATGACAAGTCAAAAGGTCTATGCCTGGGAGAGTTGGGACTGCCAGCTCAAACCCTTTTGTTTGTTTGTTTTTTGGCACAGAAAGGGACTAGCAGACTCTATTTCTCTCCTCTGATAAAAAAAAAAAATGGTCACAATGGTTTTGCTTTACAAAATATAAAAACAAAATGTAAAAGATTGATTTGTATAAAAATCACTACAGCTGTCATGAAACAGGAAATAAGCTATAAAGACACTGAAAACATGTTATGTCTGCTGTTAAGTAAGGCATTTTAACATGGAGGTCTATGGGGACTGACTCACTTTTGGAGCGAGCCTCAAGTGGCCATTAGAGGAACTGCAGTTTTTGGCATTTTAAGCATTGGCATCATTTTTCAGCCCCAGAGGTTGCTGCTTGGTGCATCCACTACTCAGCCAGAACATAGATGGTTGAGATGTTGAGGAATCGAGACATACCTGCACACAGACGATCAGAGACCTGGAAGCTGTTATGACACAATGAACCCTTATGCAAGGGTTTGCATGATATCTTAGGTTTGGTATGTAACAAATTGTTGCCTCACATTTGACGTTACGTACTTAACGTAAAGTTGTCTAATTAAGGTAAAGTTACAGAGGTTAAGTTTAGGAAAAAAAAACCTGCTGCTGGTGTACTATGAAAGTACAAACAATGGTCTTCTAAAGGACAGCCCTGTGTTTTGTGATGCGTCCACCACCCCAAACTGCTACCTTATGTTGACAACTTCCTCCTTTACTCCCATCAGGGATTGTTTTTTTTAATTATCTTTTATGGAAGCCTTCCCAAGTATGTAGGTTATACACCGATTACTGGCTTAAGAATACATGTGATATATATATATATATCTATATCTATATCTATATATATATATATATATATATATATATATATATATATATATATATACCTTTTTTTTTTAATCACCAGGTTTCTCATACTTCATGTAAACACCATATTCTGAAAAGAATAAGAGGATAAGACTCCAAAACCCTGTGTGCATGTGACCACGCATGATTTAAAAAATAACCCCCTGCTGAAACAAGCAGGTTTCATTTTCAGATTTTCACTTTTTTTCCAGCAATATTTGCTACTGTGTTACAATGGACTCTAGCTTTACATAATGTGTCAAAATAATAAGCATAATGTTATATGAACTAAACATATTGTGCGACACAATATTGGAGGAAACTTAATCACCAGCTTGACTGCATTCAAATCATAACAACAGAGTCACTGCACAAACACCATATGACTCCTGAACTTAATCTAAAAACAAATCAGGGAGTATCTGATTATGCTGGAGGTCTGGCTTTGCATTTCAATTACAGGAGCACAAGTGATGAGGCAGCTCTGAAGAGAGCAAGTACAGAGCAAGTGAGGCTTGTTGCCAAAAGCTGACTTGTGAAGCGAGGATATGGATGTGGACAAGCAACACCGTTTATAAATAGACATTAATATTATCTGCTCCTTTGAGCTAACTACTGTACCATTTCATCAGATTCATTTAGAATTCTATTTAACAGGGCCACTCGGGCTGTGTGTAAATGGGTCAACTGGTGCCAAAGATTCCCCAAAGTGTTACTGTATGAGCATCAACATCTCGGCACATTTCTTTTCATGGCTTTTTTTCATGTTCAGTTAGTACCAGTGTTTGGGCTATGTAAAGCAAAAAATAAAAAAATAAGAATAAAAGAAAATGCAACAAAAGTGAGCAATGGTGCTTTGTGACATGAAAGTAAATCAAAAGCAAAAATGAAATTGAACATTCCTGCGAGACAAACTGCATGTGGGAAATGATACAGAAAACACATTATATACGTTCTCCCAGACTGAGAGCTGCAAAACACAAAAAAAAGAAAAATCTTTGTTTTTGGCAATGTATACTTTTACCTCCCGCCACCCTCCTGTAGCTTTAATTCCTTTGCAAGATCAAACATTCAGTGTTGAGTTACTGGAATTTCTGTGGCAGACATCTGCGGAAAAGATATCTTCTGCCAGCTGAGAGAAAATGTGTATCCTTCTCTGCCTCACTGGAGATATTGCATCAGTTCATTAGGCTTAAAAATATAAAAATTCTCCAATGTAAATACTCTGAAAATAAGCGTAAACCCGGTTGCTTATTAAGTGTTTTATACTGTTATGTATCCATGATGTATGCATGTTTTTGTTTTGACCCTACATAGGTCACTGTCACTTTCACAGATTGGCTTCATGTTATATGCTTTGCTCATGAATACATTAAAGCAGCACTCTTGTTGTTTGACCTCTGCAGACCTATCACAAATGAGAGATGCCAGACATGAAAACAGCTTTTACCTCCACAAAGTCGAATGTCTGCGACAATTTATGGTCCGTGGTTCTGCATTTTTTACTCCTGCTACTATAAATTGTGTATGCTTAACATCACTGCCAGCCATTCTCTGAAGCATTTTTCTGATTCATTAATGAGGTTTTTCCACCTCCCCAGAACATGTCTCCCTTTGTTCAAACATGCAGCATCGAAATTAAATTGCAGAGACTTTAAATATGCTTGGCATAACAAGAGTGAACAAGACTTTAAATGCAACAATGCTGGTTTAAGATCCAAGACTTTTTTATATACAAAAAACTCAAATGGTCACAAATTTGTTAAAATCCCTTCAAGTGAGCACTTCTCCTTAAAATAATCCCTCCACCTGACAGGTGTGGCATTTCAAGCTGCTGATTAAACAGCACCATTAGTACACATGCGTGCCTGTGGCTGATCACGATATAGCGCCACTCTAAAATGTAGCTTTAAAAAGCACAAGATGTCGCAGTGTCCACCAGAGCTGTTGCACATGCACTGAATGTTAATTTCAACACCATAAGCTCTGTTCAGTGTCCTTTTGTGAATTTGGCAGTACATCCACAACTGCACACATGTAACCTAAACAGCTCAGGACTTTCACATCTCATGTTCTAACCTGCAAGACTGTCTGAGTTGAGCAACACATGAATCAAGAATTGGTGTGCACAACCAAATAATTTTTGCAGTCAGAAACCATCTCAGAGAAGCTCATCTTAAATTTTTAATTTAAACCTTTAAAAATCTTAAATGTGTTCCTTTTTTTTTTTTGCTCGGTGTACTGCAATACCCTCTCTTTTTTTTCCTGATAGATTTTTTAACTTAGACAACAAGGCCATCTGGGGAGCTGATTAGGGGATTGGGAACAGGTGTGCAGGTGGGTGTGCAGGTCAGGTGATGGGTTGTAGTTGGAAAGCACCAAGAACAGAGCAGGGAGGGAATAGCAGACTCTCAAACAAGCCTTTTTGACATGTTGCAGCAGGAAAAGCTCAAGTGTGAATAATGAAATTAATGACGGCTGAATTTCAGCTGCTTCAGTTTCAGGGTCCTGTTACTGTGCATGCTGACTCACTGTCTCATGAGTGTCATTTACCGGGACTTTTAAATAGAATGGCATATTATCAATATTATTAGTTACACCTGTGCTTTGGCTACTATGACGAGTTAGTGAATTGCAAACTGACAACAGGGGAAATGAAGCAGCAATGTTCAGAACTAACTGCTGCAATAACATGATGAACAATAACCTTTTAAGCACAGTCCTTTTTCCAAATGTCTGTTTTTCTTTGTTGAATCCAATGAGGTTCTCCAGACAAATCATAAGCAGAATGTGCCGTAATAGTTTGATCCTTTTTTTTTTTTTTAAGAGTTATTTACTGTAATGGTTAACCTTAAATTGCCTATCTAAAGCAAGTTTTGAGTAAAGTCAGTACCGTCAGGATTACATGGATGTTTTTAGTTAGGGATTGTTGCAGCCTGATAGGCCGATTTAACAGCAGCTTTTCTATAAAAGAAAATTTATTTATAAATTTATATATAAATTTATACATATACATCTTGCAGTGTTTGCATGCATTTTGTTTGTTTGTTTGAATGTTTGCTTGTTTTTGTTTGTTTTGCTTTTTTTAACTATGAAATTGTTGCAGCAAGTGAAGATGGCAAAAACAACTGTGATGCTGTCACTAATTCTGGGTTTATTATCATGAGCATTCACTGTTTCCTACAGAAATGGCGTCTACAGATGTTGGGAAGGTTGGGGGCAGCTGTTATAGACAGTGCTGAAAGGCCATCTCGATGAGCTGCTCACCTCCTGTTCTCTTTGCACAGTTAGCTTTAGCTAACACAGCACATGATCTCATCCCGACTCTTCATATTTTGCCACTTGGGCAGAAACCTTGCAGCAGTAACAAACATCTTACACAGAGCCATTAAACTGTCCCAACAATCTATCACCACACCAAAATTACTTGACTTTGTTGTTAAACATGTTAAAACCCATTGGGTACTGTTAGCCATGTGCTGATAACAGTTAGCCCTGTCATTGTGTATGTGACTCTTGCAATGCCACAGCAACAGTCTCATGTTGTCGTCTCGTCGTCGTCTCAAAAGTGAGGGGCTTAAGGACTTATATGCTGTGCGCAGCTCTACAATGAAATTAAATTTTACTTGTTTAAATAGTACAAAAAGTTTTTTTTTTTAAAGTATGCACATCCAGACAACAAAAAACTATGGGCTGGAAAGGAGATAATACAAGAAAAGTTTATGCATTACATTATGCGCTCATAAATATTTAATACAATTACCACCAAGGTGGTGTGAGGACTTTTCTTTACCTAGTAAAATTTACCACCTCTCTGGTAATTGTATTAAATATTTATGGGGGCACAATCTAGTGTGCAGGCTTTGTTTTTTTCCTTCACTTATTTGAAAAAGTAAAAAAGTTGCGGTAAAGTCGTGGTGATTTGGATGACCTTGCAAGCTTGTGCAGAATTCATGGGGATTGGCTGAATTTTAAGTTAACTGTTGCATCTGCAACATTCCCACATCCGGTTGGGATTCATATATTGTTTTTTAAACAATTGATATGAAGTTGAACCAAGGGCTAAATGGGTTTAAACACCATTGTGCTCCTTCAGTTCTGCAGGTGTTAAAATAGGCATGGCCTGTGTTTGTATCAGTCCAATCAAACACTTAACTCTCAGAAATATGCTTTGCACAGGCCATATCAAAAAGTGCATTAATGCATTGTCGTTACACCATTTTTGCATTAGTAAGTGTGTGGAATTAATTTTAGAAATTCCACCCACAGCACTAAGCTCTGGAAGCTGCATTGTCAAGTCCAAGGCTGTTGAAGTAATAGAGGCTCTTTGCTGAGAGATGGAAATTAGAATTTCAATGTTATCAAAGATGCTTTTTTTCCCCCTTCACAGCTGCATAATTTCTGATACACAGAAACTTGCAATAACCAAAGAGAAATCAACAAGACATACAACAAACATAATGGGCCTCTGATGCATTGCAACAGGCATACTATAATAATATCAGTTACACTAAGCCCCATCTCTTACACAAACACATACACACAGCCAACAGGCTGCTAGACAATCCCTCCTATATGAAGAGATGTTGTTGATGACTTGTGGGACCTGCATGGCCACTGGCTTGTTAATGGCTCCAAATGGCAACCATGCCGTAAGCCCGATATCTTTGAAATAAATCACACAAACTTCTTATCAGCTTAAATCAGCTCATATGGATTTTACTGCATATTACTCAAT
The DNA here is from genome assembly GCF_026936395.1 of Plectropomus leopardus. NCBI lineage: Eukaryota > Metazoa > Chordata > Actinopteri > Perciformes > Serranidae > Plectropomus > Plectropomus leopardus. Next base: position 8,333,340 of record NC_142179.1, read on the forward strand.
ACCTCTGAGGACGTTATGCAAGAAGCATTATAATCTGCAGTAATGCAGCGCATCCGTCAGATCAAGATTCATGCACACGGCTTTTGCACGGCCTCGGCTCCAGTTTGCTCCGCCATCGCTCTTCTCTATCTATCTAAGCCAACGCTGGGACTTTCCTGGTGAATATGACCAGCTTGTAAACCAATGCATCCATCTCTCTGTGGGATCCCAACTGAGAACTGTCACCTAAGAATGTATTATGAATTGGAATTCATAAATAATTGGTGAGAAAAGACTGAGGCAATCCGCAGGAGGATTGAGAAGGGAAAGTGCCAGAAAGCCAGCTGCAAAAAAAAAAGAAAGAAAAAATCTCACCCCTGGGTCTAAATATTGTGGTAAAATAGCTTTTCAAGTCACTCAAAACATATTCAGAAACTTTATCTTAGCAAGCTGATATCAGCAAGGCACTAAAGTAATTGTTTGCTGATGACAACAGATTCTTTACGTGAAACTGGAAGCAAACGCAGCACATAAATTAACAGCTAATCCTGGCAGATTGCAAACATCTCTCAACGCCGTCAGCGTCACCCGACTGCCGTCTTGTAAACAACGCCGTAATGCATACCTCGCAATATGCTGGCAGAGTTGATGGCGGAACCAGTGAGGGAAGGGTAATGGATGTGTCAGAGGTGGAGCAGAGATTCAGGTCAGGGCGTCTGTGTAGAGGCACATCAGGGCTGGCTCCTCGCAGCATCTCAGCCGTGGTGGAATATATTAGCTTAATGAAATAGCAAGGCATACACTGGCACTGATTGTAAATTTGCCAGCAGCGCCCACCAGCCCTGTTTGTGCTGCAAGGTGATAAAGTAGCGTCTCGCCAGCTGTACGAGGGTCACATAAAAGGGTCTCAGTTTGTGTAATCGACATCATATATCCAATCTCACACTTCTAGGACACAGGCCCTAAATTACTCAGGAGCCTTTCTTTTTTTTTCCTGCTCCAACAAAAGATGATCATGACAGGGTAGAGCACTTATCCACCACAGTTGATTCCCTTATTCTAAAGCATTTTGAGCTAATGGTGGGACACACTGAAAAAGCCTTGGATAAATGGTTATAGGATGTTTGGTAAGTGGTTTAAACTGTCTGCAATTTGGCTTTGCAAGGAACACAGAGCAAAAAAAGCCAGTTACACTTTCCTTGAACTTTCTATCATTGCCCCTTACTTTTATCAGATGCCTGCCAAGCTGTCATCAGATTTTTACAACCTAGATATAATGTATATAAAGAGTAATAAAGGTTTTACAACACCATAAAAAAAGAGGCATTATTTTTTTCGCCATGTTACACAATGTACCTTTTAATAGAGTCTATTTTTTTTAACCGTCCAGAGAAACGATTGAGTGTCATTGGTGTCTAAAAACATCCATTTCTTCCACAGTAATCCTTTCACAGAAAAATGTGTGACATTTATATATTTCAAACTCACAGCTTTGAGGGAAAGCAACAGCATAATGCATTGCTTGGCCGATACAGCTTGACATTGCAATCCCCTTGCCGTCGAGTCCTAAATTCACCCAGCAAAGTTTTCCCAAACCAAAAAGTGGAGCATTTTTATTTTTTTATTTTTATTTTTTTTAGAAAGCACGTCTGCACTTTGATCCTCAAAACTTACAGGGTTCAAAAGCTGCATAAAGGAGGGGTTGTATTCCCTTTGAAGTGGCATCTATTTTTAGGTAACATTTGACATCTCACGCTTGAAAAACGCACCCGATGTCCAGTTGCAAAGGAAAAGTCTTTTGGTTTGGGAATTTTGGATGATCATTTTTTTGGTATTTAAAGGTCCAGTATGTTTGATTTAGGGGGATAATTGGCAGAAATGGAATGTAATATAATAAGTTTTCTTTAGTTTATAATCACCTGAAAATAGGAATCGTTGTTCTTTGTTTCCCTAAAATGAGCCGTTCATATCTTTATAGGGAGTGGGTCCTTCTCTACTAAGACTGTTATGTTGTACTGCCATGTTTCTACAGTAGCCCAGAAGGGACAAACCAAACACTGGCTCTAGATAAATAGTGTTTGCACATCAGCCACTATAGTTAGCAGGCCCTCCACTTCAAGTAGGCTTGGAAAATTCAATGTAAACATGAATCTGCTTTATTTAGTGTTTTTACTGGTTTTAAATCACAGCTTCTGGTATAAACTGGTAAACAACACAAGCACACATTGGCAGGTGCTAGGCTTCAGAGAAATGCTTATTTTTAATGTCAACGTACTTTTTTACAGTGTTTTAACTGGTTGGAGAGGAGGCCTCTATGGATAATATTGGCTAACAGTAAAAGCCTCCCGAATGTCTGAATTTAACAAAAAAGGTGAGCACACATTAAGTTATCAGAGGAAAAAGTGAGCACACACATGCACTTAGTGAGATGGCTGTCTGCGTGTACCAAACAGCATTGACGAAGCACTTACTTGTAATGTGACAGTGCTTTAGTCTGTGTTTTTACTTATTTTAATGACCTGGTTCCTTTGTTTTGGAGAGAAAGAGATCTCTGCAGATAATTCAAGTAAAAAATCTTAGAAGAATGAACACTAAAATAATTCTAATCAGGAGAAGTAAGACAGAAATTCTCACTCTGTGATGCCACCAATCTCCCTAAATCTGACACAATGTTCCTTTAATAACATGCCTTTACTCATCTGAGAGCATGACAAAAATAGTCATGGAGGCCCAGAGATATTTTAATTGTAAGGTGTCAGAAAAACAAAGTCATGCTTTTGCAACTAGAGTGCTAAATAAGCTTGCACTTGTAAATTAATGTCCCCGTCCATGTCACTAAGCTTTGCAGAACATATCAAACACATCTAATCTCTCAACCAACAGAGGAAGCCAGACGACTTCTGTCATAAATCCTAAGTGCTCCCAATAAACGTGTTTAATTTCCTTGCTGACATTGTCCTTGAATACTGCAATGTTTGCCACAAAGGGGAGAGGACAGGGATCAATAGCCCTGCCGTTTCATGCTATTTACTGAATGCTTGTCTTTGTGCCAGTTAATTTTCTTAATGAGCGTCAGATTTAGTCATTCTGACGCTCATTAAGAAAAGGATCCTCACAATTAACCCTTAAATCCCACTGGGGTCCTCAAGAGAAACATTAAATCCTCAGCATATTGTGACTCTGATTGTTAAATAGACAAACTGGGTTGGTTTGATAAAGAACTCGGGTCCTTAGTCCCTCCACTAAATAACAAGGAAGGATGCTTCAAGCTAAAATCTATTTCAAAATTTAGACTATTTCTTTGCAAAGGACCTCGTAAAACAACCAAACTAAATTGTCAATGCAAATAAAAAAACTTCTATTAGCACAGTATTGCAGATTTTTGCTGCTAGCATTATATGTAAAATAGTTCCATGGGGTGGGGACTGGGTACAAAAACTAGGACATTTTAAGCAGCTTCCGCTGTCATACAACAACCTTTCAAGGTGATGAATGAACTCAAGCAGAAAAGTGAGATGGTCAAGATCAAAAAGAAAAAAAAATATTTCCAGATAAGTTAGCAATGGAGATTTGGGGTTTTCAGGAAAAAGCTGTGATTAACAGTTTAATATTGGTCTTAAGCAGCAAATTGTCACTTTTATTCATCTGACTCTGAAATGATAACAATTAAGACAGCGACCATGATTGGTGGTGAGACAGCTGCTCCTATGTAGAGCTCCTGTTATTCCTTTGGTTATCCCTTTGGTTTGAACAGGGATTTCTCTTATTCAGCAGGGAGTGTGTCCTTCACCGAGCAGCGAGTCTCTAATGATCTCTCAGTGGAGCCCGCAGTCACACTTCTCATTATGAAATAGCAGCACATACTCACTAGCACTTCACTTCCACACTTTAAAGACAATAGTGAATGCTTTTCTGGGAATCCTTCTTTGTAAAAGATGAATATAGGAAGAGCACAAGGTCAGATACTGGAGTGATTAATATCATGGATAAATTAAGCTACAATACATTCAGGGGGTTTCTCAATGCTTTGTTTCTAACAGTAACAGTAAGTGGTGAGGGGATCCTCGTCGCCATGGTTACGATAATAACCACTTGGTTAAGGTCTGGGAACAACTGCAGCGAGGGTTAAAAGTTCAAGTCCAACATAAACTTGTTTCAAGTAATGGCATCAAATTCAATTTAAAATGACTTAAACCTGGAAGCACAGATAGCTGATTCCATGTAACAACCAAGAATTGGTGTTTTACATGTTTCCCTCTAAATATTTTAGTTGAGGTTCTTTTAAAGTTATTATTTCTTATGATGTAAAGGTCCACTGACAAAGCAGCGATATGTGATGACTTGGGATGAGAACGTGTTTATGATTCTTATGATGTAGAAAACTGCATCTTGCTACCAGGCAGTATATAGTACCTATTTCAACTTGTTCTCATTCCCAAGTTGTTAGATAAAACTAGCTAGTTAGTGATTTTGGGGTCAGAGGCCGTCTTTTGCAGTGGCATAAAACCCCTTGGGGCAGTTTACACCGTGGCTGGACATCGCCTGTCACAGCTGTATGATACCAAATGGATGGTGTTAGTTAGAAACACTGCAAGTGACAACATAATTGTTAAAAAACGAAGTGTTTAACCAACATTTTAAATGAATTGTGAAGTGTGTTAAAAAAAACCAAAATACACAGGCATTCAGCAGGCATAAATTGACACGCCATTCCTGAACGTCAGCAACAGACAGTGGATGATACCTAGCGCATCATATGTTGGGTTAGGAATGTGTTAAGTATTTCTCTTTATACCACATGTTGTGTGGCTGCTTTGCATTCTGGAAATGCAAGTGGTTATTTTACAATAGAGTGTAAATGCAGACCTGCAACACTACTAAACATAAGAGGTAAAAGTCCGTCTCATTTGCTAATGTTGCATGCTTATTAAGATGATAGACTGTACACCCGTGTGGCTTTGGGCAGTTAAACATTGCATTTTATTTTATACTAAATGATTTGGCAATAACCTTGTGTAACTGTAGAGTAAAATTTTAAAGCTATAGTCTTAATCTAAACCCAGTTATCACACTTAATCTATTATCTTATTTTAAAAGTTGCTCTATATGATATTCAGAGCACTGATAAAGCAGCAAATGACTATATATGTAAAGATATTGTCATTATCTTTCCTGCCTCTGCTCTTGAAGTCATGCTGTTCCATTCTTGGATTCATGTGTCAGCTCTACCCCGTTAGTGCTGCCATCACCTTCTCTCCTGTCCACTTGTTTGCACTTCTAAGATTAGTCATTTCCTACGTACACCCCCCCAGTTCCTTTGATTTTTGTCAGTTTGTCTGTGTTCCTGACTTTATTGCCTGGTTTGTCTTCCTGCCTGTGTCTTATTCAAGTTAGGTCATAGTTTACATTTGCATCTCTCCTTTTGTTCCTGCATTTACCTCTGCTTGCATCCTCAGTATTTTTGTAGCCTGCCAGTTTTGATGACTGTACCTGCTTCTGTTATTAAAGCTCCTTTCTTTGTTTCTGCAATCTACCTGCCTGGTGTCTTGAATTTGAATTTGGGTCCTCCTTTTGAAATGAAACACAACTGATGTAGTGGAGTAATGACGTTCTGAGCAGAGAATAAAGTCATGCTCCCTCAGTGTGTGAATGTGTTGTAATTTGAGCTTCCTAGTTCTTTGTTGTGGTAGATGTCCCTCATGTACTTGTGAGTCCTGCGTTTTGTCCCACTGGCTAGTTACTGCTGCTGCTCTGGACTGCACTCACACAGCAGTTCTAGCTGATATTGGGACAATCAGGGAAGTATAGTGACGTGGTAGTAAAATGGCCAAGTTATAATGTGTTAATATGCTGTCACCAAAACAACCATCACATCCTGCACTGATGACATAAAGTCTTTGTTTGGGAAGATCAGGATGCAAAAGCGTTAACACAGCAAAAGATATGTGGTCAAAGGAATCCCAAAAACCACCTCAGCCACACCTCCAACAAACCCCTGACTTTCATGCTGTGCTTTTGTTTTATCTACTGTTGTTTACTGTTTCTTGTTACTTTGTATGGTTTGTGTATGGTTTGTGTTAGGAGTTCTTGTTTGTTGTAGTTGTTGCTGTCTTTTTGGTATCCTGCTGCTATCATGTGAAGATTAGCATTTTAAAGGTTTCAAAACATCTTGTTAAAGGACTACCATTGAAAATTAACCTGATGGCTAACACTGGCACATTTACAGAAATGTTAATTAATGTGTGTTTTCCTTCTACATGAAATTAAGTAAAATGAGGTCGGCGTTTGCTCCCCATCTGAATGTCATGGTTTTTTTTCTACAACTAACCGGAATAGCAACAGCGGACACACAAGGAGAGCTAGTGCGTTACGAAGTCCACTGACAAAGTTTCAACATGTGAGGACCTGGTATGAGAACGTGTTGGGAATTCTGAAGATAGCTGACTGCTGAGTCTCACTCCCAAATCATTAAAATACTGATACCTGGGTTTGGTAAGTAGCAACATTTCCTCGTTACACGGATTTGCCACAGCTACAGCTGAAATGCAAAGGCCAGAGAGTGAGTTCTTTTCACATTAAAGACCCCAACAGTGCTACAGCACATATAATTAATTCTAAAAAGTGTATTTATGATGGAAAACTGTTTGCAGCAGAATGTTGTCTCTCACTCTTTCAGTGCATTCATGGAGGCCAGTTAGCCTTGACATGGATTTGAAACACTAGAGGAGAGCGGAGCTGCAGGTCTGCTGTAGCCTGCATCCCTGAGCAAAACAACTTAATGGTCTATTCACAAGCTGATGTGTGACCTTGTCTTCTGTGTCTTCAGAAGTTCCAAATACAGCTGGATCCGCCCCTAAAAGCCAAAGGGATAGCTTTTCCATTAAAAGCGGAGTGACACTGGTTTTATGTTTTTCTCTCTCCTTTGTTACAACCCCTGCAAGGGCACAGTGTATTTCTAAAGTTGTTCATGAAGTGGATTTAAAAAAATATATGGCTTTCTTGTGGGCACCTCCCACATACTGTATCTCTGTGAGTCACTGTGTTAGTCCACACTGAAACTGGTTTTTGATTTCAATCCTGCAACATCAGTTACATTTTGATTCGTGTATTGGTTTTAGAAAGCCTCCCTGACTCCTCTTCACTTCGCATTTCTGTTGTCGTGACATTTTGTGATCCTGCAGTCTTTCACATCTCCCAGAAGGCTCTGCATATTGATCGTCCCTGTAATATCTCCAGCATTTTATATTCGCTAATGTTTAACTCATATGTGTACAATCCAAGCACTTTCATTTCTGCCCACACTAATCCTAACGTAACATGTAGCATTAAGATGGGACAATAAAGAAAATGTTAAATTCCCTTCCAAGGCTCCATTTCCGACAGTTTACAATCATTTTGTTTTGCTCCATATGTATCTCCACATTCATATGCAGACACAAATTTTCTGTTTCTTGGTTTCTCATGCAGGTATTTGCTGCAGTAATGTGCCTGCATGCAGAAATGCCACTGCAGCCTCATTATAATGTGCAAAAATACCTAGGGGAAAAATGCAGATGTTCTATAAGAAGCAGCAGCAGCAGCAGGCTCACGTACAGGACTGGTACTGTATCTGATGTCTTCAAAGCAAAAGAAAAAGTCTGAGGAGGATACAGGTGTGTGTGTGTGTGTGTGTGTGTGTGTGTGTGTGTGTGTGTGTGTGTGCGTGCGTGCGTGCGTGTGTGTGTGAGATGAGAAATGGATGAAACTGTATAGAAACACTGTAACCTTAAAGGCATCTGGACATTCGGACTCTTGGGTTTCAGGAGGGAAATAGCCCTGGATCAAATTCAGCACAGTTACACCTCATCAATCTCTGTTGTTCAGTGTGTTTTAGAAGATATATTGTGATTAACTGTTGTAATTTACTTTCTGGTACACTTACTTTCTGCTTTGTCTACTTCCTCAACCACTTCTTCCTTACTGTGTCTTTTGAAGACCTCCAGAGAGCGGACATGAACTCGATGCATTAAGCAGTGGCTTGCACAGAGACAGTAGGTGATAGCAAAAAAGGCACGTTTGTAGTTTTCTTATTGGGATAAACACATTTTCTGTGGCTGCATTGCAGCATGGTCTACTGGGGCCTCAGTGTGGGGAGAAATTAGTATCTCTGACTATTCTACAAAGGAAAGGAAGTGATTATTTTACTTCTGTCTAACACAGTAACTTTAGAGAAAAATAAGCCCATGCCTTTTGAAAAGGTTTCTGCTATCAAATTGCATTGTAGCTGCACTACAGTTGCACCAACATGACATAATGTCGTATAAATTTGGCTAGTGATCCACAGCACTGAGAACAATTACTGTGTGTAATAATGCCAGAATATGTCTACAAGGCTGAAGTCTCTTAAGCCCAGGGTTCATTTAACTGACTAAACAACAAATGTTGTAGAGGCTCTTTGTCTTAGTGTGTCGCATTTAGGCAGAAATTGAATGTTTTCTTTGGTTTAGGTTATAACCATCTGAAAATAAGTATTGTTGTGTGCTCATTACCTTAGAATGAGACATTTTTATCTACATATAGAGTGGGTTCTAGTTTATGGAGATCACCTTGTTGCACAGCCATGTATTGACAGTAGCTCAAAATGAACAAACAAAACACTTGCTCTAGAAAAGGCCATTCAGGTTTTTGCATCAGCTACAGTCGAAGGAAGCCCCTCCAAGACAAGCAGCATAAAATATAACACCATTTTTTTTTTACCCTCTTAATCTTTGGATCTTACGTTTTCAGAGAAAAAAGGTGAGCACACATTAGTAGGTGCTAGGCGAACGACCCATCTCTAACATGCCAAACAGCGTCTGAGAAACACTGATTTGTAAACTTCTTTCTTTAATGTGTTTACTGGTTTAAATCACCTTTGCTGAAAATTTGGCTCCCAGTAAAAACGTCCTGAACAATAAGCAATGAAGTAATTCTAACTAGGAGTTTTAACTTAAGTTTTACACTCTTGTATAAGCAGTTAAAACTGATCTGCTGTATCTTCACCAAATAGGAACAAATAGAGTGCCAAAGACACATTTTAGTTCAAACAAATAGATAAAATTGAGTTATAGATGGAACAATGTTAAATTGTTTATGCATTTTTCACCAGCTCTTTCCTTCAATTATATCCAACCTAATCATATTTCATTCTAAGAACAAAACTGCCAGCTTTGGTCTGCTAAGTCACTGAATTAAATAATTGAGCCAATGAATAAAACTAAACACCTAATAAATTAATTTGTTTACCAACTGCCACTGCCACCGAATCAATGAATACATGTATAATACATAAGCCTACATAATATATTGTGTTGTGTAGGCCTATTTGATTATGGCAAAAGTGTCCATTAACACCACAACCCAAAGGATAATTTCATGAATTCTATGTGAGTACTTCAGACAGCCAGAAACTTTAGTTTATGCTGTCTGGTTATACAGCCCAGTCGCCAGAGTCAAGTGTTTGCATTTCTGCATGCCACAGAAATGTTACATTTGAATTGTTCCTTATTTAGCATTTTAACATTTCTAAACTGACATAGTCAAAATGTATATGAGCAATGTGTCTCATCAGGAGGAGAGTGTACGGTGTGAGACTTTGACAAGATGACTGTCAAACAGCAAACCAGAGTTCAAGACCAGATTAGACGTGCTTCTGATGACCAAATAGGGTATTTTAAGCCAAAACATAATGTTTTCTAAGCATAATCAAGTGGGGTTTTTTTGTACCTAAAACTAATCACTCAACCACAGTGTTTTCAGAATAATCAGTTGGAGAATTAAAAAATTAAACTACAAAGAAACGAAAGGTTTCAAGATATCTGTGACATATGAAACATACAAATTCGAAATATCTGAGTTATGCAAAAATGTACAATGCCAATACTTATTTTGGTTATTGGGCTGGGATATATTTATGACAACAATTAAAGTAGGAGTAATATAAACTTACAGTGCAATTACAAAATCCAATTTCTAGCTTAAAGGCTGATCCTTTCCATAAAGGTATAGGATTTAGCTGTGAGGCTGCAGATGTCAACCAACTGAAACGTATCCTATTTGCAAAGCATGTGGGAGAACTACAGTGTTAGACAAGTCAATGACCCTAGAGCCAGTGTTTGATTTGTCCGTTCTGGGATACTGTAGAAACAACATGGTGGACTCCTTCGAAGAGGAACCACTTCGTATGTAGATATAAAAGACTCATAAAAACACAATGATGTTTATTTTCAGGTGATTATACACTACTGAAAACAAAGTTATGAATATTATATAGATTTTGCCAGAATATAACCCTAAAAATGACTTAAAAATTCCTTTTTAGATTTTTTTGTGACAAGTTTGTGTGCAGAACCATGCTGCTCTTATCACTTTCTATAGCACCTTTTTCAAAACATCTAAAAGGATGATTCTCATGTTGTCAATTTTTTATAATAGCTAGCATGTGTTTCATGCCCTTGAGGAAGCTATGTAAGAGTGCCCCTTTTTACTGCAGCGCACCATGTTAAAAATGAATCTTTGTGTGAGAACTGCATGAAATTGCAGACCAGTTTGTATGCTTTGATTGCTGTTAACAACAGCGAAGTAAAGAGGCAGAAGCAGGTAAAACAGGATGTTGGAAAGAGGAGAATGTAATAGAGGTTATTTTGTTAGGAACCTAATTGTAATAGATAATGAAAAGGTCAGATGTCACTGGAGGAAGTGCAGCTGGGTTTATAATACCATGTTAACCATTGCTATCTGTGGAAATTGTTTAAATTACCCACTTAACTTAAGTGTGAACCCAGTCAGGAGGGATCACACCCCTACCATTAGCCTCTATTCAACAAATTACAGCTTTGGCTCTTTGCACCAATATATTAATTTGGTTTCCAGAGCCAAGGCAGAGATTTGTTTGAAATGTGTTTGTGAAAAGACGGCAAGCCACCGAGTGCCACAAGACATATGCGACAAAACTGAGGTCATTAATAATACACAATCTGTCAGGCTGAGGTGAACTGAAAACTCCTCTCTAGCTGTTGCATTTCAGATCCCATTCTGCCGCCTCACAGACAGATTTTGCCACCATATTCAATTCTACCTCCAAGTGCAATATACCAATTAAGGCGGTCCAATTAAAAGCCAATTCCAGCTGAAACCAGCATGCCTTGTGCCTAATGGTTATGTTGTAATTAGCTCCAGAGAGCTAGGCCTCGAGGATACACTCCTCTGGACTGTGACACTCAAACATACACGTGTTCCATTATTTATTCTGGGCATATGCTATTATACCTTGAAGGATATTGATCTGGATAAAAAGTTTATGGATAAAAAACAGTGGCTTTCTCGCAATGTCATGGTGGAAAAGCTGTCATATTGTCAGAGCTCTAACAATGTAATTGGCTTTCTTATATACACCCACATCCTTTTACGACATGAGCATATCTGTATAGACAACGCACACATATTTAAAACCACCTTCAGCTGCTATTCTGCCAGAGAAAGGAGACAGAAATCAAAAGAAAGTAATCCAAGCTTCATATTTATACCTTTCTCAGAGGGCCGTGACTCTTTATGAGAACAGATGACTTTAATGGCCGCATTGTATGTGTTCTAGCCTCATTCAAGGCTCTTAGTCGGCAGGAGCCAAATGGAGGCGAAAATTACATTTTCACCTTTCACATATGTGTTCCACTAAATGATGAGTATTTATTTGACGGTTTATGTAGCGCTACCTACACAGTGTCCATGATAATAAATTCCCTCAGGGTCATCAACACAATATTACTCTCATATTCTTCCATGACCTCGCGGGAGGGTCAGGTTTGAACAAGCAGGCGTAATAATTGAGATAATTAAAGCCAAATGCGGGCAAAAAACAAACAACACATACATCATGCTGCTTAAGGTGTGTGCAGCGATTGGGAGAATTCATCGTGCTGCAGTGTGCACCACATGATCAGTTATGATTTATTGATTGGCCTCCTTGTAATGCGTAATGCAATTGCTTTTTATTGCTTTACATAGGCCCGGGCTAATAAAACATCCTGACAGTCGACACAACGTGACGTGTGACGGTCTGGGAAAGTGCTGTGAGATAAAGAAGTAAGAACGAGTTTGTGAGAGCTCAGACAGAGAGGGGAAACTAGATTGGATTTCCTGCCACAGATATGATTAAATTTAAATATTCTGTTTGAAATTTTAGGATTTGAGCGGGGAAAGAGACTAAATGGCTAATTAAACAGTCCGTCCTTTTATGCTCAAGTTAAATGTTTGCAACTTTACACCTGAGTTTGATGCGCTGCATGGTTGGTGCATGCATGGCTTTACAAAGTGTCGATTTCGGGGGCAAAAAAATTAAGCAACTGGGAATTGCCAAATAATGCTGTTCCTCACATGGTCACTTGAGGCTGGCTCCAAAAGTGAATCAATCCCCATAGACCCCTGTGTTAAATTGCCCAACTTTACAGCAGAAATAAACAGCCTGGTACAAAAAACTGTTTTGGTCTCTATAGCTAATTCGCCAGTAACTGACAACTGTGCAAAGTGTGAGTCTTTGAAGAACTCACTGGTTTAAGTGTTTTTAAGACTGAAACTTAGTTGCTGAGTGGCTCAATAGCTGGCACAATATCATAGAACAAGAAAAACTGTATTAAAAGACCATGAAAAAGCACTTTTTATATGCCAACAGTCTATTGTATATCAGCTGCCATCATTATGATGGTAACCAAAAGTTCTGTCTTGTCCAGTGCACCCAAAGAGCTGCTGAATGGACACTGTCCCTATATTTATAGCACCGTCTTGTAACCCTCCAACATCACAACTCCAGGTACATTGGGCATACATCATATCACATAGCTCCCGTGGAATCAAAGAGCTTGTCCCAGCCTCTTTTGAATAGCCTTGTACAGCGCCAACCTCATGCCCAAGTATGGTCACTTCTGTCACCATAAAGCCAAGATGGTGATAGGTGAAATGGCAAATGCTTCAAAAATGGAAGTCTACAAACCAATGGGATATGTCACAGTAGCTAATTTCATTACTTTACACAGTTTATGGATTACACTCATGTGGTGGCGTAACTACATCACCGCATGCCTAAGTAAATGCTTAATCATGTTAGATTGAGCTCCATACCAGAGCTTTCATGCACAGATATTGTAGAAAGAAAAAAAAATGTTATACTGACAATACTGACATTCTTGTCTGTCAATAGCGTTGCAAAACTTTCAACTATACAATCTTAATGGCTTTGTTCTGAGAGTTTCAAAGTACCACAATAGAAGACAGTTATTGAAGATTTGAATTTTTATAATTCTCTTTCTGTTCTAAAATTATGACTCCATATAGTTTTACTCAAATCCAATTTCTGTTTCTCTTTACTTTGTGTCCAAATAAAAAATTGCATTTGCTAACAAACCTAAGAGTTGGGCTTACTGCAGACTGAATCAAACACAAAGACAGACTCAGGAGTAGAGTAATATTAAAGGGTAGAGTCAGGAGGAAGCTGGCAAAGTCAGAGTGATGAAGAAAAGCTGGAGAGATTAGAGCTCTGCAAATGGGTGAGGGGGAATAAGAGACATTTTGACCTGACACAGTAGGAAAACCACATGTGTAAAGAATTAAATAACGGTGGCTAAATTCCATTTAACGGATTTAAATTTAGGTTCCTTGTATCCGGCATGCTATTACTTTCATTCTCACTGGAACACTTGAATAGAACAAAGCCATCATTAAGTGTTTTTGGTAACACCTGTGCCTTTCCTTCTGTGAGTCAAATGTCAAAATGTCTGCTGCAAAAAAGTGGCTTGCTGGAGGTGGATGGTGGGCTGCTGGTGGAGAGCAGGCAGGCAGGTTGACAGGCAGGCTGATGAGCAGGTCCTGAAGCATACTGTCATAATTATTCTCACTAAATGTTAGGCTGATTGCTTTAGAAGTATGTAATATTCCTTACCGACAGACAAACAATCACATGCACGCGCACACCACCAAATGCATGATTCCCTTCTAGCATTGACCTAGCTGAGATAATAACACTATGGTCACTATGACTGGATAGCATATTGCAAGACTGCCTATTTTGGAAAAAATGATTAATTTGTTAATTAATTAATGCATTGTCAGCGAACATTTTGTTGATATGTTCCGTTGCAGCATTTTTGTGACTCGCCAGGTAGGTTATTGCTACATTGACTAGAAACATTTTTGCTCTGCATTACTTGTCCCTCAAAAGTATATTCTGTTTCAATTTTGTTGTATATAAACACAATTTCTGAGTGACAGAACTGCTGGATCACACTCCTTGGCGAGCTATGATAGCCTCAACATGTTCTCATCCCAAGTTGTCAAATATTGTCCCTTTGCAGTGGACTCACATGTCTTCATATAACACTTCAAGTATCCTTCTGCATCTGCTCTTTACATTTCGGGATGCCGCTAACCATGATGTCAGCAAATGCACATGGTGGGATGAGATGTCACATGTTTAGACAACAGCAATACATGGCAACCAGCACTAGAACATTATGAACACGCATGTTGGCACAGATAGTTAGGTTTAGGGGATGGAAACACATAATAACGTGCAGAAAAAAACTTAACATTCCAATGGGAAGCAAACATGGGGCTACTGCATGAAAGTCCAGGGATTGTTGGACCCATCCACTGCCCCTCTGCCTACCCTATAGGGACCTTTGTGCTGCTATTCTTGTGTCGTTACCGGCAGCATTTCAACCTGACACCATTCTGTGGCGATTCATGGAGATGCAACAGGTTCCGTGTGGTCGTGTTGTCATGTGATGCCACTTGTCTGTGTATCAGGTGCTGTTGGGCAGTTTATAATAACACAACCAGTTCTGTCTGTCAACTGATGCCATGCAGGGGCATATCATGTGGACATGAAAAGTGCCTTTTGGCGTCGGGATAATACACCAAAAACACTGTCAAAGTGGCAGTATTTGATGAGCTCTGAATGAGAACAGGCTGGATAACCTGTCTTTGCCTCCAGCACCGTTACTGTCACATCAAAGGACAGCACTGGACGCAGAAAGTACAACAAATTTTAAAAATGCTTCCATCGACTACAGTTAAAATCAAGACTGTTTGGACATCCACATAAAGGTGGTGATTTTTTTTTTTAACTATGAGCAAACTCCTCCAAACATGATTGTAATAGATGCACTGTGGGAGATTCTACGAAGAAAATAAAAGGAGGTTTGTTGGTTTTGGCTTGCTGATAGTCCCATTGGTTCCCCCTCTTTATTTCTTAAAAATGCTAATGCATCTTTGTCTGTCTGTATGGAAGATGAAGAGGAGGCTGAAGAGGAGGGGGCGGATGATAGGAGCAGAAGAGTGAAGAATGCGTCGGTATAGGTTTCCTTTCATTTCTCAGGGAGACGACGCAGGAGACACACAGCCGTCAGGCTTGGGAAGTTGAGCTTGGGAAAGGCTTGACAGCAGAGCCCTGGGCAACTGAGAGGAGTGTATCCTCTGCTCCAGCGCCATGAGAGAAACAGAAGAGTGCGAGTACAGATAGAAGAGTGAGAAGAGATGAGAAAGGAGAGATGGAGGAGTGTCGTTAGGGGGGCTCAAAAAGAACGGTGGTTGTGAGTAGTGAAGGGAAGGAGGGAGGAAAGAAGGGAGAGAGAGGGGACTGTGTTCTGCAGCCATCTGGCCCATTCACTGATCCAGAACGTTGACACTGGCAGCTGAAGAAGAGGAGAGGAAGGGGAGTAGGGGAGCAGAGGAGTCCTCGGTTCTGTGTCTGAAGAGAGGAGTCTGTTTGTATTACTTTAATCTCATTCAGAGAGGTACACACACACTCCCTCGTGCACACAAAGACATGTATAGTGCACTGTAATAATATTAGGGTGTTTTTTTTAATCTCATCCAAAGCTGCACAAGTGCATTCAGGGATAGACTTTGCCAGACAGACAAGTGACACCTCCGTCACCATAATGACAACGCGCTGATCTGTTCTCTCAGCTTGCAGAAACGCACCTCTTACCACACAGGTGAAGATAACGCCTTCCGCTGAGGCATAAACTCATCTTTTTTTTGTGTGAGTTTGAATTAATTCAAAGAACGAGCAGCAGTGTGGGGAGGCTGAATTGCAAAGATATCTTAACCAGACTCAATAAAAACTCGCACAGCACATGTACTGTATATCACAGAGCACAGCAGGTACATTTTTCTATTGGAAAGGTGCCGTAGTAGTATCAAGAGAGTCTTTGTGTGCAAGAGAAAAACATTTTACTTTCACCTCATATTTTTCGCCAATTGGTGCAATATCACACCAAGTTATTGTTATTTGTTTCTGCCCAGTGACAAGCTGAATATTCATGATCCAGGACTTATAATTCCATAATGGTAAATTAGGATTTATCCTCTGCTTGACATTTTGAAATGAGATAAGACTGGCAATTAGGTTTTTGTTTGGTGAGATAGCCCCAGTCGTCCACATCAGTCAGCGCTTAGCCGAGGCTGGATTCAGCTGAGGGTTGTTCACACACAGGATCGGTAAAAGGTGGCATATCTAGCCCAAACAGATGGCTTGTGTGCGCCTGCATGAATGAACACACACAAGCACATACAGCTACCCACACACACAAGTGGAGACAGTACGAGGAGATAAACAAGGTGTAGTGTCCAAAACCGATCTAAGACTAAATGAAGCCAAATGTGAACAGGAAGACGGTAAGAAAAATAAGACTGTGTCAGGCAAATCATCTGGAGTAAATGTCATCTCCTTCAATGTTTACATGGGATTTAGCATAAACTGAACGAACCTGTCATGAGATATTACACTGAGATTAAAACACTGAATATAACCAGTGAAAAATAATGACGATCATAAAGAGAGAGCTCAGCTGTGAGCGAAAGCGTTGCTAGTCGACCTCTAATTGGAAACTCTGGCAGGGCTAATTGTCGAATTATTTCCTCATAGTGCAAAAATGATGAGTGAATACATGGATGACTGCTAATCTGATCACACCTGTTTCTTTTCTTTTTAATCTTATTTCACGGCTGAGCTGAAATGCAAAACATGCCCCCTCATTCTTTTTCTTCTACCTGGATTTATCCAGTATGACCCTAGATATTACTCCAGTTCCATCTAGATCACAAATCCAATTGCTCCTATAATTTCAAATTTTGAATAATGTTGACACTAGTTGCCAGAAGAAACGGCGAAAATGTCAAAAATGTCCCAAATGCATTACATTTGTATGACTTTTTAGGCTCTAAGTGCTTGTGTTTTTATAGCAACCACTCGTTGTGTTTTCATTGGCCTTTTAGCCACAAAAAGTGGTTATTTTTTGCAGAGATGTCACTGCTTGTCCTGCCAGGATAGTTGCATGAAAAACGGTTGTTCTTTGTCGAGACATTGCTGTTTTTCCTGTGGGCACAGTGCCACGAAAAGCTGTTGTTTTTCACCGAGATGTCACTGCTTTTCCTGACAGGATAGTTTCACGAAAAGTGGTTGTTTTTTTATGAAGACATCACTGCTTTTCGTGATGGGATAGTTGCACAAAAAGTGGTTGTTTTAATCAAGGCGTCACTGCTTTTGCTGCCAGTTTTTTTTTATCAAAACATCACTGTTTACCCTGCCAGGACAGGGGCTAGTTTTTCCACCAAATAATGGCACAAAATGGGTTGTTTTTATGAAGACATCATTGGTTTTCCTGCCACAACAGCTGAACAAAAAGCAGTTGTTTTTTTTTATAAAGACAATGCTGCTTTTCCTGACAGGACAGTAGCACCAAAAACTTGTTTTTTTTTGAGACTTTGCGGCTTTTCCTGCTGCTATCATGCCCCAAAACTGGGTATTTAAAGCCAAAACATCTTCTCTTACAATAACCAAATGGTATTTGGGCCTAAATCTAACCACACATTAACCACAGCCTTGTTAAGATGTCAAATTTCAATGTATATGCTACATAACAAAAACCACAGCATGCAAATGTAGAGAATGTTATTTAAAAAATCGAGGCCAACACTCTTTCGGATGATTGGGTTGATGATAGCTTGATAAATGTCAAATGTCATCTGAATAAATATGATTCAGCAGTTGACAGCTGTGAAAAATACATTGTATTGGTGACCTAAGCTCAAAAACTAATAAATTTAATGGGCTGTTTTGAAGGCTTTAAATGCAAATTGAGGTAACAGGTATTTGACATGCAAGACCATGACTGAGGCTCTTGTTGCTGTTTAGAAAGTAAAAAATCTGAAGAGTTGCAAAACATCTAATTGACTATTTTCATACATTAATTGGCTGCAGTGTCCTTCAACTTCCCAAAAAATTGCATGACTAATATTCTTATAGCCTTCTGCTTACACGTTAAGAGCTCCTGTTCTCTGAATTGCACTTGAGGCTGTTTATAAGGACTCTGCACCAACTAATCACTCTCAATGTCTGAATCAGAAGGAGCATGTGCTGCAGTGATGTCCGCTTTCTCATTAACAGCCTATGGCTGAGTAACAACTCATGGGACCCTGAGGAAAATGTCTTTTTTCTTTTAAAAAAACTTTCGGGGCTCAGCCAAAAGAGAATCTAACAGGGCAAAAATAAATCCCACTTAAATTTGGAATACCAGTATGTTATTTTTAAGGCCTTGGAAAGATCAATCAGTACTTGTGTACATAAGCTGCTCTCTCTCAAAGCCAGAAACCAGATTAGTAAGTCTCAAAGAAGTATAAAGTCCGGAGCTGCTCCACAGACAATCAATGGGAGACTAATTTTGTGGACCAACAGGATGTTTGTTTACTTTTTTAATACCCAAATGAGCCTCAGGCCCAATCCTAGTAAACTGCTGGACACTACCACTTAGCCCACACCCTCTGTTTTGTGTATTCTCGTATACAGGTAGAGTGTCCCAATTCTTGTTGGGATAAAGGGCAGTGTTAGGGCTACACAGCGGAGGCTTTGCAGCGGCACACTCCATGGCTACATAAGCAATAAAAGTAACCAATTTTTGTTGTTGTTGTTGTTGTTTCCTCTCAATGAGATATCATTTAAATATATTATGGTTCTTTTCTTTATAAAATACATAACAAAAAAATCACTAGTCCTGTGCCTATGTCGTAGTTTCAGAGCTGGCTAGCCAACATTGTTATTGCAGGATTTTGCATGACACTTGCATTTTGACATATTTCCACATCACAAACCCCCACTTCTGATGTCATATGACACCCAAAATTTTAACTAAGTCCAGCAGCTAAGTTGCTGCTCTTGTAACCACTCCTCTAATATCTGTGCAGACTGACAGGGTAGGAACACAGGTTGCTAATGTTAGCCTACAGAGTACCACTAGTAGGATGGCAAGGAAGCACAGTGTTATTTTTTTATTTGATAGTTTGTTTGATGGACTGATCACCTGAACTTTGTAAACGTATCTCAAGCGTCCATGCTTTTCCGTCTCTGTCATCAGATAAATGGCTTATGTCATTGTGATAATACCATCATCGCTACAGTGGTGTCTCCTTACGTCGACACTATTGAAAACTAAGTATCAGGATCTTCAAGGATTGTCCCATTTGATAGGGAAACATTTCATCCACTACCACTTACAACTCGATTCCAAAGGGGCACAAGAAAGCAAGGGGTAGGGGTACAAATAGGAAATGGGATTTGGCCTTCAACTATTTTGATGTCCTCAGCTCTGAAACAGAAAATGTACCCATATACTCCGAACATTCCCCTAGGCACCCTCAGCATCATCTAACATCTTTGTGAATTAATTTTTTGTGGCGCAGTTCCAGACTTTATACTTCATAACAGCCCAAATTTTAGTTTTAAAGCTCTAGTTTTTAAATTCGGGAGAGTTGTTAATTTCTAATATTTTTTTGTCTGTCTTAGACCAAGGGAATAACTAGTTCCTCTATAAGAGAACGACTAATAAGCATAAGTTTGAGTCAAAGCAACAACGATGATTGAAGATTTCTAAGTTTTGTCCCTGTGCCTCAAAGTGTTAAGTTTTTTATACTGATGAGATGTGAGGAGTCAACACTAATTAAGCTTTTACAGTTACTTTAGCTTTGATTAAACTTCAGATCGTCACAAAAATAAGGTATCTATGTCAGCTTTTGTGGATGCTTGTGGAGAATAAAAAGGATAAGTCACATTCGGCTGTTACAATGCTTTATGGAATGTCCTATTTGGAAGCCGCATCTGTTCCGACTACATAACTAGGCCTACTCTGCTCGTATGACCTTTCAGCTCTGACACGGTGCTGTACTACACTGTCACTATCACTGCTCTGCTTTTCCTCTCATTTTTGTCTCTTCTGCTCATGTGGGATCAGTCTGTGTTTGTGCATGCAGGCTGGCAGCTCTCAGCCATGTTCACCACCCCTGAAGGAGAAGCAAGCCTGTCCCAAAGTCGCTGAGGCGGATTAGTCCATCCTCTCTCTCTCTCTCTCTCTTCCCCTCCCTCTACCCCGATTTCCTATTTAAACATTTTTTGGACAGGCTGGGGCTGTGGAACAACAACAAGCTTATAGGGTTGCCAAAAGTTTATGCATTTGTCGAGGTGACAGAGGGCCTTTGTCTTTCATAACACACTAGAAATCTGAACTATTTGCTCAGATTTTCATTCTTGATATTTCCTCGTAATAAGACAGTTGTTAGTGTATCTGAATGAAACACTAATTGGCTGCGATTGCTGGCCTGACAATATCGTAGGAGTCAACATATACACCATCACATCCAAACAGCATGCTCAAGATGCAAATGATAAAGGTATTCTGGATTGGTGGTAGATATACAATCACAGATAGCATCTGCAGCTCATCTAACCTTTATTAGCCATTTACTGTTATTTTGCTATCAGTATTGAAAGTTACATTTGTAGGAGAGGACCTAAAGCAATGGAATCATTACAAAGATCAGGATTTAAAGCAAGCAAATAATAAGGTTACATGCACGCCAATTTTTTTTTTTTTAACATTTTAACTGACAATATTCTGAATTTAATATGGTCATTTTAACAGCATATTCCATTTAAATATTCCAAATTAGGCTGTGTTCCGAATTTAGCATTTTCCAATTAAGATATGCCAGTATTATTCAGGTTTTAGGAGAACTGAGCATTTATACAGCCAAGTCAGTGTTATGTGTATCAGCTGGGGCTCTCACTGTCTATGGTCTACTCGGTGCGTTGTCATGGATACGTTGTACACAAACCAACTTGCCAACAGTTTGCAAAGCTGTGGGGTAGAGATGCGAGCAAAAGAAAATCCCGCACTTCTGGTTTGAAGGAGAAGCAAACTGCTTTTAAACTTTATGAAAGACTTGGATGCTAACAAGTTTTTTGATATGCACAAATATTGCAGCACCAACCTTTTCAAGAAAGTGAAGGGAGAAAAGAGGGAGTCCAACAAGTCTGGCCAACAATTCAACTAGTCATGAGGAAACTGTGGAAACAATCCTATTTTGATGCAAAGAAGCAAAATGACAATCAGCTCCAACTGTTGTACCATATTTTGATATGGTAAACAACATGTTTGGTCGTGTTAATGAGAGTATGCACAGCTACATGTATGCAGTATTATAGAAATGTAATTCAGTATTAGTGGAATACTCATTTTGATAACTGACTATTTTGTGCATGTTAAAAATGAGCCATTATCTATGTGTCAAAAAAATCCTAGCCAGTGAGATTGCAGCTGGCTCCATGTACTGTCAGAGCTAGCTTCTCTGTATTCCTTGTGCATGAATTCCTCGGCATCTATAAGAATGTCAGTGGGAGGAGGTGAGAGGGCGCGGCCTGTGTCCATGGAACCATGGTTTCAATATGCAAGGCGACATCTCTTAAGCCATAGGTCAGCGATAACCCACTCAGGCCTGATTGAAACACCTTATCCATGCTAGCTGACATACAGAAGGCAGTGTTGAACAGATGTCTAACACAAGGTTAGTGTCAATGCAGCACATTACATGATATTACCACGAGGGTGAGAAACACATGTACAGTATACAACCACAGTAACCTGGAGAATGACCTGAACACATGAAACTTTCTGTTTAAGACGTGAGACTCCCTGCTGATCCTTGATGCAGAGCAAAAGGTGGAGGGTAAAAGTCAAAAGATTTAAAGATGCAAACAGTGTTTCTTTCTTGGATCTGCCTGCTAGTAAGAGCCATTGGAAAGTCGCCAAAAGTGGACAACTCTAACCCGCTGCTCTGGCTGAAGCTAAAAAGAGATGGATGCCCTCTCTGTTAAGGGGCAATCTTGGAATCTTTTCAGCCCGACGACAATCAATTTCAAGCCACTGCAGGTGGGGTGTGGATGACCAGGGGAAAATATTCAAAGCTGACTCAGTGTGATTTATGTAGAGAATTTAAACCAAAAAGAGTCTGCTCATGTTGCTGATGCTGATTGGGTTGCCCTTTACTTCAATAATATTCAACATGGATCCCTTTTTGTTAGATACTTGCCAGTTATTGTCAATGATCGATAAAAAAATATTGTCTGGTTAGGGGTGGGGGGCTTAACTTTTTTTGGCTTCTACAGGGGGAGACCTGCCTCTCCTTAACCACCAAATTTTGAGGGCAAAGCAGAAAAGAAACTGTGCTGTAGAATAAAGTTGTTTTTAAGGCAGCCAGTCATGAACGACAGAGTCAGGGAGCAGAAAGACAGTGATTTTCCTGTTTAAGGTAGAAATTTTGTTCCTTAGTGACAGGCTGCCACTGTCGACCCATTGTCCCAGAGGATGAGGGCAGAGGGGATGGCCTTTGGAGGAACTCTGCTCTTTAGTCCCAGAGAACTACATTTCCCTGCTGTCTCAGGAGATGCTGGGCAGACAGCCAGCAGCAGACCTAACCCTCTTTACTACCTTTGGGTAGTGACTCACCGACAAGAGGGGTGGGACTGAGTAACAGATGATAAAGCCTCCTAATCAGCACCAAGCGGCACGTCTTCCATGTCATCGTCCTAGAAAAGAGACGAGCAGGTTTCAGCGCAAACACCCGGCTGAAAGAATTGGTGAACACAGACTTCCCTAACTGTCGAAGCCATCATTGCTGATAAAACAAATGTAAGAAGGTTTCATTAATTGGTTGAGCATGCACATAACATAAATGTCAGTGCATGAACTGAAGGTAAATGATCAAGCCTAATGAATCTTGTGTGAAGTAAACTGCAGGCAAAGTGACTGAGTGAAAACAAATCCCCAAACAATTACACTTTCTATGCAGGAAATTGATATTCTGGATTTTCTGGAGTTTGAATTCTAAGAACAATTTAGGAGTCAACCTGCTACAGTGAGGTAAATGCTTTAACACAGTTTGAATGTCGGGTCACACTAACTACAAGACACAGCCTGACTGTGACTCATCATCCTCTTTGTATTTTAGATCACAGTTACCACGTACCTCAGCTTTTCCTTGATCAAGCCAGATTAGTCAACATCCAAGTAGAGCTTGGAACGGATTACTTTTGAGTCTCAATGATTTCTATGAAGTCTCTGTTGACTAATAATTTGTGCCACGCATCTCTTTAGGCTGTTTTAAGTGTCAAATAAAGCGAAAGAATGTCTGAATCTTACACGGCGCAAAGTTGCTTGTGAGAGTTTTCAAACTTTAACTTAAAGGCCGAATGAAATATTATGTTGGATTGCCAAGTTTTCAGATAATACATGTAGAGGTCTGTTTCAGCATCGCACTCTGTGAATACTGTCAGAAAGTTAGGTTAAATTGAGGTCTTCTGAATGCCTCCTTTCATCTGACAGGGATAAAGATTGCTTTCGGTCAAAGTCTGTCATTTTTATTACAGTCAATTAACTCATTTTTCCAATGCAAACAACTGTAATTAAAAGAGTCAAAGAAAATAACATGCATGCTCAAATGTTATTCCTTGCACAAACAGAGACAAATGATTCTACCATACACACTAGTTGCTGGATAAATATCCCGCTGGTCTATACATCTATTAACCTAGCATTATGCCTGTGAGGCTGGCCTCGAGTTAGTGACCAGAATACAAATGCGGGCAGGTAGAGCCTGATATTTTGACCTCAGTTGTCATTATCTCAGCTCTGGTCAGTCAGACATGGTGTGGCATCACCACCAAGTGTATACATAATTAATGACAGGGCCACTATGCAAGAGCACATAGAGCCAATCAGCAGTGTTTTTCAGACAGCCCATCTAATGAAGACACTAACTCGAGTTGTCTGTGTACATGGCCTCCCAAAGTGGTAGTCCGTTATTCCTATGCATGTCCTCAATTTGATTTAATTCACAAGTCTCATTTGAAGAGATGAGTGGTGCCCCGAAACCCATCTCTTCTCTAACACATCATTTGGCTCGCCACCAATCACATAAATTGGTCAGCAAAAAGTTTCATTTCGTCCTTGTGAAGTTAATCAACTCATTGGAGCACCCATAACCTGGGAAGCAGCCCATTCATTGCCTCCGAAAGGGAGATTTTTCTTTCCCTGGCCTCCGTGGCAAATAGGAGGAATCGCACATTAGTTTTCTCCCTGGGTGGACTGCCCGTTTTGTTGTGGGCCGGAGCCTGGAGTGATTGAATAGCTCCCTGAGGAGGAGGCAATTTCACAATGCAAGCATTTCACCACTGAGAAAACCACAGTGCCAGGGAGGTTGGGAGTGGACGTGTCAGTGTCGGGGGTGACAGGTGCTGTGTGATTGTGTGTGTTTAGTGATGGTGGTGGCGCTATCCTACTGGGGAAGCTTCAGCCCCTGACCTGAGATACTCCAACTAGGGAAACAGGGTTATGTAACCCTTCAGGTTCAAAGGGTGAGACGTTCTGTGGACCAGAATACCTGAAAGAGATGGATCTTTTGAAGTGGGGTTGTATGAGGTAGTTATCCATAGTCAGTGTATTATATACAGTAGATGTCAGTTTGAAGAAGTAAGCAGGAGTATCAACACAGAACCTAAGCAATGTACTGTTGGGGATGGGGGCAGCACAGAAATGTATTTTTGCCACCTACAAAAAATCCAACACGTTCTCATCCCAACTCATCATATGTTCTCTGTGTCTACATATTACAAGTATCCTCCCATGTCTGCTGTTTGTGCTCCAGGATGCCGATACTGTTATGTAAACAAATATATGAGTGTTAAGGCAACAACAGCACGCATGGTTAGGTTTAGGCAACAAAGTCACAAATGTTTTAGTTTAGGGCAAAGAGGCACATGATTAGGTGTAGAAAAAAGGCATCACATTCCAACAGTAAATGATCACCGGACTCTCGCTTCAAGGTGCAGAGTTCATTCAATCTATCTAGTGCCCTCGCTCTCCTTATATTATGTCATGATCGGCAGCGTTTCAACCTGACACTGTCCTGATGCGTTTCATGCTCTCACACCAGGTTTCTTCCAACCACGTTCTCAAGTGACACCGCCCATGCACGTATCAAGGGGATGCAGCAGGTGGCATCGACAGCTGACGCCATCGCGGCGTACCATGCACATGCAAAATGTGCCTTTTGGCGTCACGCACTTACACCAAAAGCACTGACAGAACAGAGCTATTTGACAAATTCGGAGTGAGAATGGGCTGAAAAGTTCCTCATAAAATAATTCACAGCAGTTTAGGGGAATTCTGGAGAATATTGTCACTGCTTTACCTTGAAGCAGACAGCTTGTTCCCATGGGGGAGTCATTATTGACATAATTTACTTATCTGTGTCCTCGTCAAAGCCACCAGACTCCATGCAGAATGCAGGAGCTACTGGTCTACTGCTGTCTCAGTCAGTTTGTTTGTTTTATTGTGA
Source organism: Plectropomus leopardus (assembly GCF_026936395.1). Lineage (NCBI taxonomy): Eukaryota > Metazoa > Chordata > Actinopteri > Perciformes > Serranidae > Plectropomus > Plectropomus leopardus. The sequence continues at coordinate 8,359,056 of NC_142179.1, forward strand.
GACTTAAGGGCCTTTTTCGTAAGGAGGCCAGAATGTTTCATCAGTACTGCTGCCTGCCTCTCTAAAAGGGGTCATGCCACCTGACATGTACTACACTGACTATGGATAAGTACCTCATACCCACTTTAAAAGATTCAAACTATCCCTTTAAGTGGTTGTATGTTCAGAGTTTAGTAACATTTGAATAAAAAAATGATGACAGTTTTAGGGCAGTTTGCTTCTGGTGCCAGATCTGTCAAAATATGTTCAAACCACACCCACACAACCCCGATTAAAGCAGATAAACTGAGTGTTGGAGTATTAAAGTCTTAATAAATGAAAGTTAAATTAAGTTAACTTCAATTGTTTGCTCATTATGTCTTGAATGATTAATATTGTAGAGTAATACTAAATATTTAAAACCTTTTTCAGGGGCTCTAACTGATAGGTGAAAGGCTTAAGACAGCCAACTGTGTATAAAGAGGAAGTCTGGAATAAAGTGTCTGTTGGAGCTGTCGTCAAGCGGAAGGTAACCAGGCAAGACGGTGCCCTGCAAGAACATCAGCTAGGCGACACTGGAATCACTAATGCATTCACACCTCTGCTGCATATTTCCATTTGTTTGCTTTGATATTGTTTGCTTATTTTGTAGTGACCTCAATTAACAGTGTACACCTTTAAAAGCGCTCCGTGCTACCACTGGAGCTTATACAGTGACTTTGTAGAACTTCTGAGGAGAGACTTGGAGTGTTGACAGTACTAATTTCCACTGGTCTTTATTGATCGCCCAGTTGGACCCACTTTTTATCATTGACCGACTCCAACCTAGCCAGTGGGTGTGGATAAAAAAACAACAACACATTTTTATTGGAAAAGTTTCATTTAAATGGTACTTTTCTTTTTTTCATTTGTGTTTGTTTGGGAAGATTCTGTATCTAATATACCAATTTCAAACTCATTAAATTCTGCCTAAAATGCTGCCTCGCAGTTTTTCTTTTTATTTAGAGGCCCCACACACTCACACAGGTGTTTTTAATCACCTTGCCTGATTAGATCTCAAGTCAGGTAGGAGTTGGTCAGAGTAGGGAACTTAGGAACTCTGTGTACTAATAACAATATTAAAGGTTGTTAATCCTAAATCAGGTCACACAGAAATATGTGAAATTAACACAAAACCTCAACACTGCATTATGTGTTGAGTATGTGGAGCGTATTATGTTTTATTGTGAAGATCACTCCTCATGCGTCATGTCTTGTCTTTCTTCCTGCCTTTGTGTGTTTTCCCACCTTTGTGATTGTCTGCCCCGCCTTGGTTAATTTCACCTATTCCAAATGAGCTTTGCTGGCACGTGTCCCTCATTAACAGCCTCTGTATTTAGTGTGTGTTTTCCCTGTTTCACTGTCAGACCTCCTGCATTTTCCCATGTTCTTCCTAAAGGCTTTGTTATTTAAACCAATAAACAAGATCTTCTTTGAAACCTAACCAAGCGTTTTTGTTGCCTGAACTCAACTGTGCCAGTCACCACATAATTTTAACACAATACATGCAACCACCACATAATGCAGAGTTCAAAGCTTGTGGTCATTTCACAAATTTGTGTGAGATCATGAAGTAAAAAGACAGGTCGCCACTACATTTTTGCTTGATCATGGGCATATGTTCTCTGTATTACAGTTCATTGAGATTCATTACAAGTTGTTACTTATCACTGTATCCTTTATACTTGAATTAGGTAGCTGTCTTTTAAACTTCATAGACTTTTTCATTGGCATTATCTTATTTACAGAACTATTATGGGCCTACTTCCATTATGTGTATATGTGTGTGTCATTTCCCTACGTTTCGTGAATTTAATTTTCTATACCTAGGGATATGTACGAAGCTGGCAAAAGAGCCTTCATCTACACCTTCATTTTTATGTGGAATCTTCTGCAGAAGGATTTGAAGTTGCACTCTTTGGTTCCTCTAGGCTGTATTAAAGCACTGTTGCAGGAATTTTGTACACCATCAACTCTATGCTGACGTCAGGGTGTATTTTAGCTCATCTTTTAGCTTTTCTTGCTTTGAAGCATCACTTATAGCATATATTAATGTACTTTTTTAATTTTTTTAATTTTTTTTTTTTTAAAAAATACTTTCTTTGCAGTATTTTCATTTTGTGTTGTTTTTCGTGTTCTTATATTGCTTGTTTTGGAGTTGCTTTTTTGATTTTGCATTTTTTTGTTCTATGTTATCTGCAACTTATGTTGCTGCCAGTCTTGGCAGCAACATAAGGTGTTTTTTCTGGTTAAACAAAGGTTAAATAAAATTAAATTAAATTTAAAAAACCTCCAGTTTGTAGACTTCTGGGGAATATATCTTCAGTTAGATATGTTGGTATCTGTCTCTGTTTTTAATATTCAGTTATCATAAGGATTTTGTCCTCTGGGTTTTGGGTTTTTCCTTGTTGCATTCGATTAGTCATTTTTAGTGTTTCTTGTCACACTCGTTTCTTGTGCCATGTTTTATTTTACTTCCTGTCTTGTGTGTTCTCCCGCCTTTGTGATTACCCGCCCCGCCCTGATTTGAACTACCCCTACTAGCAACGACTTTTATTCATACTCCATTGTACTACTGCATCTCTTTTTCTGCTGGAACTAGTGTCTGATAGTTCGGCAGCGTTCGAAAGGAACTCGAGTTTGTAGTTACCACATGGGAAGTCTTGTACATGACACACTTGGCGTTCAAGTGTTTATTTCATGAGAGTCCTGCTGCCAGGCAACAGCGACATAGATGGTACTGCCAACGTCTAGAGGCATAGAGGCAAACAATTTAGCAAGCTAGCAAGTGAGACACGTAATGCACAAAATGAAAAGGCATAGTATCAGAGAAAAAAGATCAGTACTTTCCTCAGATATATTACATTACAAAGACCAACTCTCCATAACTAAAATGATAATACATAAACTTTAAAGAAAATAATTAGCATCCATTTCTGAAAACGTCAGCAAACAAATCCAGAAAATTTACACTTACAAATTCACAAATACCACGAAGGGGGTGTTCATATGGACTGATTCTGTGAACATTTCAAACACAACCCAAAATAAACGCACAAGTCAGGCCCCACAAAAAAAAAACAACAGAAGGCTGAGGGTTAATTAAGCGCAGGTGTTATATGCCAACACAGTCCCGAGATGCAGTCTTATCATGCAACAGAAGTAAAAACACCTGTGTGGGTGTTTTGTGGGTGTGCAGGGGCTTTACACTTATTCGATTTTTGTTGTTTCACACCTCAGCTCTGGCATGGCAAGTTGACACAGGGCAAAAAGAAATCCCAACTCTAAAGTAAGCTGTTGATAAATTGCACACTACCTCTGATGTTTGCTGTGGTGTTAACCCTATTACAGGGTTACCAGTGAATTCCTGCATACAAGTGAAAATTGACAGAAACATTTTTTTTTCCTCCTGACCCTGTCTACAACTCTGATACCTCTAGACTTCAGTGTGTCGCGCCTTTTATGTGAAATATACCTTTTATGTTGAAAAGGATGAATGGTAAGAGACGCAAGCAATATCACCTCTGGCTTCTTTTAAAAGGAATGAAAACTGTGGTTGTTTCATTTGCCCTCTGCTTAGACACCTGTTTCCTTTCACAAATCAACACTAGGCATTTAACCAAGTACACAAAATGAAGAGTTCTTGCGAAAAAAATATTTAACAGGTCTCACAATAATAAACACAGATCATAGGGTGCACTTTGATATTACTGAGACAAATGTCTATGAGGCTAATTAAAACAACAAAGCACAAGATAAAACTACTGTGTCATTATGAATGTGCATAGCTGGAGCTCAGCACAGCGAGATCTGAGGATATCTTGCTTTTCAAGTGCTTTCCACCCAGTGTTATGACAGATCTTTAATTCAGCCTAAGTAAACTTCGGGCTTCGGGTTCTGCCTCTATTTTGAAACAAACCCATTTTGACCTTTTTGTTTGCTAACCTCCGACTTTTGTTCCCTCTGCCACCTCACCCCGTGGCTCAGTGGCAGTTTTGCAGATGTGGGTAGACAGCTCTTTTTGCATTGTAGTTTTTATTCCCTGGAGGTGCAGAAACAAAACACAGCTTCCAACATTTCTCATGAGTACGATTTACTTTTAAATGGCCTCTGTGACGTTGCTAAACGGGAAAGATTTCAGGCACTGCTTCACATCCACAGGGCTTTAAACTGAAATAACTTTCAGAGCACAAAAAAACTTTCTGAGGAGAAAATCCATTTCTGTCCAGTTATTCCACTGTCAGGATTTTTAGTAGTAGGCTAAAGGGAAATTATGTAATTTATTACCTTAATGGGCCTTTGTTGGTGGCTCACGACAGCGCTGATAAAACTGATCACCTCCTGAGTTATAGCGTCCTGTAATGACAAAAACATTAAAGTCATATTTCCTCAACAGATATGACTTAGCAACTGCTGCAAATAAGCCAGTTAATTAGAGTGGAAACCCAACAAAAATGTCTAACCAAGAGATAATGTGTCTCCAAAAATGCCATATAAAACCGCTTTGCTGTTTCAGCTTAAAAATGTGCAATGACACATCGTCATTAAGCCCTCAGAAATGGATTTTCTGTATGAGGGTTTGGGCTTACTGAAAATATTTTAGATAGGAAACAGAGGTGTGGACTTCAGTCGCATGACTTGGACTATAGTAAGACTTGAGTCACGAATTTAATGACATTAGGCTCAACTTAACAAAATCAAAAGACCTGACTTTAACAGCAATGACTCATGACCTATCTTAGACTTTTGACTTAAAAAAAAACTTGACACCAAGTCCAATGATTAAAAGGTATGTCACGTCAAAAGTTTGCCATTAATCAATTCATTTCCCTACGTTTCGTGAATTAACCAACATCAGTGCTCTTCATCCGCAGCAAGTTAAAAGTTCCATTACCGAGCACCAGTTGGAAGAAATTGTACCTAAGATAATTGTACTCAGGTACAAAAACTGCACTGTGGTCAACAAAAAGCTGAATGCAGTAACATATCCTCAGACAACTGTTTGTATAGTATCTCATGAATTCGTGGCAGATAACTGATGTTACGTCCATGATGTAAATTTACGTAATTGACGTGAAGTTACGGAGGTTAGGTTTAGTCAAGTGAAGCTACAAGGTTTAGGAAGACAAACATGGTAAGGAAATACCTTAAAATAACTTAAAGCACCGCGTTTTCTTTTCTACTTCTGTCAGGGCCTTGATCACATGATCACAGCACAAATACATGGGTTATGCACAAATTACTGGATCATTACATATGTACAATAACATACAAACAGTTTTTGGGAAAACTTGTTTTAACAAAAAATACAACTGTTAAAAACCATCATGATTTCAGTAAATTTAACATATCATTAGTCTGTCTGGTACTTGACCTGGGACTTGACAGTCTTGCCGTAAGACTTGAGTCAAGATCTGCAAAGACTTAAAACGTACTAGTGACTTCTAAAACAATGGACCTCATGCAAGAAATAATATATGACAAACTTTCTCTTAACTTTTGTTCATTTCCACAAATTTGTTTTTATTTTGTTAGTACCCACTGATTTCTGGAATTCAATGGGCCTCATATGAGAAATGATATTCGAACAAATTTTCTCTTACTTTTGCTCGTATCCACGATTGGTTATTTTGTTAGTACCCATTGATTTTTGGTAGTAGTTAGTGGGCACTCTTAACAAGACAGAAGAAAAACATGTTATTTTCAAAATCCACAAATTGTCCAAAGCAAGGAACATTAAGTTTTACATTTGATTTCTGAAGCCAAAAATGTCAACAAAGTAAACATTAACTTATGGTCAATGATCAACAAGAGTATCAAACCCCTGCAGATATAATATTGTCATTTTGGGCTGTGGGGCAGTAAATATCTGCTGTTTTTGGATGACAAACAGGACTTTTTCATTGCTTTATGGTCAGGGGGAGATAAGCAAGGGGTCAACACAGGATACTTTATTGCCCTGCGTGTGCCTCAATGGCGTTCAAATGTCACTCTCCATGCTTGGAGGGATTGTTTACAAGGCTAGATAGTTCAAATGTGGAACTGAAAGCTGTTACTGTTCCCCTCACCTCTTTTACCTCTGGTCCCCTGCTGAGAGCAGCAGCAGTTTCAGAGAATGGTTCAATGACAAGTAAAAGCTCACAACTTCATGCCACTGCTATGCTTTAACACTAACTCAGCCTCTGTGGAATTTGAAAGGCTCCGGCAGAGAATACAAAGCTGCACCTGAGCTGCCCTGAAAACAGACAATGATGCAATTGATCCCCACTTTTTCAGATCTGCAGAGATTTGCATCGGAATAACACTAAACCAGGGAAGTGTAAATTTGGGGGGTGGTTATTTATCAAGTATACACGACGTCTGTTTGCCCTTCTGATAAAGAACAGGAGACAGACAAAGACAAAAGAGATGTTTGAACACTCAGTAATGACAAAGAGAGACATGATACGTGCATAATCTGAAATTGAATTTGCCTCCCAGAAGATATTTGCAGTAGATTTTAATTTTAATTTTTCCCTATAGAAGTACAAACCCGCATTACTCAGACCAGAATCTTTTCCTGTTTAAAGGAAGAGTCTGGAAAGCCTCTTTGATGTCACTGACAGCTTAGGAGTAATGAGGAGATTGCTTTTCTCAGTGAAGCGCAGCAAATCAAGTAATCAGGGGTCAGTTTCTATCCTCAATCAGCAGTCACTTCTCTGAGTGGCTGAAATGGACAGCAGCAGCCACTGGCAGAATTAAAATGATTTGCAGGCCAATTAATCATTCTTCAAGGGGACAATGAAAAGCAAAACAAAAAATCACAATGCTCAACGACTTGGACGTGGCTCTAAGATATGTTTGCATGATGAAGATTTTGTTATTATGTAAAGAAGAAGAGTTATTGCACAAACTGACTGTTGATTGTATGTAAGCAAATTGCAATCCCATGAGTGCAATATTAAAATTAAAGCAACCTCAGAAGCCATCAGGTATCAGTCTGACAAAGATTTAGCTGGTAGAGGCGACGGCAAATATATTTGGAGTTCCAGTGTCGCCAGTAAATATCTAAACTGTCATCAAATGATAGCCAGTTGGTTTTATGATTGCATTTTAGCCAATTACAAAATATCCCCTTATATTAATGTATTACCACATTATTAAGGTAAACAAATTAGCAAACACTTGCCAGTAGTCCTGGTCACCTAATAAATACAAGTTCAAAGTCCATTATCCTTTAAGCTCTGTTTTGTTCCCACCAAACCAAACAATATATTTTCTTTTAGCTTCAACAGCTCAAACATTTAAAGCTCTAATGGCAGTGTATGCGACATTCAGAGCATAAACGTAAACAACTATTTGGTATGTAAAGGTATAGTCAAGTAATGACATTCTGAGCAGAGAATGAAGTCATACTCCCTCTTTGTGTGTTGTTAAATCTGAAATGGGTTGTTGTGGCAGCCACACCAGCTGAAAGTGTATGTTAGTGTATATGTGTCAGCCCCTGGCTAAAAAAATCCCCTCTGCTCTGTACTGTCCTGATACAACAGTTACCACCGATATCTGAGCGTCATTATCGAGGAACCGTGACACCCACCCTCCTGTTTTTTTGCCAGTTAACAACATTAGCTCTGCCAGCACTGTTGCTGTTATTAGCATGGTTTATTGAGTTAGCACCATTAGCTGCAGGCACAGCTCTCTGCAGCTCAGCTAACTCCATTTTTTGAGAACCATGTGCAGTCCTGGATATGCTCTGAATGTTACATACAGCTGCTTTAATTCTGAATCTGGGTCAACCAAAACAATGATAAAATCACAGACTAAAAGGCTCCTTTAGAGCTGAGGGGAAAATGTAGAGATGGGTGATACTCCTCTGGGGGTTACTAATGTGAAAAACATCAGATGAGTGCAGCTTTAAGAAACTATAGCGAGTTTAAAGTCTGAATTAGAAACTTCACAAATCTGACAAAGCAGCATTTGAGTGAATTAAACTCTTGACTATGTAATTCAGCATCCCATTAACACTAATACTCAGCCCATATAATTTTTTAAGCAAATCAGACTTCATAAAATCGATTCATTGAGTTCCATATCCTTAATGGTTGACCAAATGGGACTTTAAAATACTTTGTCTCAAACAAAATGTTTCTAAATGTCAATCAGTGAGACTATTTGCCAATGTAAATTGCAAATTTAGGTGAATTACCCCCTTAGATCAAGTGGGATATGATGACAGCCGCTTCTGAGAGCCTCCAGCTTGGCACATGGCTTGCATTTTTTACAGATGTATAATAGCGGATTATTCTCAGCAAGAGAGTACAGCAAAAGAGGGCACAAGAGAACGCTTGCCATTTACTTGAGGTTAGTTAACAGAACAACATTCTGGTAAGTCAACCAACCAGAAAAAGCCAAGCACCCCTCATACAGCCGAGCCTCTTTATCACAACCCCCCAGCAGCTTGCAGAAGAAACTTAGCGCAGCATTAGCATGCCACAGAGCATGAGTCAATACAAAGTATGAAGAATAAGAGAGTGGAACTACCAGGAGGAACCAGCCATTTACTTTCCAACATGCAAAAAACAAGCACGCTGTGTAATGCTCTTTTTTCTATTCCAGCTGTCACTTCAACTGTAATACTTCGACAGAGCCAATAAGCCTTGACTATTTTGGCACAGTTTCTGTGTTACTAATAATGCAAAAATTGAATAATAATGAGGTCATTATTAACTGTATCACATTACCTTTTGACTTTGTGCAGGGCATTCATCCTTCTGTGCTGCAGCGCCGTAAAACGGGAATGTCATTCAGTCACACTTTGATTCATAGTTTCAATTAGCTGCTGCTCTTGTATATGGCAAGATCATGTTATTATGTTGCCTTTGTAAACACCAACACAGTTTTTCAAAAATTTGCTTTAAAAAGGGCTTATGAGAAGTTAATTTACATTTAAATTGAAACAACAGTGCCAGAGGAGTGCGTGGTTTCACACTCACTGTGTGCTCTGGAAAGTACAAAACACTCTGCCAACAAGGCTAAAATTTTGTTAATAAGCCGCATAAATCAATACAGAGCTGTGACATTAAAAAAAATATTTGCGTGGCACTGTAATTATTATATTTACATAAAGGGACAGTTCAACCCCAAATCAAAAACATATTTTTCCTCTTCATGGTGCTATTTATCAATCTAGATTGTTTTGGTGTAAGTTGTAGAGTGTCGGAGATATCTGCTGTAGAGATTTTTGCCTTGTCTTGAATATAATGGAAATAAATGGAACTATTTTCTCTCTATGTAACTGCAACCGCCAATGGGATCACCGTGCTGAAGGAGGCATCTAATGCTAGCTCAACTGGCACCACTGAGCTAAGTAAAGTTACAGCTCAACTGAGAAGTAAAGCAATAAACAGCCTTTTGTTTATTTTTTTTATTTATGTATTTAAGGGGGGACAGTGCAAATTAATAAATACACAAGGTCTAAAAATGCCAGAATTAGCCAGGAGGCTATTTTTCATCTGTGTTTCCTCTGTATTTCTACAGAACATTAAAGACTTTTGGTTCATTGTTTTTTACACTGTCTTCAGCTCATTTTTGCTGACCCCAACGGGCCAAAGAAGTTAGTGTGCAGCTTTAAATTACCATTATTATTTTACTTCTTTGAAAACATGCAAACTGTGAAAGTTTCCATATGTAACCTTGAGGTGTCGTTCCCTCGCCCTCTGTAGGAAATCACATTAGTGGAGGTGCACCGTACTGTAAAAACGTCAGGCCCTGAACTTATCGCTGAATGGTGAATATGTAGTAAAAATTTGTAAGCTGCAGAATTTCCATGAATAAATCCTGGTGTCCCTGTGCCAACATGTATTTTTGCTCCTCTGTGAATTGTTGTTTTGTATTGCCAGAAAGTCATTGAGAGAAACCCCTTCACATTCATTGCACTCTGTGAATTATTTGGCTCTGATTCGGGATTCTAAGCTGTTAGAATTTGGGTCACGCTTTCCTGATATATTTTTCTCCAATATTTCCTGTGCCTCCCACTTCTTTTCAAATAGCTTGAACTGACCTGTCAGGTAACAATTTATCAGTCAGTTCCTGTGCACAATGCACATTTGTTAATAATGTCAAGAACTCACCCCTTTCTTTCTCTGGGCACTAAATACTGCACATACTCCGAAGGGAAATCAATGCTCTGTGGTTTAATAACTCAGACGGAGGGATCCGTTTGAAAGAGAAAAATCTCAGTGCCCTCATTCTTCCATATTTCTAAAGCACAAAATGCTTGTAAGCCAGTTAATAAATGATAAGGTTCAATGTTTATGTAGACTAACACAGCTGAACTACATTTATTTGACTTACTGTTGTAAGATCAGATCTCAGACCTGTTTCTGCATGCTGGCCTCTGTAATTAGAACAACAGTGTCATATGTGCATGAAACAACATCTAAATTTGTGACTCTATCTACATATCTACTGGCAATATGCAACAAAACAGCACAAGTCAGCAATGTATTACTGACAATAAAGTGCATCTGATCCTATTTTGATTAGCTATGCATCCTGGCACTGAAACAAAAACATTATTCAGACACTTTAGAACAATTGTGTAACTTTCCAATTCCAATGTCCTCAAACCAGGTCAACTTGTGGCATTGGTAATATTGGCAACTATTTATTCAGTCATTAATTCATTCATGTGTGTATTTGAGCAAAGTTTGTGTTACAAGAGTCATAACTACACTGCAAATGTCCCTAACTGTAACTGTGCATCAAAATATCTGTACCTATAGTTTTCTGTGTTAGCTTGGACACCAAAAGCATCTTGGTGAACATCATTTAGAGCTGACACGTATCAACTTTCCGGAAAAGTAATTTCATCACATGTAGTCCCTGGAACAGCACATCCCAGCCGTTCTATGATTACTGCTTTCTGCAAGATGCAGCCACTGTGTGTACTTAACACTATATTTCAACCCAGATCTGGCAAGGACACTGGGGGACACGCTGCTCCACCCAACTGGCAGCTTGATGGGTTTCCCACTGGTGACAAACCCTTTTATGGAATGCACCTGAATGGGCGTTGGCCGGCTCATAAACTTTCTGTTAATCCATTTGAACAGTTAGCCAAAACCTATTTCTAAAAACTAAGAACTACACTGCCCAGTTTGTGACAGCTTGGTTCAAGTTTTGTGAGCCAGGCGCATCAAGGTGGACGGACTCAAACGCATAAAGTTGAATCTCATCCTACCCTACCCTAACCTGAACCCTAAAAACTTGCGTGCATTCTCTAATTTTAGTGAAAAATTGATAATATAGACATAAATACAGTATACATGCATCAGACAATACAATACTACATAAATTGTATGATTTGCATTGTGCTTAAAGCAAGTCATGGCTGCAGACAATTAGCAATTAGCTATATCAACGCTAATCTATATCTTAGACATAAGCTCTGTGATTTTGACTTCTGGCTCCTCTTAAACTTTTAACGCTGTGGCCACTAGAAGAAAAAGTCTTTACCAGAAACAGTGGATGTGTGTTCAAACGCTTGACATATTAAATGTTTGCATTTCTTGACAAGCAACCTTTGGCGGACTCTATTCTGTCATTAGTAAAAGCACACGTAGCATGGGATTGTTATAGTTCAGCAAAACAATCTTTTTGAGGTGGTTGGGTTGTATGACTGTGTGTACAAAGCATGTCAATTAGACACTAGAGACTTTGGCTTATGTACAGTTGAACATACCAACATCTGTGTTTGAAACTTTTAACCCTGAAGGGGATCCTCCCTCCGATGTTTACTTGTTACTATGTGAATTTCCAGGGATACATTATGAATGTTTTTCAATCCGTTTCAATGGCTGTAATTTCTCCTGTGTTCCCCGCTCAGTGATCTGTAAACGGAAGCATAAAGTGACTCCCTTCAGCTGGTGGCAGCTCGGTTACTATCTCTTTGGGAGCTTCATAACGTCTCAGAATGGAGAAAAGTGGTTTAAGAGGAGGGAGAAATGAACTGGAAAGTGAAGAACACAGTTAATGAGAGGATACAGAGAGAGAGTCAACGATGCCTGAAGTCTTAGAAGACATTTATCTAAGCAATTGTAGGCGCTCAATTTCTCTTGATCAACAGCATGGTTCAAATCCAAACACTCCACCCTCCTTCAGATTGCCCAAAACTATCAAATCTGTGCTTGTGAAGAAAGCAGCAGCAGACATTTTTTGCACCTGATGATTGAATGACCCCTGACGGTGTCTCTCTGTTGCTCTGAAGTAAACCACTGAATGCCAGTTAGGCAGCCGGTGGAAGAGAAATTGGGCAGATGTGTGTGAAAGGTGGAAAAACGTAATACTTTCCTGATAATAAAGAATCTGACTCATGACACCTCCATTCATTTATGAGCTTGACGTTTGATGGGGTTTGATTTGATGTGACTCATCTTGCTGGAGCTAGAGACAGCAGGGTGGGAATGAAAAGTCGATATGCCACGCTATTAGGACCGGAGAGAGGATTCGGTGGGAGATTAGCTGTGATTGTGTCTCTGCTGGTAGGAAGGCAATTTATATTTTTTAAATAATAATTTGTGGTCGCTGAGTTCTACTCTTTAGACTGTTAAGTAGCATCAAGCGTAGCAGTCCTGCATTTTGTATCTTTTATAACTTCCATGGACGATTGACTCTTGTTTTTCAAATCTCTGTATGTGGCTCCATCAAAACAGCAGAAGAAACAACAGAGGCAGACATGACAGCAGAAACAGGCCTTCAAAGAACAACACATGCGGTGCAAAACAGGACCACACAGAACACATTAATGCATTTCAACAATTAACTGAAATACACTCACACAATTCAAACATGACCACACTGCAACAAGCCACAGAGAATAATGATGGATAATAATGGATATAATTATGGCCATAATTTTTTTGGGTGACACTTAGTCAACCCATCATTCAATTTATCACTTTACACATTTGGTATTTTATGGTTATTAATTGCTCATTACACGCTTTTTCCTTGAGCATGCTGTTCCTCATTTAATCTTCATTTACTTACTTGCCATCCAATCAAAACATCTGGTAAATTTAACAGAAATTCATTATTTTTTTTAAACCCAAAGCTTATCACTGTACCAAAAAAGTCTTTAAAAATAAATTATACTTCCCTGTCACAAACAGAAAAGAGCATGAGATTAAATTCACAGCTTGTAAGTGTGTATATGTTTTCTATTCGTGTTTATGGCAACAAAATCAGGTTTTTTTAACAAGAGGTCAGGACATTTCCAGCCATGTTTGTAGTAACAAAAACATGTATTTTTTGGCAAAAGGTTGAGACATTTCCAACCATGTTTGTAGCATCCAAAGCAAGTATATTTTTAATAAGGGTCAGGACATATACAGCCATGTTTACAGCCACAAAAGCCTTTTTTTCTTTTTTTTTGTGAGAGGCTGGGTCAGTTCCATCTTTTTTTTTAGTGACAAAATTGGGTATTTCAAGCCAAAATATGATCTTCTCCTAACCCTAACCAAGTAGTTCTGCTCCTGAAACTACAACCACATGTTCACCATAGTATTGTCACAAAAAATTGGAACATAAATAATCATGATGCTTAAGCATATCCACAAGATATGAAAGTACAAATGTAATATTTCTGTGATCTGAGAAACGTACATTGCCAACGTTCACGCTGGTAGTTGGGTTGCAACAGCTTTTGTATGAATTGCCACCACATGTGGTATACCTACATGGTGCTCAATATATGACTTCATTGAGCTGAGTTTTTACTTATCTAGAGAAATAATTCAACATTTATAAGAACTACTGTTATAAGATGTTATGCACACATTCATGATCCCCGGAGAATGGATCTCACTTACTTTACTGAGCCCCCAACTTCCCCACTGGTGCCAGCAAGATGTGTTGTCTTGAGTGAAATGCCTTGATTGCTATTGCCATGAGATCTTCATATTCCCCTCAAAATAAACTCAGCATTTTTAAAAAGACAGAAAGCTAATGACTCATTAGACCTCGCACAGAGAAAATGAACATGCTATTGTTACAGTAATTGCTGCTGATTATACATCTATATTTGCTCTGACATATTGGTTGAGAAATCTTGATCAAAGTTGTTTTTTTATTTTTCCTGCACAAAAGCTGCTATTAAAAAAATCAAGTTTATTATTATTTTTTATATTATCATTTATGAATCCTTACAATTACAGTATTTGTGTTTCTATCATGGTAATTATTATCTGAAAAGCCAGCACACCCCTACAGTGTAATGTAGCATATTTGGGTCAGTAATATAATGCATACATTGTGGAAATACTTTATCATGTGCACATTATGTTCATGAAATAATTGTTGTCCTCTGAAATCTGGTATGCTATTCTGGTGACATACTGCTAGAGAGGTTACACAGCAGTAATACATAACAGAGCCTCGCAGGTAACAAGTACACATACAGGCATTTGTTGCATACACAAAATTATCATAACATGCATTGGAAATACAGAATTCAATTAAAGTCACACCTACTGCGTTCAAAATCAGATGTAACCCATGTGATTTAGAACATATTTTTGACCTAATTCTTGAAAAATTTAAATAGCATGCATTCACTGAGGCATTTTTGAAAAGGCAGAGGGTTTTTTTGTTTGTCCTTTTCTTTTTTGGTGTTTGTGTTGTTGTTTATTTTGTGTTTTCTAAAACGTAGCTTTGTAGGGCTGCAAATCGTAAGTACTTTCCTTAATCAATTATTGGTAAGGCAATTAATGAATTGATTGTTATTTGAAAAAAACATTTAAAAAAAAAACATTAAACATTGCTCAACATAAGCGACACATTGCATATACTTTGACAGCACTGCATCGCCTATTGATTGATCCATTACAGTTCACGTGTCGGACACATTTTTGATAGTACATTAATTGTTGTCATCCCTATTTCTTTGAGCTGATTTTCTTTCAGTATACTCATGTGGCGGTGTGTATAAAGTTGGCTTTGTGCCACTCTG
This sequence comes from Plectropomus leopardus, assembly GCF_026936395.1. Classification (NCBI taxonomy): domain Eukaryota; kingdom Metazoa; phylum Chordata; class Actinopteri; order Perciformes; family Serranidae; genus Plectropomus; species Plectropomus leopardus. The sequence goes on from NC_142179.1 coordinate 8,374,063, forward strand.
TCTAGTCTCAAACCCTTCAATACAACAGAGCTGTGGGTGTCAGTTACTTAAATTAAGCCAGTTTCTATTTTTCTGTCTTGTGCAAACTGCTTGTCAAGACAAGACTTATACTTAATAAATAAATGAACTTGAACTTGATCTTAAATGACAGATGCAATACACAGCTCCTCAAGGTATGAGTATAGATTTTTTTTAAACTCTAGCTGTTAACGTTTTCCACTTCACCGACAACATGTCCCTACTTTATTAAAACTGATCGTTGGAGATAAGAAGGTGAAACACTCAACTTGTGTGCGAGAAGAGTAAGAGGTTCCATTTTATAAAATCTAATATACATCTGGCATATAGTGAAAGATGTTTCATGCAGGCTTATTTTAGAGTGACAGTATGCTTGACTGCATGTAAAAGTATTGTACTTTCTTTTAATGTTCAAAAACCCTCTATCAAGCTGTTAAAAAACACAAACAATTGCTAAAATGCATCCAAGAGTCATTTGAGCATTTGAACTGACACCCTGCTTTCCTTTACTACGCAGGTTTGCCTCATTTGAATGAGACAAGCTTGTGTTTTATGCCTGTCAGGGTCCATTATTGTGACAGTGCTGCCTGTGTGGACTTCACAATCTTTCAGGAGACTGGCTTTTAACTAAACAACAGTTATTTGCAAAACATCATGTGGAAGATACGGGGGTGGACACAACATCATGGCCACCTGTCCAACCCAATGCAATCCAACACAACAGCTCTGTGACAAATGGTCCCTTTTATGAATTTTGTGATGTTCAGGCCAGAGTTTATAATGTACGTTTTGTTTTTCTGTACTGTATTCTTTAAGATGTAACAGTGCTGCAATGCTTGTGAAGGGGAAAAGGTGGATAGTTCTTAGTGCCAGTTTTGGGCGAGTTTTCTGGAAAGTGTCATAACTCATTAACAAGACTGAGAGTCTACAGCCACTGTAGCAGCCCTGTGAGGCTGCATGTCGCTTTCACATCTTATCATTCAGTTGTAATTATAGGCAACCGAGTCTGAAAAAACGTTGCCACTCTGAGTTGGAATGCTGAAAAGAACTCCAAAAGAGCTCAACACAGCTGTGGCAAATTGCCAGTAAAGCTACCATTATTCCCAGTTACATCTAAATAAACTTCAATATTAACACTAAATTAGATGGTCATTTTATATAAGGGGCTACCAGTAAACACAGTTTTTATTGTATTGGTTTCAGTGGTTGACAAACAACTCCAAACACATTATACAGCAGATGAAGCTAACCTCAGCCTGTTGTTATTGCCAGCGGGTCAAATACCAACAATGTGTCAATGCCCTTTGCTTTCGATATCAAACTAAAGTGATATCAAACCCTCCTGGTGTCTTCATGAGACTCACTGGGTTTTCAACTAACTACGGTAAAAACCAATACGGGCGATACTTGACACTGAGAGCAGCAGACGCAGCATTAAGAATAGTATAGCTGATGAGAATGTCATCAGTGTTGCACAGATTTGTTCATAAATGCCATTACATGATGGTGGTACATAATGTGTTAAAACTGCATGCCAGCATCATAAAAACAATGCTGACGAAAAATAAATCAGGATCCTTTTTTGTGACAAACACATGTATTTCCTGGTTCAACTACACCATGCAATGGGTGGTAGTTACTGTTAGAACTACAGAAGTAGTTTGAAGAGCAGGAAAGTCTGCTTTGGGAGTCGGTCAATGTTAACTTTTTTTAATCTACATACAGTACTTATGACCTTTATGCGGTTACAACATATTACATGATGTACTTACATCACTTTTAGATGTACCTACTGGTCCAGTATATAACAAACAGTCATTTTGACCCAAAACATATTTTTTTTCTAAACCTAACCAAGTAGTTTTGGTGTCGAACCCAACCATGCTGCCACCATGAAATTCCCCACATTGCGTGCCACACCCATTCAATGCAGTGTTAAGAGGTCCTGGTCATTTCATGTATTTCTGAGAAATCACGTTGTAAATGCTGCTAGTGGCACTAGAGGTTCAAGTCAGGAGATCACCTAAGTCAGCAGGTCTCATCCACTTGGGACCACAAATGTCTGAACAATACCTCATGGCAGTTCATCCAATAATTATAGAGATATTTAAGTCTGGACCAAAGCAGAGAAACAACCAACCATCTGTTTTGTTGGAGGCCAGCCACTTCCCTCCACCCTCAGTTCCCAAACCAAACTAACTTTTGCTTGATAAATGAATGAGGTACCTTCAATATATACATTCAATATATACAGTTTAATCATCACATTAAAACCACTGTGCTTCACACTGGTGCTGACTTTAGAAGAGTCAGGTACTATAAGTAGGCCTAGTGGACCATAAGGGAGCCTCTCAGACGGGATAAGGCCAGTGATTTATTTTTAACCTACCCTCCAGAGATGTCGAGGTGGCCTGTATAGGTGTGCTGAGGTGTCGTTATTACCCTCATTAACATACTCCTGGAGACTGCCACTGACACCTACAGTGCCCAAAGAAAAGCGAGTCTCTGAGTGAATGAATTACATTTGACTCTTTGACCAACAGAGGTTCAGAATCCCCCTAAAGGAATTAAGGTGATTTCCTAAACCTTCTTACTTTCTATTCAGTCTATTCTATTCAGCCTGTTTCCGAGGACTGAGCACTTCTTCAGGAGCCTGATGAAGCCAGTATGACTGAAGTGTCATCTTCTGTCTGAAGTATAACTATAAGTTTGCTCATTAGCTCATGTAAATCAAGCTTATCTATTAATTTTATTAGCTGCAGATGTGTTTTCCATGCTCTGTCACCTTTGTGACAAGCCCGCATGGTTCTCTCGAGAAACAAATGTAGGTGTTTTTACAGTCACGGACTGTTTTTTTGTTTTTTTAACACTGCAGTCTACCTAACTATGGGGAGTTTTGTTTATGTCACATCGTTACCACATTACCTTGCTACTGTGACTCATCAGTGTCCCGATGTTTAATGAAACAGGAACCTAATTAGTGCCTGAAATCCAATTCACCACAGACTGATTCATGACCTACTGGACCAAGGACCAATTTAAGACACACACTTGTATTTTTGTTTACCTTAGCTGCATGCCTGGAATGTAATTCTGAACTCTTACACTAAACTGTCACTCAGCTCTGACACCAGTGACTGATATCGACCCAGAGTTACAGTTAATTTGTGTCCCCTTATCGTAAACATGATTTGATTGTGCTTGACGAGCTTAATAGAATAAAAACTTGAAACAGGTTGATTTATAAATGTGACTAAACCTTGGCTTTATAACAACAATGACTATCCCCACATATGTGTACATACACACATTTTATGAACACACAGTGAATAACCAATTACTACAGTGGTGTTAAATGGAAAAATGCTTAATCTGTGTCCTCTGTAATTAGCTCACATGGAAATTTCTTCTCAGTTAATTTCTTTTGTGGTGAAAGGACTCAATGAGGGCACTCTCCCTCAGGTGCCTCAGGTGCTGCAGCATCACAGTGACCAACCAATGACAACAATGACTTTATTGTCATTTGTTAAAGGGATTGGTTCAACTAAAGTATAAGGACGTACTTCTTTAATTACTTCGAGTGGCATTTGGCCATGTAGGTAGACGTGTGCCCACATTTTTATGTATCTTTACATATAATGTTAAAATGGGCTTGCACTTGTATAGTGCTTTCCTAGTTGTAAAACCAACTGCCGACCTTCAATGGATGACCTGCTCTACCACCTGAGTCACAGCCTTGCATAATATAATGTAATCAAGGACAAGGGTATATAATCTTTGGAGATGGACAATTCTGCAAAACTCTGGATCATGCTCCACAAGAACCGTTTTCTCAAATGCACAGGTTAAGGGCAAATTCTCTGGAAGAAAATAGTGAAAATCGTTTTCAAAACCTGTGTAAATAAAATGACTTCACTTAAATCTGTTCATAGGTTTGTAGGACAGGTTACGAGTTACTTTGTGATGTGGCTGCAGAGACATTAAAACTTAAAGATAATTTAGGAGAAGGCCATTGACTTCCCTGTTCAGGTCGATAGCAGAGACTCGGTTGGACTATCCTGCAAAGCCCATGAGGGTTTCATTGTGTCGATGTGTGTGTGTGTGTTGCTGTACCTCGGGGCATGGAAGAGCGGTGACAACTGTGCTGTACAGTACATCTGTGGTGACTGCCAGGTGCTGTGGGGTCACAGTGAAAACAACAATCAATAATCTGACTATAATGCGTCACTGGTGGGACTCATGCACACGCACGTATGAATGAGCATATTTTTTTCCCACCATGTATCATGCATGGCCTGGTCTCTTCCTCCTCCTTGTTTTTCTCTTCCCCTCCCTATCTCTTTTTCTCCCCTTTCTCTCACACAACACGTTATTTCCCCTCACATGATCATCCTGCTCTGGGCCCTCATTACTGGCTTATTGATCGCCCCCGTTGCTTTTTTTTCCCCTCATGCTCCCCTGCCTGCTCTGTCGCAGCGGTGTCCGTGTACGATAGTGCCTGTCGATACCATTGCTTTTCATTTAGAAACAGAAATGATGTGCAGGTGCTGCTATCTCCTTGGCGATCAAAAACACATAAAATACAGCAAAAAGAGAACGAAGGGAGGATGGAGGGTGTGTGTGTGTGTGTGAGTGTGTGTGTGTCGTGTGTTGTGTGTGAAGCGTCGAGGAAACAGTTGGCATAGCCGCAGATAAGCAGATGAAATACAAACAAAAACAATATTCATCCATCAAAAAACAAAGAAGAGATGCTGTCAAGTCTCATCGCACCTCGCTCTGTGCGTGTGCTTGTTTGCTCACGACCGAACCTCAAATCCTTGTCACTCCGCTGCCGTCTTCCCACATCACTGCAACTCAGGTGTGTATCCAGCTGACTTACCTCTGCCACAAGAAAACATGCATTACAGGGGGAGATAAAGGGAGAAACGAGGATCAAACCACGCCCTCCTTCCTCCTCCCAGTTTATTTCAACCACCCCCAGCTGAAGTGGAAGGCGGTGTCTTCACAAAATATGACAGGGATAGTGATCCACAAAGGACCTAAGCCTCTCATTCCATCCATGACAGAGAGCGCAGGAGAGGTGGGCGTAGGAGAGGGGGCTTTGTGAATACCTGATGAGTTCAACCAAGGCAGTTCAATCAGGCCTGGGAGAGGAGAAGGAGAGGTGGTGGTGGAGGAGAGGGAAGCAAGGCCGTCTCATCCTGAAAGGTTTCCTCCCTCCTGCCTCTCCTGTTCTCTCCTCGCTGGATATCTCTTTTTCTCAATCCTTTCGTCCCTTTTTCTCATTTATCTATCTTTCCCCATCTTTACAACCTCACGCGCGGCCTCCCTCGGTCGCTCCATCACTCTCTGTCTCCTCATCCCCGACTGCCGCAGTCCCAAGAGGGCCACTTAAGCTAAACAAGGGATTTGGAGATCAGAGGCCAATCTGCTGTGAGAGGTAAACACAGGAGACTTTTGCTGTCCTTAGAATAGATGCAATGACTTAGGATGAAGGTATCGACGGGGCATATTCAGTCAATTGGATGTTAAAGGGATTACTGCTGATATGAGTCATTGACAGTTCTTAATTGAAAAGCAGCATGAGGGAAAATGACAGGGCATTGGCAGCATGCGAATTCACAGTTCTGTGCTCTCACTGAATGTTTTTTCACTTTGTTCATTCAAGTCATGAAGCTCGAGTAATATAATTGAAAGCCAGTATGAAAGAGGAGGACAAGACTGAGACTGTCAAGCCTCAAGAATGAAACTTCAAAATATTGTTCAACAGACACAATTGTAATTTATTTAATATATATTCAACAACAATTTAAAGTCCCCCTCCATTCAAATATGTGTTTTTCTTATGTTTATGTCCCCTAAAATGTCTGACCTTAATCATACTGACTTGTATTTGTGCAAAGTTTGTCTCCAGAGAGGCATTTTCATATTCCTCTACTGGAGGGGCAATTTATGTGCATTTCCCTAAAATTTGAGATTCAGAGGTATTCAAGGCAAACTAGTTCAGGAGAAAAAAAAAAAGCCGATGCAAGCCCACAACTGTTGCATTACCGTAGGGTCACCTGTGTCTCAGCCAAAAAGTTGGCACCTGAATACCCCGCAAATACTACAGTTAACTAGCATCCATGTTAGAGAGGAAATAACTTAATTCCAGCAGGTAGTCTGTGGTAGTCTGTATTCAACATTAAAACAATGAACCTGGACGATTGTTACCTCGTTAGCACATAAACAACACATCCCCATGTTGAAAGAACATACGATAATATTGTGTGCTAGTGAACAACAAATACAAACCATTTTTAAAGAGCTCAACTGCTAAATAAAATAATCTTACCTCACATAAAAAGTTTCTTTGCTTGCCTCACTGGTTCGCTGGCTCTGCCATCTCCCATTCAATGTGCTGAACAGGCCCAAAAAAAGCTGTCAAGGGCCTTAAATTGCCAACAGCGTGGGACACGCAGCACCAGAAAAGAAACAAGAAACAAAATATACAAATTAGAGACAGACACACAATCATAGAAGTGCAGACACACCTCAGTTTTTGCTCATTCCTCCAAATATGTTCCTATTAGTTCCTTTTTTTCTTTCTCAGAAAAAAAGTAACAAAAAAAGCCCCAAATTTATCCACAACTTTGCTACAATAATCATTCAAATCTTGATCATGCACAACTACAGTTAATCCCAATGCTTTGATTAGCTGTATGTATTTAACCTGTAACCACACCTACCCCATCTGTATGTCATCACTGTGATTTTTTTTTTTTTGTTTGTTTTTGTTATTGCAAATAAAAAAAATTAAAAGGAAGAAAGAAGAAACCTCCAGCAAAGAGCAGACTTGTCAGTAGGCTACAGAGATCAGAGTTAGCATTAGCATGGTGAAAGTTTTGACAACAAACATGGTAGAGTGTAGCCTACATGTTCTTTGGATGTAAATCGGACCCTGAAACTTCCTACCACTACTTACCAATGCAAAAAACATCATAACGGATATTATTGTATGTTTCACAACGACTAAGGCGGTCAACAGCCACTGCCAGCTAACAGCTAGCTAACAAGTTAGCTAACAAGCTAGCTAACAAGTTAGCTAACAAGCTAGCTAACAAGCTAGCTAACAAGCTAGCAACACAACATAAACAAATAAAAGACGCTAAGTCTTACCATTCTCATATGTCAGCTGTCGGTTTTGGTGCAAAAGAGACTCCTCAGCTGAATCTGAGTCTGACTGGGGCTCAAAAAATGGCTTAATCTCTCCAAAGTTACCTTACACTGTGCTAGTCATCTGGGCTTTCACCAGTAAACCTCTGTGAGTGGTGCTGGATAAAGCAAAATCAAAACTTACAGCAACCAGAGGGGGGCAGCATAGAGGCCAGAGCCTGAACTTTTTTTTTTTTTTTTTCTTGTTAGGGACAAATCTGCTTCAAGCCCTTTTCCATATTTTTAACTATTATGTGGGGGGAAATATGTTAAACAACATACTAGTATTAGTAGGCTATGGAGGGCTTTAGTATGAGTGCAAAAACAATTCATCAGGAAAATGGTCAATTAATCTTGAGTGTAAAGGTTCATTCTTGGCCTTTGAGATAATAACTTAACAGAGCTTTGAACCCCATCTTACAGTCATTATCAGCAGTCAGACCCCATTTTCACTGAGTCACTTAATGAATTTAATCAGACTGTATAGTAAATCAGGTAGTAAAAAGGCGATGTGTAAAATCCAAACAGGCCGACACAAAAGCTGTAAATGCACCATGGTGGCATGTCGGTTCAGTGGTTAGCACTGTCTCTTCACAGCAAGGGGTTGTGGGTTTGAAACAGCTGAGCAGCTCAGGTCCTTCTGTGTGGAATTTGCATGGTCTCTCCATGTCTGTGTGTGTGTTTTCTCCAGCTTCCTCACAAAGTCCAGAGACATGCAGGTTGATGTTAATTGGTTAATTGCTGTAATGCTTTAAAATGTTGTATTTTCCTTAATTTTATACATTTCATACACTGAATTTAGCTTTATTTTTATTAATATTATCTCAATGGGCTTTATTTTCCATCTTATGTTATGCATTCTGTGCATTCTATTTGTATTCGTATTTTAATATTACTACTACGAGTATTATCAAGTGGGTTTTATCCATGTGAAAATGCATTCTATGTATTTTAGCTTATTTTTTTACTTTCATGTTTTATGTCTTCTATGTTTTTTCATGTGAAGCACTTGGTGCATGTAATTTCTTTGTTGTAAAGCACATTGGGCTGCATTTCTTGTATGACAGATTATTAATTGGTGACTCATTGGTGACTAAATTGGCTGCTGCCTTTCGCTCAAAGTCAGTTGGGATATCCTCCATGTGCAGTAGAACATGTGCATTTGAACACACATGAAGTAGCAGAACAATTTTATTTTGATGAAATACAGACATTTCCAATATAATTTGATGCAGAAAGGGCAAAAATTGATGCAAAAAATCAGCATGATTCAAGAAATTAGGTGTTTGATGCTTAAAATGTAATGGAGAGGACCCCAAACCCTCAGTTTCATGTGTCATCCCCCACACATGTTAAAATGAAACCTACGCCCTTGATGATAGACATTTTTCACTGTTTCTTGACATCTGACAGGTTAAAAGATTAATTGAGAAATTGAAAAAAATATGGCTTGGTTAATAATTAATGTCAATAATCAGTAGTTCCATATCTCATACGTATACCAAATGACCTTGACACTGGCCACATTAAATATTTAAAGTTCTAACTGTCGTGACATTCACTTAGCAATGTTGCCCTTCACTTCAACTTCAAATTAAGTGTTGTTCACCAAGCAGACGTGAATTGTTTCTGAGTCAGTTGTGTGCAGATTAAAAAGCAAAGACCAACAAAACCGCATTTCCCGTTGCCTTATTAAGAAGATCTGCCTTGACATTCTCAGTGATCCGAGATAACAACAAAAGGAGCACAAAGCCCTTTTGTTGCAGTTACGTAAGACTGCTCTACTGTAAAAGGTTTGCCGTTGGTGAAGGAACGCCAATGTGCCAATGTCACTGTGTGGTAGCGGAGCACATGAGAGGCAACGTGATGCAAACGCTGACTGATGTAGGTGTGCACCATGCATCACTTACTGAAACTTGTCTGTTCACCTAAGGCTTTCTTCGCAGAAGAAGATGCTGCATTTCAGTTTGTTGTGCGACAAAGATCTACAGTGATGGTAAATGTCTCGTTTTATGAATTGCACTAATGAGGTGAACCCAGCAAAAAGTTGTCCGTTATTGATTTGGAGGAGATAAAGAAAAGCGGGCAGTTTTACGAGGGGAAATCAAATTCAGCTGACTAACAGAAGTTTATACAATGGCACTTTAATGATTTTAGTGTTTATATTTATGTTCTTTCATAAAGTACTCACAGAGAAATTACTTATTGAGCATTAGTTTATTATTAGACTACAAATTGATAGCATGTTCTAAAGTTGTGATGCTCGCACGTAGCAGAAAAAAAATCACAAACCTTTATTAACTCTGCATATATTTTTTACGACAGAGGAACTACAGAACAGACATTTCCAGCAGCTGCTGGAGGCTCTACAGAGGCACACATCTGCATTACCCGCTGCAAGGTCATTGATGAGGTCATTATATGACAGCTTCTCAGTCAGTTCTGCATTGATACTGATGACAGAAAGACCAGTTAGACCCCCCCTCCCATTGTTGAACACAGTTATGTCTAAATAAACGTTTTGAAGTTTGAAAAACTTTACTCAGCAAGTTCAATAGACTGTATTAATAACCGTGTTAACACAAAAGCACACTTGCGATGCTGCTGCGCTGATGTGCGTGCCTCTAGCAGCAGTGCTGGATTTTATCAGGATCAATTATAATTCACAGACAGATTTTACGATAAGTAGATTAGTTTATAATGGGTTTAGCTGTTAAAAACATGCTAAAATATCTGCTTTCATAAAATCCTGTGACTGTTGTGTTTCTTACTCAACACAAACAAATCGCACCAGAGTCTGTTTGGTTGTTTGGACCGCACCAGAGTTCGACTGACAGCATTCAGACCGACCCAAACAAACTGTACTAATCGTGCAAACAAACCTGAGTTTGTTTTAATCGAACCAAACAGCGTAGGTGTGAGAGCACCCTTTGAAAGAATCTATACTGATTCAAAGAGGGCTGCAGCTCAACATCAGTCACACCAGACTTGCATGTGGGCTAAAATAATTGACAAAATAGGTATTTAACACTGTCTTACCTGGACAAAGATGGTGAAAAGATTACTGAAGTACCCACTGAGGAGATCTCACCCTGCAAAGGCCTCCATTCCCCCTCTGTATTTATTCTTAGGCACACCTGAACCCATGATGCACCGCAGCACACTTTCCTCCCACACTTACCCCAAATCCACCGAGATAACCGAACCCTTCAGCTAAAGGGTCGGCAGAAATGGGCGAGGTGTTGGCAAGTCGCAGATTAGGCTTGGAGGTGGAATATGCAAAGGGGGAGATGTAAAAGCGTGACAGAGATAAAGGCGGCAAACCGTCAGAGCAGGTGTTAATTGGATACATCTGTGTACTGCTTTTCCTCTCTCTGGAGTGTTAGAGCCAGAGAGCCGCTGCCGCAGGAGGAGCAGTGGCGATGTGACGGCTGTGGACCGCAGCGGGGCATTGATTATGCATCGTCTGATCCTGGGGGAGACAGCGGCTGCAGCAGGATAGAGGGTGTGTTTAAAGAAATGCTTTGAATGTAATCCCAACCTGTTTTATGTGGGTGGCGCTGTGTTTGTATGTCTTGTGCGTGCATGGCTGCGTGTGTGCGTGCACAGTTTTCCGCTGACCCTGAAGGATCTGTGAGGAGTTGTTGGAAAGTGAGCTCAAACGCAGAACGCGGAGCAGGAGGCAGATAAAGTTTTCCAGGTTTTTGCAGGAGTTACTGAAGCAGAGGATGACCAAGGTGAGTGAATGGCTGGAGAGCAGCAGGAGGGAGGAGGGGAATGGAAAGTGGCTGCTTGGCTTGGCAGCATGGCGGCGGAGGAAGCAGTGGGAATGAGTTGGCAAGCAGGTAGGCAGGCGAGAGAACACGATTCCAGGAGCACAGGGAACAACCAGGCATTAGATGAGGTAACAAATACATGAGTAGAATCTACTAGTAGAGTCACTGGAGTAGTGCCTGAGTGTAGCTGCCACGGAGACTGTAAAAATGATCTGGTGATGAGTGGAAGGAAAGCCAGGGTTGATACACTGATTGTAGCCAGGTGTGTGTGGTGAGCCTGGAGTCAGGAGAGCCGATGAGCTGATTGCAAACAAGTGTGTTGGTAGCAAGTACCAACCTCAAGAAAAAGTAGAAATCCCTCCTAGGCCTAAATAAAGTAAATGCATGATTTCTGGAACCATGAAATGTTTTGGGGGGTTTTTTTGCATTAAAAATGACTTACACAAAAGAAATAGTTGCCAATTAATTTTCAAATTAATCAACTAATTGTTAAAGCTGTACTTGTATATTTTCATATTTTTGGTTTGTGTGAAAAAAAATCTTAATTTGAAAGGTAATTATCTAATAATAGTATTGGAGTAAAAAGTACAACATTTTGGTCCGAAGTGTAGTGGGACAGAAGTGGAAAGTGGCATGAGATTAAGATAATCAAGTAGATAAAAGTAACCTCAGATTTGTACTCAAGTACAGCATTTGAGTAAATGTACTTAATTACAGTTCAGCTCTGGTCAGCAAAGGAACACATAGTAACTGAAATTACAGTGAACTGGATCAATTTTACAATCCCTGAGATATAATAATTCAGTCATTATTATTCCTCTAAAACCCTGTCTAAATTTGATTAAACATTATTAATGCATTTTTAAGTGTTCCTCATTTCTATATTATATTGCCTTCATTATGTTCGACAACAATTTGTAGCCTGTGAAAGCGAGATGTGTTTCTCTTATCTTGGTACGAGTGCTCTGGGCCACTCATAAAATTTTCTCTTACCTAAGAGAAAAGCAATAATAAGAAAACATTGGTGCATCCCAACAATCAATGGGTACTAACAAAATAAAAACAAATCCTAAATACAAGCAAAATAAAAAAAACGTGTTCATATGTAGTTTCTTACATGAGGCCCAATGCTATCAGTTACAAGCATAAGCTGATTTTAGGCTCATTTTCGAGCAGGGGTGGTTATTTTGTGCCTCTTTGCAGCTCTGCATCTATTTGTAGTCATTTTAAGTCTCTTCCTGGATGATACATGTTAACTTGAGTGACATTTTGCAGGTGAAGGCCAGTTGGCTCCCTGACACCTTTACGTTCCACAATCCATCCATGTTTCCGGCTCCAAAAATAGACAGCCAAAATACCAAACTTAAGGCTTCAAAATGGGAGAGCACAAACCAGTAAAAATAATGGCTGACCATTATTTTTATACAGTTTGTGGTTGGAAGGCTGGGTCCAGGTTAACAGCCAGACATGAATAAGACTCAAACACACAGAGACAAACCAGGGACATGGAAGACAAAAGAGCAATTGGGAAACACACAGGAGAAACAGGAGCACTGCCATGCAATGACAGAATCAGCCTCGGGACTGAAGACCGGTTTTTGGAAAGACTCATTATGATCGTGCCTTGTGAGGTGCACTCTCTGTGTCACCACTGATGTTTGCCACTACTCCTCCAGCAACTAATTTCTATCAGTTACCTGTCCAAATCTCCATCCTCTCTGTTCAGCGTGTAAACACAGCGGCAGGCTGTAATGACATACAGTAGCAGTCATAACACCTCTCCCATAGCAACCATTATTTCAGTTTAACAGCAGCGCTCTCTTCTCGGATAGTTATGGCATTGTCTGCTGCGCTGTAAGCAAAAATAATCAAAGTCACGATGATTGTAAGGATAAAATCGATACTCCTCACTCACTAGAATGCAGGGGACGAGGTTCCAAGCATTCATTTTGCTCTGTTAATCAGCACGACAGACAAGGCAACAACCAAACCCCATCAGAGGCCCCAGTTGCCACATGTCATCGTTTAGGCTGCGGGAAATGGATGTGCTTCATTTCACCGCCCATAATATCTGCAGGGGTAACCACTCGACTCCCCAGAGGGCATGTGCTGCTGTATTAAAACTGTCCATCGTCTTGGCGGTCATGTCTCCTGCCTTTGCGACCGAGAGCCGAGGGAGTTAAAGGTTGACGCTGGAGAACTCACTGTCTCTCAGCTCAATATTGTTGCACAGCAACAGTTTGAGTCAGTTTCCTGCCAGAAACGTGGTGAAATGGCGATGACATGGCGAAGGGACTGAAGTCAACTACATCAGATGTGAGACGTGAGAATTAGTTGCTTTTCTTAAGAGAATGATGCTTTTTTTTCCCCCTCTCCCACTGGGTTTTGGACTTTATTGAAGTTCATGTTTGAGCATGAATATTACAAAGATATTGCTGTGCTGCGTCTCTGTATCGGTGACAGCTGATTTGCTGCAAACAACTGAGAACATAAAGCTGTTTGAGCAGGTCTGAGGGATAGAAAATGTTAATCTGCGTGACTCACATATATGCCACAACATTTCTGCAAAAAGTTTAGTTTGCCAAACATGCAGTGATTATGACAGCCACGAGCAGGTCATTCTTCAGCACTAATACACATTAAAAAGTGAAAATGGGTCTCATATCCCTGAGTCATAAAATAATAACACGGGTGAATGCACATTATCAGTTTACATGTTACGCAGAGCCAAAAAGCTGCAAAGGAGGTTATGCGCTGAAGAGTTTTAAGGGTGAAAGAGCATGTAGCACACAAAACAAGACAGCCTGTCTGCATCTGCATTCATTTTCAACTTTTAACAGCAGGGTGCAACCAAAATGTTTGCTCGTTCACCTCTATTGTTTATTCATGCAAGAGAGCAAGCCTCACGGATATTGAGGGGGCTGTAAAAAAAACAACAAGACGGGAAAAGAAAAACATCTCACAGTGCCTTAACATTCAGTGCTGAATATGTAATTTTTTTCTATCTGTAATTTTATTAACACATTTATTTTGATTACAATCACAAACATAATTGCAGAGCAGCCACATTTACAGTGAGCGGCGCTCGGAGAGGGAGCTGATTGTACTCAATATTTTGTTTTGATCCTTGATTAAATCTCTTTGATTTTTTCCCTTCCTCTTATTTCTACACTGTCCTTTGTTGTTGTGTTTTTTGGTTTCATCAAGTTTTCCCAGGGAGTAATGGATAACATCTGATACTCATCTATAACTCTCACAGCTGCCCTAAAAATGTCATCGCGGCACCACCATATCTCTCCCTGAGGGCCAGTATCCTTCCCGACGCTGCACTAGTGAGAGCCTTGTCTTCACTCTGCACCCTCTCTCTCTCTCTCTGTCTCTTGCCTTCCCCACCCTTTCAACTTGTGCTGGGAGCTGAGGCCCGCTAACACTTTTCTTTATTTTCCAGAGCGAAAAAAAAGCACACATGATCAGACCGGTTTTCATACAAAGGCTTCAAAATGATGTAACTTAGGTCTTTGACTTGATGTCGCCTTTGTTGTTGATGCGGACGCCACGGCTCTGTGTTTCTTGTTAGTGATGTATCATACCCCGAGAAAAGGAGGGTAGAAGTTGCTGTGAGGATTTCACCAGCAGTGAGGCAACTTTGGGGTACGCCCACAAAGATTCACAGCGACATCTGAACTTTCACACAAACGCTGGGACGTAGCAGCATTTTTCTGTCCACACTGCGTCAATGCCGTCTTTCAAAATGACCTGATCACAAAAGTCAAGGTCACGATCCTTTTGCTAACAGTGTCTTCCATCTCATTGTTTGCTTAGCCTCTCCGCTCCTGCGCCACCAGTTCCTGTTCTGATTACTGACAACTGCAGCATGTCATCCTCTGCAGAGGGAGAGGACGCCTCAGAGTGAACCGTGTAATTCCTCTCACTGTGGCATCAGGATAGATTAACTGCTCTGAGTTTACCTTTCATCAGCTTCAATTCTCAAACGCTTTTGTACCATTTTTAATTCTGCAAAGTAAAAGCACCACATGCACGATTCCCTGAGGTAATTGTGTGTATTTTTAGCCACAACTGAGCCTAACTATTGTTCCCAGAATAGCCTTGTGATGGACATACCCTAACGAGATACCGGCCTAGTTGTGAGGTCGTGTGTTTTTTCTCCTAACGCTGTGTGAGCTGGTCTCCAGCATAGACCCAGTAGGATTCCAATTTATCCGGCACAGCTTCTTGTCATTGTTCGATCAACTCTGTGAAGAATGAGCCAAGGCTCACTGATTCTGCCCTTCATCAAGATATGCAGGAATAAAGTTGCAGCCTACCCGGCCCTCTGGGTATGTTAAGAATTCTGTAAATAAACAAGTGAACTCTGTTAATTCCAGTCACAGGCTGCATAGCTGGAATCTAGCGCGTTAGATGTCCGTGGCTGGAGGAGAGGGGGAAGAAGTGCAGCTGCAGAATCACCTCTGTGGCCCTGATTTGTCTTCCAACCCATCTCGGTGGCTCCCTCAGGAGCAGCTTGTGCTGCAGTCTCTCCCCGGTGTTTGCTCTTGCTTTGTTTCCTTTCTTCGCCTTTCTGAGCTCCTGTACAATTTTTTCTCCTCTGCCTCATTCTGCCTGTTATCCTGCAACTCCCAAGGTTAATTTCCATCTTACCTGGTACCCTATATGATTCACACAGTGCTGAAAATGTAGCCTTTTGGACATGTGTGCTTCTTAATAATCCACATACCCAACATCATGTTAGGTTTAGGCACCAAAAACACATAGCTATAGTCAGGAAAAGATCATGTTTGGGTTTTAAAAATACAGTTTTGGTGGCACAATCAAGGCTGGAAATGCAACAACCTCTTAAAATACAGCATTTTTTTGTGGCGCTATCCCAGCAGGACAACACAGCAATTTCTTAGAAGAAAATGAGCCTTTTCCACAGCAGGATCCTGGCAGACAACACTGCAATGTCTTGGTTAAAAAATGTGTTTTTTCCTGACACTCAACTGACAGAAAATGCAGCAGTGTCTTGGTGAAAAACAACCGTTTTTCATGGAATAATCCTGGCTTGAAACACAGCAATGTCTCGGTAAAAAGCACCCACTTTTCATGGTACTCTTCCAACAGAAAATGCTGCGATGTCTTGGTAAAAAATAACTGTTTTTCATGGCACTCTCAGCTAGAAATGCAGCAATGTTTCCGTAAAAGAATGCTTTTTCATGGCACTATCCCAGCTGAATTGAAAAAGGATAGCTATACGCATATTGTGAAGATGCAAGGCTTTTCAAAACATTTGACCTGACAAAGATCCAAGCAGGATCGAAATGTCTTGATAAACTTGTGTGGGATGGAGTAAGTGTGCAGGCGTTTCCTTTTCTCCCTCACTATCCCAGCTGAAAACATAGAAATGTCTCTTCTAAAAATTATATTTTTCTGGGCACTATTCTGTCATGGAACACAGTGATGTCTCAGTAAAAAAAAAAAAAATGTTTATTGTGGCACCATCGCTATGGGAAAAAAACAGCTGGGGGGTGTTTAAAAGACAGTTTTATTGTTAGTCTGGAACAGTGGTTTCTCAGGTAGCAGGGAACATTCCCACAACATTGGCTAATGCTACCTACAAGTTGCGATAATGTTTTAAAGAAAACATTTTAATCTAATGTTCAAGGAATGTGTCATTGATGTTTATTACATCAAATAACTTTGCTTTAATAATTTTGCTTTGCTTTTGGTGACGTTGACAAGTGGCAGAAAACGCTCCTACAATGTTACATGAGAACAAAGGAAGAACATTTTTAAACCAACATTCAGAACATGTTATTAAGGACTAAGATTGCAGACCATTTTTTAATGAAAATTAAATATGTGAACAATTAAAAAAAACATTTTTAACATTTTTTTATGTTTATAGAGAATCTCATCTTAACTGAAGAAGAACGTTGGGAACTGAAAGAAAAGTTGCTGCTGAAAATGTTACTAAAACATAACATTGGTTGCATTGTACCATTGGGCTGCTGCTTGGCCAGCGTCAGGCGCCAAGCTACACCCCCCCACCCCACCCCAATGACAAAGTAAGCTCATATACAACATTACTTAAGAATTTTTTTACATATATATATATACATACATACATATTAACCATACAAATGTAACATATTCAAGGTTTGCAGAAATGCACAGTGCCAACATTTTATTCTGGGTTGTAATCATGCATATACAGTTTTATCTCCTGCAGTGGCCCATAATGCTTCTCTCTGATCATCCCCAGTGTCAGCCTCTCAGGTCAGAGAAGACAGCATGCTGTAAAAACCTGCCTCTGGAGAGTGAGAGCTTTTGTTTCAGGCAAACACACTTGTTCAATCACTCAAATGAAGGCTCTGCTAATTAGATTTCAAGAAAGAGGCAAGAGAAAGTGCTGATTTTCAATTACTTCCAATATGAATCATTAGTCATCTAATTTGCTAATATTGGATTAGGGTGGTAGCATAATGCTGCTATGAAAAATGAATACCTCGAGAGGTTTCCCCCAGAAGGGCGTTCACATCAAGCGACGCAGTGCTGCTGAGCTCTTGCCTCCATATGGAGCATTTCAGGGGTGAATGGGAGCCTGAAGAGAGCATCTACCGCTCTGAAAATGAATAAGATAAATGAGATGCTCAGCGGGTTATTTATTTCTTTATTGGGTTGTTTGCTTATTCAAACAAGAGTGCATATAGGCTGCGAAATTCCCGTTGTTGGTCTGTGAGCACATGACAAATCTCCACTTCCCCCTTCCTGAGATGCATAAAGAGCAGATTGAGCTCATCAGCGTGACCCAGATAGATGGACGACAAGTGTTGCAGAGGTTGTTTAATTCCACTGAGTCATGGCCGCTATAGAAAAATGCAGACATTCTAAAGAGATAGATCAGGCTCCCAAGACTTGTGGCTCCCCTGAGAATTCACTGAAAGTTGAGGGGAATCCTGTTAAGATCCTGGTAAATTGCAGTTTCAGCTAGCCTTGAGGAATGCGCTGTCCCAAAATAAGAAACGCCTTTCTTAGCACTCATCGAGGATACATGATTCAGTGGCGTTACAGCATAATGACTCTCACTCCAGGGGACTGAAAAATGCTTTGACTATGATGCTAACCTGTCCTAATAGATTTGGTTGCAAGGAGCCTCTTGGAGCATGTAGCTGAGATGAATGGAGTTCAGTGCAAACTTTGCTTAAGGGAAGTAACACTCCGGCAGTCGGGTGTGTTGTGCTGTCGTCTCCGTTTGCTGTTACGTGAAGTGAAGAGAGTGTTCTTTTGGGAAAGTGTTCTTTTTTTTTTTTTTGTCTGACTCGGGGGCAAATAACCGCTGACACTAATGATGATATTACTGAAACACTACAAAAGAAATGGTGCAAGCCCCGACTCCTCATCTTTGTACCCAAACTCCTTGTATTTGATAATAACCCTGACTCCTATTATAGACCCACCACTGAATGTCTGAGTGATCTGTTAAACTAATTATTTTGCAGACCTGTCTGTCTCTGGCAAGCTCCAAATAGGAGTAAACTCAAAATGAAGAGTTTTCAGATGATTTGGAGTTCTTATTAATTGTGAATTTATTAATTGAATATGCAAAGAGTAATAAATAATAACAATAATAATAATACATTTTATTTGTATAGCACTTTTCAAGAAATGCAACCCAATGTGCTTTACAACAAAGAAATCACATGCACCAAGTGCTTCACATGAAAAGTCATAGAGGACATAATAAAATCTGCATGTAAATATAAGAATAAGAAGCAAGAAAAAAACATGTTTCAGGTAATGCAGTCCTAAGTGCGCAGCCTCATGGAAGGATTTCTGAAATGCCCTTCTGGGTACTAGCCCAGTGTCTGGGCCACGCCAGCAAAATGTCACTAGAATTAAAATGAACTGACCAGCAAGAGATTCAAAATGAACACAAAAAGACGTAAAGAGACACAAAATAAGTATTTAAAAAAAAAAGGGGGGGGGGGGCAAAACAACCACAAAGAGACACAAACTGACTACAAGTGACACAAATATACCCCAGTGAGACACAAGATAACAAAAAGATGCATTACAAGTACAAAGGGGCACAAAAAAACATGAAACAAAGCTAAACAACTAAAAAATGTGTGTCTTGCTCCTATTTCGGAGAGGTGGGGGAGGCTTTTGCATATCTGTACCCAGGAGCCCATTGTCTGATAATCCGCCCCTGACAGCCTGCATACATTTTGCATTGTAAAAACTGCAAATTAAGTAATACATACAAAATTAGATGTCCAAATGTTGAATCTTAAAATGTTGATGTTAAACTGTTAACTTTAAAAGCAAAAGTAGTTTGCTAATTCTGCATGTTTACACACCCAAGTCTGACAAAGGGTGGCTGTAATTATAGTGATCATTCACTATGTCAATTCTGGTGGAAAGTAAAGTCAAGACCTCAATAAAGTGCATTTTAAAGCACCTTTTATGCCACTTCATACACTATTGCATTTCAGAAGGATATATTGTAGTTTTCCCCCCACTCCATTCATTCAACAGCTGAGGTTATTAGGTACATTGCTGATTAAAATTCTACCGTCAAAATTACTTTGTATACCTTTGGGTAATGTAACACTCTGAAATGAGACGTTTCATGCGATTTGTACATTTATTTCATCATACATGGTTGCATTCTTGTGTGTGTGTGTGTGTGTGTGCGTTTGTTGTTGTTTTTTTATCTGCCTTACAGCGCAATCAGTAAACACAGCACTAACATATTATCACCTTATAAAGTTGTTATGATGAAGATGAGCAAACAATTTACACATGCAGCAGACAAAGACTCATTAGCATTAAATCTGAGTAATTTTTCTAGCCACGTGAGTGATAGGCATAACATCTATGATATATGAATATAGTTTTCTCCAACTCCTTTTAGCTTGTGTTACTGTTGTTGCTATCTGTCTGTGTGGCATTTGGTGTGGGAAATGTACCGTATGGCAATTCTTATCAAAGCCTGTCTGTTAGCGACAGCGGACCTCTTCTGAAAATGAGACTGAATGAAAACCCCAGAGTTGTTCTACCTTCTAAACCATTCAGCCCAATACTGAGTGCCTGGTGCACACCTTGTCACTATGGGCTGGATTATTTTAATGCTGTGCTTTCTGGTCCACCAAAAAACCCATTAATCAACTTCAACTCATACAAAACTCAGCTGCTTGTGTGTTGACAAGGACCAGAAGGCAAGCACACATTACACCTGTAAGAATATTCATCACCACAGCTTTAAGTACATTTTCTGATGGAATATTTCTTCTTTTACTCAAGTAAAACTTCAGATGAATCAGTGTTTCAGTATTATTATTGTTATTTTTTGCTTTTGTTCCGCTGGTCAGCACAATATCAAATGTTCAATTTGATCAGTCTCATTAAACCTACAACATCCTGAAGACCTGTGGGCAGCCAAAGTGTGACCTATATATAGAAAGACCCCCATAGGAGAGATGACGAACGATGCGGCATAGTGCATTATACTCTGTGATTAGGTTAGACTGCAGACTACAGGAGGCAGTTAATTTTCAGCAGAGCTGCAGCACTGTCTGCCCCAGCTGCACATTTATTTGAATAAGCCAACACCACTGAGCAGCACACAACGCTCACTGGCAAACACTGGCGATAGAGGTGTGGTAATGAAAGTAAAACAGTGGCGGATAATTCCTGTAAATTGTGCCTGATCGGACCGGTGCCTCCCTACTCCCTCACTCATCTCAGCTAATGTAATGTACCCAGCAGGGAGGAACACAACCTGTCACAGGATTGTTAGCGCCGCTCTCTGCAGTATGGGTAAATATCTCCTGCTACTTCTCAGAGGTTTGAGCCGCACTCCTCTGGTGACAGCTTAGATGCAACAAGAGAGGCACAATGTTCCACCTCTGACTCACTGGCTGTTTGAGAGCAAAAAAGTAGAATTTTAAAGTTCCGTAAAGTCTCCAAACTGAACATATGGAAGTGTTTTAGGCTTATTTCATTGTAAATTCATCCTTGTTTCAAATGTGATGAATGTGAATTTAAAAGTTAAAGGTGTATGCACTAACAACAGTATAAGATAGAGCTTGAAGCCAGTTAACAGAATTTAATGATTTCACAGGTTCCTCTGATACATGTAATGATGCGCAAAGATGGATAAAAACTACTTGTGCCTTAGTCTTCACAACAGTATAATTCATTCAAAGTGAAAATTAAATTTCTCAGTCTGCATAAATATGCCTGTCAACACATTTTAGTGTCGTACAACCTTTTAAAATTTGATTTAACATTCCTTTTTTAAAACAATTTTTCCCAGCATGCACTTATAAGTAAAAGCTAATTGCTACCATTCAAGAAGTATTTCCCTGCTGAAAAGATGGCCTTTTAATAAAACTAAGATGTTTATGCAGTAGAAATATGCAAATACTAGAAATGCTAGAAATACATAGAATTTATGCTCCATGTCCAGAGAAAACAGAGAAAGAGGATACTTTTGATCAAGAGGTAGAAAACCCACAAATGGCAGAATGCACTGCACCGCACCAGACCAATAAACGCTCCTGCTGGATGGTCACGTAATGCAAACTCATATGTGTGAAACAATGGCGGCCAGCTGGAAACAAACACTCATATTAAAGTTAAACTGTAAGCTACAGGATTTCTCCTGCTCACAAACTCTTGTCCTAACAACACATTACTAAAATGTGTTCCTAAAATCATTTTCGTTGTGAAATAGGCAGTGCAGTAACATAATCTTGGTTTATATTTGATCAGCACTGCCTAGTTTTTTAGTTTGATCAGATTTCAGTCCGAGTTTGACAGAGAGAGAGAGAGGCGGGTCTGTCTGTTGATCCACTTCTATACTCTTACTATACTTCTGTTTAGACCTGGCATCAGCATGCGTCTCGCATGATCTGATCATAACTGGATAGCGCTAAATACAGGTCTAAATGGCTGCACATTTCCAATCGATCACTCAAACCACTTGCCGAAGTGCAGGATGTGATGGTTGCTATGGTGACAGTGTGCTAATGTGCTGTAACATATCCATTTTAAATACTGCAAGATCATCCCTCATTTTGTCCTGTGGAAGGAGACGTGTTTTTAACTGCCGACAGCGATATCTCCAGCTGCACTGTCACAACTGCTAATGTGAGAAGCAAGCATGCTACAGAGAAGCGAGAAAAAGTGTAAACGTATTAACTGTGTGCGGGGCAGTAATGAAATCCGAACACAAGTGGTCATCTAGAGACACATGAAAGGGACAGGTATGAGCGGTGATGTGTCTTGCTTGTCCGCTCGCATTCAGATCACAGAAACGCATGCTAATACCAGGTCTACACGGTGCCTTTGTGTCTGCTGTTTCGGCATGTGCGGTGGGCCATTAGAATATGTGGAAGTACAGTTTGAGTAAAAGCCCAGGAGAGCCAGAGAATCTCCGCTGCATGACATGTTTTGCATCATCTGTCGGACTTTCACCAGGCAGGAGGAGAGATATGTAGGCACTGGTTATATGAAGATGTTCACCACAGTTCATCAAAACATACTACCAACCTTGTTTTGATACAAAGCTGATTGAAAATCAGCAAGGTATCCCTTTAAAGGACAGTGTCGCTCATTTTCAAAACATCTTTCTCCTATGAAGCTCAGCGAAAATTCTGTTTGGAAGTTTTTAACACATTTTGCCACAATCTTTACCAGCCAATCATGTTGCTGTCAAACTTAAAATATATTCCCCTCTCTGCTTGTGTCTGCTTTCATTTTAGGCAGAATAATCGCGCTCTCCTCCACCCCATCCATTTTCAATCATCATCCAGCACCCAGGTCAAGCTCATCAAAAGTCCACTCATCCCATCCGCATCCTCGACACTTTCTTCATCTCATCACCTCCAACAGCAGCATCTACACTCCATGGGGGTATTCTCTATTCTACTACAGTTTCACCACCCCTCTTTAAAAATACGACGTCTTGATGGGGTCTAATCACTAAGGACTGTTTGCATTTTTCATATGTTTGTGCACATAATAATAAATATAACAATAAATATTCCTTAATTCAGACTGAGTCTCTCCTAATTGAATCGTTTTTACTACAATACAGTTTCAATGAGAGTAGTGATCTACTTGCAGTTTCACACTGTGTTTATTAAAGTGTTCTCTTTATCTTGTTTGGCACATTAAATGTTGAACAGGTGTCGTTTAAACTGGTAAAACCCAAGGTATTAAATTTCTTGATTATGGTGACAACTGCGAATCCAAACTGTGATACCTGTGATGTTTTTCCTCACCTGGCAAACTGTAATATTTTATGCATTGATTTTTCAGTCAATACATTTTTTTTCTCTGTATAATTGACACGTGTTTCTTTTCTTTCCTGGAATGCCAGTACAAAGAGCTGCAAATAAACTCCTGCTGCTGCTGCAGGAAACTTTAAATACAAAATTTCTGGTGCAATGGAGAATTTTTCCCAGGAAAGATCTCCTCAGCACTCGGGATTTTAAACAAAGTTGCTTCTGAACTATACTGTGTTATAGCAACTGTAGACTAATAGGACAAATGAGCATTGTTATTCAGATGAATATGTGAAAAAGTCATATATACAAAGGAGAAATTGAAATATTCCTTCAGAGTACACTAAGATGAATTCAACAATATATGGTCAAGGTGCACTGACACATACACACACACACGATTTTACACTGCAAAACTCAAACCAAGTATATTTGTATAATTTATAATCAAAATGTGTCATCCCACTTGATATGAGACACAGTCTTTTCACAGGTGACATTTCTGCCAGATAGAGCCATGTTTTCAGACAATGTATGTTAAATATCTATTCTGTTGTCTTTACATTTTAGATGGTTTTTAGGCTGCTGTGATGGAAAGATGTGTGCGTGAAAGATGGATCATCTTGGATTAAGAAATAAACTTTGTTTGATTTAAGTACATACATTTTTGTAGGAAAATTACGGATGGCTGTATGTGTTTGTCCCCTTTCTCCCCCCTGTGGCTCTGCACAGGTGTGCTGCATTACCTAACGCAGTGCACTGCTCAGCGAGGTGCAGCTGGTCTGGGAAGTCTTGTTTGCACAACTTATGTTTGTCTTGTTTGCACAACTTATGTTACTAAATCTCATATATTTTAAGGTGTCTTATGTGTTTTTTTGGGGTCAGTGGTCGAGTGTTGTTGTCCAAGGAATGGGCTTAACAGTGAGACACATGCATAATGTGAATACTATGATTCCTTTCAAGCGCTCTGCACTTAACAGCTTTGTTTGGCACCAGCAGTTAATACCTGTCAAGTGCAGCCAATGGGGAGGGAACTTTTCATTTGGACATTTTATTATGTTGTGAACAATATAACAAGTAACAAGAAAAAGTGTGATTTATTCACTTAATTTCTTTATTTCCTTTCTCTTTATTTGGGATTCAATTTGTCAATGTGACTTTGAGACAGTAAAAGAAAAGTGAAGTAAAATATAGATAATAGAGATGGATTGCTTTCCTGATAGATATTTTTGTCTTGATAATGCATAATAGAGATGGCCGTCTTGATGAGGAATATTGTGAGACTTGATCTGAACCTTTTTTGTTTTTTGTTTTTAAATCCTTTCCTTTGAGCATTTGATTTTGAAATGATATACTGTATAATCAACATAGGCATGGACATTGATGTAAGTCCAGACGTCTCCAGTCTTCTCTCTGTCAGCTTTCCTAAATTTGTCTGAAATTTGTGTTTAATCTGCGAGTCACTCATCAGGTCTGTAAACTCTCCTCCTATTGACGTCTACTAGTTAGCCAGGTTTTTCAAATGTAAACATTACTAAACATTGCAGCAAAGAATGGGCATCAGCTAAAAAAGCAAACTGCTTGCATTTGTAAAAGTGTTGGAAACTAAACAAGATGACCTCCATCAGTTTCCAGCGGGATATCTGGAACTGTAATATGCTTTGATTCATCTTGGCTTGCAAACTTTGCTAAATCCTGGTCAGCGCCATCTAGCCAGGTGACTCTTTTTCTGCATCACAATCTGACAGAGCAGAGGACTGAGTAGACAGTGGAAGCGTGGGCTTTACGGTGAATAAGGACTGGTGTGACAGTGACAATGTGAGGTGCTGTCCTGTTCCTGCTGTGGATCACTGCTATACGCTGTTTAGA
This sequence comes from Plectropomus leopardus, assembly GCF_026936395.1. Taxonomy (NCBI): domain Eukaryota; kingdom Metazoa; phylum Chordata; class Actinopteri; order Perciformes; family Serranidae; genus Plectropomus; species Plectropomus leopardus. The sequence continues at coordinate 8,399,216 of NC_142179.1, forward strand.
GGTGGCTGCAGTACGGTGCTGCCTGTGTTCAGGAGGAGCACCCATAAGTCTATCTTGTTGGGGACAGGATGTGTGGACAGTTAAATTACTCCACAACCAGAAATAATGGATGAGCAGAACCATCAAGAAACACAGACAATTATAATACAGCAGCCAATGATGTAAGAAGCTGCAAAAAAAAGCACTAAATGAAGGTGCACAAGTTCATGGTCACATTCCAGAGTTGTACCTTGTATAATTCAAATAAATGACTGATTAAATTGTCAAAACAGGCATGAAGAAAAGTAGTTGTAATTGTCTTTTATAATTCATCCAGATACTAATAAAAAACAAAGTAGCAAATAGAGAAAATATGAATTATTGCTGTGAATTGCTCAAACAAACAATGAATTGCCCAAATGTTCAAACTAAAAAACTCCACATGGAGCAAGGAGCTGAATTTGGGTTACCTCTGTGACTTTCTAGCTTAACAGTATTAGTTTCCTCCTACCTTACAAAAGTGATGTCCCCAGTCTGACAGCAATTATCAGACAAAGTCATGTTGCATCTAAAAGTTGCACCGGCTCAGCACCCATGGGTGTCCTAGTAGCCAAGTTTCAGTTTTTGGGTTTTACACAAGTTCTGACACATAAAAGTAGACACAGTAATTGAAAACATCAGGGTGACAAAGAATGACTGGTTCACTCTTAATGTTTGTATTCATAGTAACCTTATTGCAGGATTCTCTGGTCTTAATAATGGTCCTGGGGATGTGGCATGTTTCCAAAATATGGTCACACCATGTGTCTGTGGCCCGCTGTGTGTGAGAGAGTGAGCGTGTGTGACAGAGAGACAAATCACAGGTGTGGACGCCGGGAATGAAAGGGATCCGGTCTGATAATGGCTTGAGAATGACACCTCCACTCTCCAGAGAGCCTGTCACGATGGCCATTTTATACTCCGACTTCTCCCCTCACACACACACACACACACACACACACACACACACACACATAGTGCTCCCCTTACTCACTGCCAATATATTGAGCACTGGAAGGGAGTCATTAAAATGGCAATCAGTGCTTCTTAATTACTAGGCATTGCAGAAAGATGTTTGGTCTGGGGGGGCCAAGGGACGATTCTTAAACGTTCAACTCCTTTCCAGTCCATTATGTGGGTCGAGTGTTAAAGACTTGGCCCTCCATTTCCATTCTGCTCAAAAACAGACTTAATGAAAATGCCTGCGTATCCGAAAGCTTGGGCCTTGTTAGAAGTCAAAATGCAATCAACAATAGACCCGGACTTTAATTTGTGTCAGGCCTTGCTTTAATCGCCTCCCACAGAATTGCCAACAACAATAGTCCAGCACTCTAAACAAGTCTAAGCACTACGCTGGGCAGGCTTTGAAATGAGCCAGCTGTGGATGCAGGTAAATAAGCTTCATAGGGTGAAGAAGCGCCTGCTCTATACGTGCAACAAGCATTGCATTCTTGCAAAGGAAGAGAAATAAGTCTTGACTTCACTTGCAATTCAATGAGCCAATTTGATGGAAAACGGCCTGAGGGAGAGCTGCATAATTAGCAGACGTCTTAAAAATGGGGAGTCTGCAGCGTTGCTTGTTTAACCCTCACAATTACTGATAAACACCGTTTTTCTTCACATGGTTAAAAAGAAGAATATACTGAATATATGTGCTCACAGAGACAGCATGCACAGAGACTCAAGGACACGTTCACATAGAAACTGTGTCTGTGTCTCTATATCACATTCTAACACTCAGCCTGCATCAACAGTCACAGCAGGAAGTGTGCCCATCCACACAGTGCTTGTGTCCTGATTAGTGGTGGCAGTTTCACTGAGTGCCAGAGAAGACAGCTTGGAGGGCTTGTTTGGAGTAAATGCTCCTCTCCAGGTCCAGAGGTTAAAAACCCATCCAGATAGTCACAAATATTCTCAGAGTGACAGAGGAGATGTAGAGCAACACTACCTCGAGCCTGCGGGGCGCGGGAGGCGAGGGTGACCTCATTGGTGTGAGAATCAACATTTTTAAGAGCCAGCTCCTGTTACCAGAAGAAAATATTTGAATTGCATGTTTCTGCAAATCACATCACATCAATTACATTGACGCTGATCTTATGGATTATATCAATATCATTAAAGTGAGGTAATATATAAGATGACTTTGTCAAGTAAACAAACTCAAATGTATGTGGCATGTACTTTGAGTTTTTAGTTTGGCCTTTTCCATTCACTAACATGGAGGAGCAGACTTTATGACCTATACTGCAGAGAGACACCAGGGGGCGATCCAGATTGAAAAGTTACAGTTTATCTTTATATACAGTCTATGCGTGACAACTAGGCAAGACACCTGCCAAAGTGCAGACCAGAGTTTGACACCAACAAACAGCACAACGAGTTGTTTTTTCAGTGAGTCATTGCTGTTTTGGGACCAACGAACCCCAGACTTTCACCCAGGAGCCTGCTGTTTAACTTCCTGTATGCATGCTGAACCAAAACAAGATGTTGTTTTCTAAACCTAACCACGTGCAGGTGTTGCACTAAGACACAAACATAAATACAATCTGGTTTACCAACATGGTAAGTTTATTTTGAAAAGACTGTAGGCGTGTAATGAGCAGAGACTATACATTTCCTGAGAACACGGAACTGTGTTTTAAAAAGACACAAGGCATTGAACAGACATACATTTATACACTGTCCCGCAATATTAACGTAAAAGCATTTGTAGTTTGATATGGCATACAAATTTGACCAGTTTTGGCTAGGGTCATAAGTTATGACATTGTTATCTAAGAAGTACTCATTTCAGGACATTGGGACTTTTTTGCAGCATTTCACACAGACCAATTAGGAGTGACAGACCTACAGAGGAAAAGGACATCCTTAGCTTGGAGTGTAAAGCAGGGAAAAATCATACAGAGTTACAAAATGAACAAATCACAAGTCTTTCAAATATGGTTGCAGTTTTGCACTGTTTGCAATTTTGTTTTTGCACAGCCATGTTCAGGAACTGAAATAAATGGTTTAATTCTGCTATACCTTGGTGACTATTAAAAATAAACCTATTGTCCCCATATGAGAACATACTTCCTGTTTACAGCAATGCTTAGGTTTTTAATACTTATCAGGTCCTACTAATTCCAAATAGCTAGTAGAACTGAAAAGTGCATACCAAACAAAAGCCCAGTTCATGGGAGGTTAACATAAAGATACTTTTATACTCCCACCATATTGTATCATACTGTGATATTTGGTTTGGACACCAGAGGACCAATGTGGTTATTCATTGATTATTATATATCAGATGTGCTGACATAAAGCAGGTAAGCCTCCATGCTTAGAGCTATGAATTATGAATGTTTATTTGCAACAAGAGTCAGAGTCAGTCCTCTGACAAGCTCTTCCGAAAGCTGTGGTATACTGTAGTTCGCATACTGTCTACAATCCGTCCAAGTACCCCCTGGCAACTGCAGAAGTACCCCTGGGGTACAGCTACCCCTGGTTAGGAATTACTGCTTTACAGCAACATAGTTGTAAAGAAAATCATTTGATTTATTGAGGCAGAAAGTCACACTTTTAGAGGAAAACTTGACCCAAGGAGACCTCCAAACAGCTCTGAACCTCTCAGTTCAGCCTCTCGGTTTCGTCTCTTGTGCCTGTTGTGTTTTGAGTGGTGTTGTTAGAAGTAGCCCCTGTCTCGTTGGGTTTTTTATGTCAGCTTGTTTACTCTCCTTTTAGTTGCTTTTGGATTAGAATGAGCGCCAGCCAGCCCCCGTCTGTTCCCGGCTTGAAGCCATTTCCACAGGAAAAATCCCAGTATCTCAGCATCTGAGCTCCTCTGGAGATGAATACATGAATGTCCAAACACCCTGCTCCCAAAATGCTGGGAGTCAGCTTTGTTTTCTTGCGCATGAGACAAGGTCAAGGTGTAGTCTCATGAGGTGTGATGAATTCCAGAACTTTATGAAACTCAACGCTAATAAGGCTGGAGCTCAACCCAAGGAGAGTGAGGGCTTTTTAGGAAAAAAAGAAAAAGAAAAGAAAAGAAAAAACTGATAAACGCCTATCAAGAAGTTGCTGAATTATTTATCACCTCTGCTCTGCTGTCAATTTGTTCCTGCCATTTGGTTTTGCTGTAAATGAAATCTGTTTGAGCCGCAGATGGAATTCAGACGAATGGCCCGCAATATAAGAAGAGGGGGATTATGCCTTTCTTTTGTTTGACTGGGAGTTTGTGCAACATTACCAAAGCCCCTCAGCAAATAGAATCATCTCCCAATGAGCAATTGGCAAACAGCATAGACTTTACAAGATTTAATTACGTCTAATTGTATCTGTTTCAGTGTGGTCCCATCAATCAGCCTGAGCCGTTTCCAGTCTCTTATGCATATTTAAATAGACGGAATCCCGATTCTTTGATAATGATGAGAGGATGGGAGGAGAAAGAATAAGAATAGATGCTTATATAAGATGCTGCAGCGTCTATACTGAACATATCAAGGCAGTCTTGGCTTTGGGTGAATGCGCCATTGATGTTGTTGTGTTTGATCACGCGCTGCCATTGCTAGGATTCCGTATGATGCAACCCCGGAGAAAGCGTATGACGTTCCAGCCCGTGGCTTAAAGAGTGGCACACCACCAACAACAAATGTCACGGCATCTGCCCTCCAGACTCTTATCTGCAAACCTGTCTCACAGCCTCTGCTCTCCACGCGCCTCTGAGTCATCTGAGTCCGCCTGTAAATGATGTCCCCTTAGACTGAGCCCCCCCCCTCCGACCACGGGATTAGTTCCACCTCCTCTAGCCCCCTGAAGTGTTCCTCTAAAGGGCCTCAGCTGCTTTATCTCCCCTGTGGTTAAGATATACCAGTATATATTTCTGATAGTTCGGGGTGTGCTGACCCGTCCACACTTGTTATTAAATCCTGCAGGTGTTGGAGAAACTCCAGCATACTGTCATCCTCTATGGATCAACAACAAATAGCTGCTAAAGTGGCACTAATAAATGTAAGATCCGTGACGAATATGACTTTTATTCTACATGATTTTACAGTCTCTAAGAGGCTGGACATGCTGCTTTTAACTGAGACTAATACTTTAACATAGCTCAAGTCTGGTGAGACCAGTTAGCTGGCTCAACTGTGGAAAAAAAAAAATGGGACCCTACTTCAGCTTCTTTAGCTCCATGACTTGGGAGCCAAAATGTGGATCTTCCTGCCATTGGTAGTGATTGTTTGAGTTGCTTATCTACAACCAATTATTGATTACAGATAAATCAACATTATTTTGTTGGATTATTCAATTAACTGTTTAGTTTATAAAATGAGAACAAATGTATTCATCATGAGTTCCCAGAGTCCTGTAGAGTTTGTCTTTCAATTAATTGTTTGTCTAAATGACAGTTAAACAAGACTCTAGAGCGATGGTAGAGGTATGGGAAACCCATTCTCATTCCCAGAGCAACAAACATGGCAGCTTGTTACAGTACATACAGTGTAGTATGCAACATGTGAAAACAGACACCAACACTGAAATTTCAAAAACTTATGGTAGAGGGTTAACAAGAGCTTGATAGTTTGAAGCATAGGGCAACTGACTGAAGTGTTGTATTTGATGATTTGGGAGTGAGAATGTGTTGACTTGGGAACAGCAGTGCTTTGAGTTAATAAATATTAACCTCAGCACTTTAACTTGCCCCTCAGCCCTAAACACAAGCTGAGGCTTGATAGGAATGACTTTTACATATTTGCTCATAAATCAAAGTATTGGACAAATAAAGATGTTGACAAATGATGGCACTAGATCTAGAGCTAAGAGAGTTAAGGGATCACCAGATGTTTTACAATTCATCCTCAGGGGCTCATGAATGTCTGCAAAAAGATCATAGTATTCCATCCAGTGGGTATTTCCCTCGAAACCACAAATGTCATCTTTGTGATGGGAATACCAAAGTCTTTGCAATGCATTACCTGGTAACCATGCATGTATGTAGCAGTCCATATAGTAGATGTTATATTTCACTGGACATGAAAATATAAATGCAAGATTTAACAATAGGGGATCACAAATGTCAGGGTTCATCCTCGGAGGAACCAAAAATACCTCTAACAATTTTGTTTTGTGGCAATCCATCCAATTGTTGGTGAGATAGTTCACCTAAAACTAAAAAAAATCAGCCCAGAAAAAGACAGATGATAAAAAAAAGTCTGTAAGGTTTATCCTCTGAGGACCACAAATATCACTGTTGTCATTCCTGGATTCATTATTTTTTTTGTGCCTGTTACATTTTGCCTGATATTTTGTGCTTTGTCGGTTTATTTATAAAATGTTTCTGTGTGTGTAACTCTTGTTGAAATCTAAATCTTCACTTACTGACTCGTGTTTGTCTAGCAGTGGAAGCCTAAGATAATGGTAAGATGTTTTCTTATGGTTTGTTTTGCTCCCTGTGAGCATGTTTCAATTTATTACACCCTCTGTAAACCAACAAACAATTACATGCAGGCAGCTCAGCTCCTTATCAACCCCATGTAACTGTACTCAACAGTGTGTATAAAAATGAAATGAGTTGTCATTCCTTCATCTTTTTTTCCCTTTTTTTCTCAGGGCCTCTAAATGAAATCTTCCTTTGTTCCAACTTCCATCTTCTGCATATTAAATGTTCTGCCGTCATGTCAGCATATGTCATGTGGAGGTGGCGTGTGAAATGTACTACTTTTATTACTACAGCAGCAGTACTTGTCATTGGACCCCAGAGCGGCTCCCGCAGTCTAATGATACTGGCATACTTATCCTGTCATATTCGGAGTTACTGACATTACAGAAAGAGACGGCCGAGTATTTTCCAAGACGACTTATGCAGCCATTACTTTCATGTTCCATGTGCGGTGGAGAAATGATCTGCTACGGAAACTGATGGCCGGCATGATATTTCAAAAGGTTACGCTGCATCTTGCTCAGCGATTGTTTTCCACGGATTTATATTTGTTTAAAGGGGGGGTTTGTGGTTGTCAGCAATAACAAATGCACTGACAAATAACTGGGCAGTGTGCCATTTGGAATTCATTTAGCAAGACAAGGTAGAGATAAAGGCGCCACCCCGGCTGTCTGCGAGCGACACTCCGTAAATCAGAGAGCAGCATGGATGAATTGCACTGGTGAGAAAGTCTCTCTTCTGAAGGACAACAGCAGTGTGTCTATTTACAAGCAGCTGGCCTACAGCATAGGTCAACGCTCATTCCTTCTCACCCTGTCCTTTCGAAAATGTTACACAGGGCCAAGATGCAGAGAGCGATGAAAGACAGAATAACAATTCAGAGTGTCACTTTAGCTTATTTAGGACCATTTTAAAGGTAGTATTTTAGTGTCTTTGTGCGTCTGATCACTCATTACTGTCTGGTGATCAGTGTGCCATATCTCTTAAACTAGACCGGCAATAAACTGGCAGAGGGTTACTTAACCGTATATATGCCTTAGTGATGATACCTTCTAGAAATCAAATCAAGATTTATTATGTACCGGAGGTTTATGTGACACCTTCTTGTGGTAGAAATGAATGACAGTGATGTGGTATTGTTTTACAACACTGATATGGATGAGTAATTATGAATCCCTCTGTATGGATCGAGCCATTCGAAGGTTTATATTAAGTGACAAGACAGTAATATTCAAATGTATCATCTGTATTGGTGAATTTGTTTATGAGAAGAGAGAATATGGAAAGATAAGTGAGAAAAAGCCACTTTTTCCATTAATATATAAGAGCAAAACAAACAGCTCATTTTGACATCGAGCTCAATTTTTCATAAATCACTCTGATGCTTTGATTTACCCAGTGAATACAAAACAGGTTTAAAAGCCTTTTATAAAATAATTTCCTATGAATAATACAAGTCACTATATGCAAATGGAAATATTTCAGGGGCCAAGCAAACGCTCATCAAACAGGGTACACTGCACACAGATACAATGAGGACTCATCTGCCCATTGAGCAATTTTGATCATGATTGGAGAACTTCCTTTCTGTGCGCTTGGGCCAACTTTGTTTAAGCTAAATAGTCTGTAATAAAATTTTGCCAGACCAAGAGAGGAAATGGAGATCATTTCATTGAAGCTATCTTGACCTACAGAATTCAGTGGAGAGCTGTCAACATGTTAAAGGGTGAAAAAATAACCTAAAATATATGGCCATTATCTCAGCTTCTTTCAAATACAATAGCCAGTGTCCTTTGTAGTTACCAAACATCAGTTTGATACACTGATATGGTCGTCTGGTTTGGTCAACAAGCTGACAAGGGAAAAATCTGTTTTGCAAATTAGTATAAATGAAAGCAAATATGCCGAATTTTTATGTGATTGCGTTCAAATTATTCTGTTGGCAAAGGGTTTGTTTGTATCCTGGTAAAATGTGGTGCAGTCTATGGGTTGCTTTCAGTTCTTTTATATATCACTGTTGCCGAGTTAATTTAATAATGATAATTAAAGAAATACATAATATATAAGACAATCAGCTTGTACTGTTGCAACAGGCTTTCCGACAATTTTTAGTCCACCCAATTTGAATGTTATCAGTTGATGAAATGTGCATTTTTAGCATGGATGTATAAAGAGAACAGAATACAGCATTGGAAGCAGGCCACTGTATATTCCTATTAAAAGCTACTCAGAGGTGCATGAAGCCGAAAAAGCTAAATTTTTGTGGCATGAAATTACTAGGATCTACCACATCATGAGGCTCATAGAGCAGACACACTAGACACTTATGGTGGCCTAATGTGGAATTTTCAATACAGCCCTTTGCTAACTTGGATGGGGATTTAAAAAAAAAAGATGTATTTATGCAGCTCTTTTAGACTTTCAGTCTGAATGGATCAAATCCCAAAAGTGAAACAAATCATTTTATCAAGGGTCAGGAGGCTGAAAAAATGTCTATCTTTCTATGTAAGTCTTTGGGGAAAGTATTTTGGGGGCATCATGGCATCACATAACGCACCTGGACGTTATAATTCCTCTGTCTGACTACTACATAAAACTGGCCAGTGGAAATATCAGCCTCATAGATATGGGTTACAAGCTTCCTGCTAACTAGTTAGTTCTGAACACTATCATCAGCCCAATGAATGGTTGTATTTATTATCATGTTGCAACAGATACATCAGGTGATGTAAACAGGTAAAAAAAAGAGCAAGAAACCCAGGAGACCGGGATTTGTGTCACATAATAAGTTAATTTAACTCATTTTTGTCACTTCTATTACTGTAGTTAGTTCATAATATATTTTTGAAGTAAATCCATTGTTTTTTATGACAGGAAGTGATGTTTAGGATGCTGGAAAAGGGAAGGGATGTTTAGGAAGAGAAAGAGGCACACCACAGAGACTGTCTGTTTGAATCAGCAAACATATGTTCACTTTTCATGCCATAGCAAGCATTGTCGTTTCACTGTGCTTTGTATTGAGGACAGCACATATGTTATAACAAAAAATTGTGTGTGTGTTATTTTAAAGCTAACCATGTTGTACTAGCGCCTAAACCTAACAAATTTAAAGTGGAACCTACAGAAAAAGCTATGACAATGGGCATTTAATGAGCTGATAACGGCATTCTGAGCCGACTCATCAGTGTAGCAGGACCCTGCTAACTCATATGTATGAGGATGACAAGACATAATGAAGGATAACATTTAACATCAGTGTTTTTGTCAGTATTTCAATGAAGAAGGCATCCCTATCCTTGATATAACTACCAAGTGTTTCAAAACAATGGTTACCAGAGGGCACAACACCTGACCTGAAAAATAATTGTGCTATTTGCTATACAGGGCCAGGGCGGATTATGTCTCCATATCCATGAGATTTATGTCACTTTAACAGATACAGTTCAGAGAGGCTGGATCGATTCCCAGTAAATAATCAAATAGACGATTGAATGCAATCTGTGAATGTAATTACATGCTTGAAATATGAACATAGAATGTTAGTCTTAATTCCTGCGTTATTATTATTGTAGCCACATTCAAACCGATTTCACACAACATATTATGTTGTTAAAGCAAATACAATGTCAGCTCATATTACTGTTAACAAGTCATATGATGAGGAAATGCTTCTCTTGCTCTCCTGTAAGTGAAACACAGTCAGGGGTATTTACAACTGTAATACTGATAGCTGCTGAGACATTGATTGGGACTGTTTATTTGGAAAATATAACTTCAGCTGATGCAAGATCCGTTAACATACACAGATTATAATTCTCAATGATATTCAATTCCATTGCTAGACGATCCGTCAGCTAAAAAAGCAGTGAAAGAGCGAATACAGATGGATGTGACTGATCCATATTTTTCTCCTCTGTGTGTCTATATTATGCATGCAGAGTCCAATATTTAACCATGCCAGAAAAAGCTGAAATGTGCTGAGATATGCAAAAACTGCAGCGCAGCTTGTAATATTTGTGGGATGATTTATTTCAACAGATATCTTTAGAAGAGAGACATGAGGGGGAAAAAAACAAACTTGTTTTATCCATGAGAAAAATGGTAGTGTGGTGGAGATTTCTTATCTTTTATCATTTTACTGCCACTTCATTCCCATCTCTCATCTGCTGTTAGTGGACACAGCATGTTGTTATGTATTATTCAAAGTCACCTTACCCTTCGCTGTTTATAGAAGCTGATTCACTTTGACACAGTTGTGCTATCGGTAACACAACTTTGTCAGAACATCATTGTAAATCATTACAAGTGATTTAGTCTCAGGGGATGTTTGCTAGTCCTTTTTGTGTCTTTGATAATTGCTGGCAACTTCCCAGACATCAAGTGTTCAATTTGTTTAGAAGAAACCTTGTAATTTGTGTTAGAAATCTTTAACTTTACCTTTTAAAAGAATCGATTGAGGTCAGCAAGTACTTGGCTCAGATTGCCAACTGCAAAAAACATTTACTTGGCGGTTAACTTCTTCAAGAAGAAGGCTGGCTTTGTTATGTATATTAATACTGTCTCACAGATATCATGAAAAAAACCAACCATTTTAAGCCACATCACAATACATTTTTGACATTTTGGTCTTGTTCAGGCTGTCAAGTTGATTTTAGAAAGCGTGGAAAGCAAAAGAAAAACAAAAAAATATTAAGGTAAGAAACATGGGGACAATATACCTTAAAATGAGTCAGTGTTCAAACGTTTCTGAACACCTATCTGTCTGTAGTCTGAATATAGACTTCGACTCTGACCCAAGCTGACATACATTGGCCTTTAAAAATGACTCAGGAATTTCCTGAAACATCAGTGTTATTTTTTAACATATAAGATTCCCGCAGGAGTAGACTGGTATTTCAGTGGGGATTATCTTCAGGATTTATACAGATTTGGTGTGCTACTATTAGTTGGTTGGATTAGGGCTGGTTATTAGTACTTGATACCTTTAAGGCAGGGGTGTCACACTCAAATACACAGGGGGCCAAAATTAAAAACTGGGACAAAGTTGTAGGCCAGACTTGATATATATTGAAAAATTGACTACAACTGAGCATGATTTCCCTTCTCTCCAGATATATAACGAGAAACTTTTTCATATGGAAACAAACTTAAGTTTTGCTTAAACGTTGAATCTGGAACAAGCAAAGCTTATTAATATCATAAACACATGAGAAATCAAATTTCACATAGAAGACACATCAGTGGCATTCGTTTCTTATTTTTATTTAAACAAAATAAAGTAAAAAAAATTCTTATGCCCCTCTCTCTATCTGTAGCCTTTCGAGTTAATTTTCATTGGAAACCTTTTTGGTTACAGCCATGCTGGCTCCGCACACAAGACAACCAGGTCTGTCCTTTATATTCGTGAACAGACACTCTGCCTCCCACCTGTCTGGAAAGCTCCTGTTTTCAAAGTCCACCTTTCGTTTGGCCATTTTTTGGGAGGGATAGCTTAAATTTGCCAGAGGTAAATGAGATGCTAATGAATGTCAACAGAGGAGAAGGGGATGCTTGCAGGTCTTGATTGACACGCCAACACACCTGCAGTGCATTCTGGGATTTGCACTATTAGCGGTGCATGCGCTGTATACTGATAGGCCAGTTCTAATAGACATTTGATATTATCTAATGGGCTAAATATAATTACACTATATTAGTACTGAAACATCTTCATTCCACAAATACCTGCATTTGATCTTTTTTAGTATTAAGATCTTTTTAAAAATTACTATTTATTTGGTGTTACCTGCAGTCAGTTCCTGCAACCATTCTCCATTTGGCCCATTACCGCAGCAGCTACAGCTCATACAGTCTGGTGAAGTCGAGCACACTGTATTTGATGGAGTTGGCAGTTCAAAATACTGAGAGACCACGAAAGCATTTGAAAGAACTGAATCTGGGAACAGTTTACGCAACTGAATGCTTCTGCTCACTCGATGGGTTATTGAATAAAGTACTTCATTTGTATCGGTACCATTTTAAGGGTGTAGTATTGTACTTTTTTTAAACAAAACCAAGTTGGAATTGACTCCAAATGAACTACAGTATCTTTTATTTGATTATCTTAATGAAGGAAAATGTCAAATAATGCAACAATATAGCTTATTGATGAGTCATTAGGAGGGTTTGGACAACAATGCAAGTCTTAAGTGTAGACATAAACTTTATCAGGCATTGGATACAGAGACAGTTCATTGCTGGTTTTGTTCTTCTCGAAATGCACTGCAGCTGAACAACACATCACCTGCCACTGAAGGTTCTGCCCTTAACATATAAAAACGAAGACATGAAAGAGGAGATGGCCAAACTGTTAAAGATTTGAGATAAAGGAAACAAGGCCAAATGTGACCAGTTTTCCATTTATGACAAAAGAATATAGTACCTGTGAAAATAACTAAATCTTTTTGAATCAGGTCAGTCATGAAGTCAGTTTATAACAACAGACTCTGTGAAGGTTACTCTGAGTATTTCATGTAGGGCAGGGAAAGTGCCCGGCTTTATTTCCTGAGCTGAGTGGCAGATACAGTACAACGCTTCATTGCGCTCAGAGCACTTCACTCTAGGCCCAAGCATGTGGCCTTGATTTAGGTGAATGAGCACATCCCATTTATATTCAAGCAATCAGCAATCGCTCACAGAGACACATGCACACACACAATCGAATTGACTCTCTCTCTCACTCTTTCTCTGTCCTCTGCTCTCTCAACCAGCAGTGCTCATTACGCAGCTGAGACGAGTGAGGAAAAGAAAAGCAGAGACAGAGAGACCCCCGTCGCAGGGGAGATCGACTCCCACACCAGGCTGTTCACTCCGTGCCAGCAGTCAGAGAGGCAGTGATCCTGGCACTGACTGCGTGGCGATCGCTCGCCCTGCTACCTCCTCTCTCAGTCACGGGGGTCTGGAGTGATGGACCCCAGACTCCGGACCTTTGTCCAGCCCCCCCCGCTCATGCAGTGCAGACCAGGCGCTGAGTGCTTTTGAAAGGGGCTTGAAGGAGCAGGATGGGGGCAGTATCAAGAATAGTGGGGGTGCGCAGGCAGGTAACATAAGGCCAAAGCTGACAAGTGAAGCTTCATCTTGCCTCAAGGATTTTTCCTGATTCAAACACAACAAGTAACACAACATTTAACAATAGGCATGTACATTGCAGTCGCTACTGAAAGGAATAATGCAAGAATGGAAAACTCCACACTATTACCTTACACTAAAACCTTATTCCCACTGCACAAAAAATCTGATAACACTCCCTAACATCTGGCTTTTTTATGTAATGAGAATGCGTATGATTGGTATTCACACCCGGGTCAAATGACTCTGCAGCAGAGACAGGTTTTCATCGCCTTTAGCTCCAATCTGATGGAAACACAACTCTAAGGTGAGCGAGGTAATTTCAACTCCTTTACCATTGAAATACAATGACACGCCAACGGAGAAAGACAGACAGAGTGGTGTGTTTAATGACAGTGGGAATAAAGTAAATTCCCTTTATTTAGCTGGTTTACCGATGTTTGAAAAGCAGCAAACAGCAGAGAGATATAGTTAGTTACTGGCTGGTGAACATAATTGAGCATTTAGTCTCCACGTCACCCTTAGAAGTTGGTATTTCCCTTAGAAGTTGGTGGAGACTAAAACCAGAGCTAAAAGGAGAGAGGTCATTTGTCTTGCATTCACCATGTGGACGCACTCACAATTCTTGGTGGATGCTAATGTTGCTCTGTACTTTATAAATGTGTAATTAGAAAATGTTTGCGGACAAGTTTGAAGATATCACCTTAAAAGGTGATAATATGTCAGTGTTGTGTTTACACTTTGTTCACATGACCCCCAAGTGGCCAGAAAATCAATTATTGCACATTCAAATCTGCACTTTAATCCTAATTTTTAGGCTATAGCAGTACACTGCACACTAATATTCCACTATCATTCAGAAAATAACATTATTCTGAATTTGATACACCTCATGTCAACAGCATATTCAATTTGGATATTCTGAATTAGCCCTTTTTTCAGATGTAGCATGTTCTGATTTAGACTCGGGATATGTCAATATTATTGGAGTTTCAGGAACAATCTTTTGACATGTATATAGCGCATTCAAAAACAGCACAGTTTGCAGAAAAAACTAAATTTCTAGTTGAAAGGAGAAACACACCTACTTTTAAACACTTTGAAAGACTTGGATATCAACAGGTTTTTGCATGTGCACAAATATCACAACAACGACGTTTTCAAGAAGGTGGTTGAAGGAATGAAAGAAGGAGGCTGTGTTTACAAGGTCCAACAAGTCCACCACCAGCAGAAAACTTTGGAAAAAAATCCTACCATGATGCAAAAATAGCACAAGCTGTTCCAGTCAATTCACTTTTTCATCTTCTGACATGATAGATGACTCTAAACAGCTGAGTAGGAATATTGTCTTAAAACAAAAACCACATTCATTGTGCATGTAAACATACTCAGTTAAAGTGAAAGTCCAATCTTGACCTTGGAACAATATGTGGACATTAAAGTTATGTTTTTTTTGTCAGACAGCTTTAACATTAATTTAGAGTCATGTTTCTGGCCACTATTTGTATTTAAGTCCAATATTGCTTGTAATTTTAGTCCACATTATCTGTCCTTGCAGCTGCAAGATATGTTTGAATTTACTGACTGCCACTTTTTTCTGCCATTTGACAGAGTGTGTGTAGGGGAAATTTTGCTGTGCGCTGCCTGCTGGAAATGGGCTTGATAAGGGTCCAATCTGTGGATCATAAAACCAAAAACAATTAGCCATAAAAGAGGCTAAAAAAAGTCTCAGCTGGTTCATCACTCTGTGAAACTCCTTTCACATTTTTTATTAGAGTAATAATTTGATCCATCAAATGCATAAAACCATTATTTCTGTACCTTTAACATGCAGAAATAAAAAAATATAATGGTGTTGTTTTGTTTACATCTACAGTAGGAGGCAGAATAACAACTACAGACCTGTCGTGGTTGTTTTACACCTTTGCGAATTCTATCAGAACATTAACTTCAGCTCAAGTAATCAACACCTTTTTAACAGTCTCAACATTGGCATTGTAAGCTTCATAGAGTTGGTGTTTATTGCAGTGCTGCTGTGTTAAACTGCATTATACTGAGCAGGTGTTCATGACCAAGATGGCTGGTTGGGCCAGATGTTAGAGTCATGTAGTCTACATTACAGGTGTTGAAAAACATGGCTGTGACGCAGCTTTTGGACCAGCCCACGTGCCATGCCTGTGGCATTTTAATGGGAATAAGGAAGGCAGACACAATGTCAAATTAACTCTGTTGGAAAACCACAGGAATTAAATGCTCCCGTGCTTCTGCAGACTCATTGCTGTAATTATTTTTTTGGGTAAAATTTGATAGCAGCAGGATTAGAAGCGTGTGTGTGTGTGTGTGTGTGTGTGTGTGTGTGTATGTGTGTGTTCCTTTTCTTTTGACAAAACTCGCTCCAATTCCTGCAGCTGTCTCTCAAGATACGCACTTCACTCACACACACAGGATTATTACAGGGAGCTGTCAGTGTGGAGGATTATGTTAACAACTTAATTAGACTATTGCTTTGCTCGCAATGTTGATAACTCATTATTGTGAGAATTTAACTGTAGCCATTGATCAATCAAATCATCTATTATCTCTTGAAATTGAATTACACTTAACATTCTGTATTTTTTGGAAATTGCAACTCTTCCAATCATAGGTGTGTTACACTGATATCATTTACATTCCATCAGATATGATCATGCATGCAGCACATTATGCTATACCTTTTCAGTAACTGAACAAAATGAAGCAATAAGGATGGTGGAAGATTTCTAGACAGGTTTGGATGGAGAGATGGGCTAAAATGACAACCCGATCATTGAGGCTTGCAAGTGAAGCTCCATCTCGCCTCGGGGTCGAATCTTGCTTGTCCACACTGACATACAAAAAACACCACAACACAATACCTGACAACAGTGCAGTTAATAATAAATGACTCACTAAATGAACAATGGGTCTGTGTGTGATACGATTTTTTTCAGTGAGCAACACATTCTGCCTCTTGTAGAAATTGTGTGATTCTTTCACTAAAAAGGACATCTTTATGCTCATTTCATGCCATGTGATAAGAGGAAAAACTGGATCACACCTTGTGGCTTCAACAAAAGTTAAGCCATTGAATTTGTAGACAAGATGGAGAGGTCATTTGTTGTTGACAAACTAGATAAAAATCAGCTGCAACAGATAACAGTCAATTTCAATAAGAGCACTTTATAGCTTTTACAGATTATTTGGATTTTTATTTCCCTGGGTGGCTGTTGTCAGTGAGATACAGAACTCTCCCATCTGAAAAATTACATTGTGCAATAAGTATACAAATGAAGGATAAAGGCAGATGCTGTAAGCATTGCCGGACCTAGTACATTCGGCGCCATAGGCAAGCCCACCAAGCCCCCATTTTCTCTGACAATAAAGTTGCTGTTGCTGTCTTCTTTACAAAAATGTAATTAACTTGAATTCAACATATTATTAGGAAAGATAAACACAACATTGATAATAATTAATAGTTAACATTCACCCAAGAATCCACGTGAGGTAGCTGGTGCTAAATCATACATACAAATCATCAACATATTAGATGACAAGCTGTAATATTATGCCACGTGTACAGACATTTGTTTTGTACCTTTCCAAGCAAGAGACTCTGGCCCCTTTTACACTGCCTGTTCAAGGCAGGACTATTACGCCATTATGCCTCCTTGCCATTCTGTACATAAGGTGCTGAAAGGGTGTCTGTATGAAGGACACCTGGCAGGACAGGACCATGAGCGGGATGGGCATGACGTTTTGACGACAGGTGCAAGCCATGGGGAGATTTGAAAAGCAGCTTGAAGCAGTTAATGACTAATTCAGGAAAGAAAGAGAGCCGCTATAAGCATCCGCGAATTGGGAAAACAATGGGAGGTGGGAGCTCCTTACTCTCAGTGGAGTGGACAAGATCAGCCACCATATAACTGAGGCAGTAAATGATTGCTATTGCCATGTTATATCGTTGTTATTGTTATGAAAGCGCTGCTGTTGCATATAATTTATGCCACACTAGAGGCCGACACTGTTGTGTTTCACCTCACGTCCATTGCACATCATTCAGCGATGCCAGCATGCTGTCTATAATAACACACTGGGGTGTAATGATGCAGCCATTGTTTGGTTCTGCGTATGAATGAAAAAAAAAGGAATTAAGTTGCAGCCCTGGTGCAATCTCAGTGTTAAAAGGGCTTCTGACATACCGTCCACGGTACAAACCATCTGTGAAAGTGCAGAGGGCGAGGCTAATGCACCTAGCCACTATACATCTGCTGCTGACTTAGCAGCTAGCCTACAGGCAAGCACAAATCAGAAAGGACCCAAAAATATTCAGAGAATAATCTCAATTGCATCTCAGTTTTATAAACTATATATAGCAGGGGTCCCTGCTCCATCTTTTTTCAAGCTAAGAGGTCCTTGGACTGAAAAACATCGAAGACCACTGATCTTATATCCTCCACACACGCCACCATTTACCTCATGTTTGATTTTTTTTGAATGAAGATCCACCGCTGCAGATGGCCATGGATTGATGAAAAGGCAGAGGAGACATATTACTTAAAGACGACCACATACAGATATCTGTGAAAATTTTCCATTACACATTGGCCGTGTTACATCTATCATGCTGGGAAAAAAGATATATCAAAAACATATATCTTCCACACGTTTTGGTCCCTGCGGTGTTCCCGCTGTGGCTTATACAGGCGTGCTAGAGATGGTTGGACCCCCACAGAGGATTGATGAGAGCAAATGACATTTCCTGTCAACACTGGAACTCATGTCACCGTGTCAGTAAAGGATGTCAGTAGCGATACTACAGTCTGGGGGTACTCTGATGAGTGTCAGAAGAATTGCAAAATATTGTCAAGGCTTTTCTCACTCTGCATGCTTTAACAACCTGCAGCGCTGTTACTTTGCACACTGAGATAACAACGCTATAAAACGTCTGTTTTTTCTCGTTCCCATGCAAGAGTCTTCTTAAATGGAAATAAGACTCATTTTGAGAATTCATGTGTGTTATTCTTTTGGCCCTGGAAAGTTCATGCAGGGTTTTGGAAAAACTTTCCTCCAAAAGCTTAAAAACCAGAGTGCTGAAACTCTAATCTGCATTGTCACATCGATGTACAGCCTGAAGCTGCTCCATTAACTATGATAACAGGGAGGAACAAACTCTTTTCTCTTGTTTCTGTCTATGGCAGACAGCACTCACTGTTCACTAATACAGGCTGAACTCTCCTAGGGCAACGAGATGACACATTTCAAACCTCAATGCAGTGGTTCTCCTCTTTCAGTTTCCACCACCTCTGAGGCTTTAACACTTTCACTGTGGAATTTTCTTATTTTAAGAAGGCTGAGATTTCCAGGGCAAGAAATTCGAGTAAACGCTTTGGATTTTATTTGAGCGTGATTTTTTAATGAGCATGATTCAAAGTAAACTCTCCTACCCAGAGAGCCTTCACTGGGAGCCTCCACAGTAAGATCTTGTATCTAATCTTCATTGAAATTCTCTGTCCCAGTGGCTCCTTGGAGAGAATGACTCAGCAATGCAACCCTTTCCTCAACTCTCTCCTAATTTCTTTTGTCTGCCGTCATAGGCACGAGGCATTTGTCAAAGCTGTCTGTCAATTTTCCCGGGAGGATTTCCGTTCATTATTAATTGAAAGGGAGAACGGTACAATGTTGTATTTAAAACACAATATATTTATACGTCAGTCTATACATTCTAATATAAAAACAAACCTTTTTCCCCAAGTGCCACTAAAAACAGATATAACATGTTACAAGGTGTGTGAAACTTGATTCAAGTAAAAATAACAGTGGATCTGAACGTTTGAGAATCGTGTCTTTCACCAAAATCCTCTGTGTCTTCAAACAGAGCAGCCAGCTTAAACATGCTCTGTGTGTCTGGCTGTCTTCTTTCCTCTTTCTAACTCTTTCTCCATCCCAAAAGTCCCATCCCTCTCCTATTCCCCCCAAAATCCCTCTCTCCTGGCTTGTTTTGATGTTTCCCACTGCTGGAGCCCCCCTCCCTCTCTCTCTCCCTCCTTCTCTCTTTCGTCCCTTATCTTCCACTGTCTCCTCCCCTTTCCCTTTACCTCTGCCTCTCCAGTCCATCTCTCCCTCGATCCCTCCCTCTTTTAGTCTTAAGAAAAAAAAAATCCTGGCTCCCATCTTATCTCCAGCCTCCATGTAGCGATGCCAACCATGACCAAAAAACAGCGAGGACTTACATTTCCTTGGCTGGCTGCCATCTTCTCTGCCTCTCTCCTTCCCCACGGCTTCGGCGGGGTCATGTATCTGCCTGCCAGCGAGCGGAGAGTTGCAGAAGGGATATAAAAAAAAAGAGAGAGAAAGCAGGCAAAGGGTGCTTTACTTTGCCTTGAGTTGGCAGATTAGCACCTTCAAATCAAATACACCTTATCTCTTCCGAAGTTTAAGCAGTAGACTCAGCTATCACGCATGTGTACGTGTCTGCAGCAGGTGAAGATTTGTATAGAAAGAGAAAACTCAGTTTTTGATTGACCTGAGGACAGATTCCCCCAAAAAATATTTAATGTTAGCCTTTAGAGTTCTACAAAATAGCACTAAAACTTTACGAGAAAGAGGCATATCTTATTTATAGCACTGCTTATAATATGCAATATGCCCAGAGTAGCTGGTTGACAGGGGGACCGGTCTGTATGAGAATTTATCAAACACAACAGCAGAAGTGTACACATATTGTTACTATATAAATTTAAAAGAGTCTCAGGCTGTACTCGAGGCAGGCATATGCTCAAACTGAACTAATCTGCACAAAGTATCGCTCAATTCAAGGGGTGATATCTGGGTTTGAAAAGTGAATCCAATGCTAAGTGCCTTAAACTTACACTCTGTCTAATGGCCAGCAGGTGGCGAGAAGTGAGATTGTATTTAATTCTATGTGAAAATGACCCTGCTTCACACTTGATTAACACCTCTGTAAAGCATGCCAGCATGTCAGCATCCTAAAATATGCCTGTAAGCGTAGAACTCCATGTACAGCTGAGGCTGGTGGCAAAGTCATAGTTTTGCAAGTTTTGACAAAATGTCAAACTCCCCCCCAAAAAAAGCCTGTAAAGGGGGAAAAATGGTAGGAACCTCAGGAAGAGCGGCTGAGGAGGGATCCCTCTTCCAGGATGGACAGATGTGCAAAAGATATCGCAAATAACAATTCAATTACAATACTAACAAAAACTCAAATGGTGCTAGCTAGAAGAAAGGTCAGGGGATCAACAACATTGGTAGGATTTATTACTTAATCAGTCCCCTCGGGATTTCCTGATGTTGCGATTGCAACGATTAATGCAAATTCAGCCAAACATGGAGAATTCTCCACGACCTTGCAACTTAGTCAGATCACTGAAACTTCACCACAGATTTTACTTTTTAAAACAGGTAAAAATTATTATTTTTTTATAGAGCTACGTGCGGTGTATTGATTCACTCAGCATATCCCTTCATTACAGGCAGCATCAATCCCAAAAATCCCAGAGGGACTGATTAATGCCGGTAAAAAAAAAATCATGCAATCCATTCAGTAATTATCAAGTCTACAGTCTGACCCAAAGTGAAGAGGCGACCAACCAACCGTCTGCCATCCCTAGAGCCATGATGCTAGCATGGTTTAAAGAAAAGCAAAACCAAAGAACCAAATTAAAAATAACAGAGCAGCCAAAAATGTGAATGCATGTTTTCATTTAACTAGTATCTTAAATTATTACCTTGCATAAAACAGAAACTGGTTGACCCAAGTTTCAAATACTTTCCAAAAAGTATTTGAGACAGGTTTTGCATCAGTCTCTCTTTTTTCCCTTAAATGTATTCATTTTTTGATTGCCCTTTTCACAGTTTCTGGAACTAAATGTAGAGTACTTGAATTTCCCCAGACCAGAGACCTCTTAGTCCTAACATCAGAATTGACTGATTTTCTTCTAAGTCAGCCAGTTATGAGCTGCTGTAAGCTTTTAAGAATTTCATTCAAAAAAAAAAAAAATACTAGCAAGACTAAAAGCTAACCAAAGCTTCTTAGCTTTAATGATGGCTCCTAAGGTGAAAAACTTGTTAAGAGAAGGGGGGAGGATTCTTATGAAGCTTTAGAATTTTTTAAGCAAATGTCTACAGGAAGCCGAGACAGGAGAAAAGTACCTCAAACTCTTAACAGCTTCGAGTTAGAAAGATGTTATAAGAGAAGTATTTGGGTTACTTTGTCACAGTGATAATCCTGTGTTGTCATGAATGTTATTTCAGCCTCACCTGATATGTGCAAGCCAGCAAATGAGTATTATGCATACATGTTGTATCCGTGCTGTCATGCTGTGGGGGTCATGGATGGGACACATTTGCATCATCGCTAGCCGGCTCTCATTTAACAACCCAGGTTTGTGAAGCCTTTTCACTCTGACTGAGAACCATGTTCACTACATTCCAAATATTTAATCATACTAAATATTTGATGAGGTAGGATTTTCATTTGTGAGGGAATCACCAAACCGCAATTCAGTGTAGACTAAATTGTACTATAATGGATTCATATGAGCATTCAGGAATGACTGAATGAGGAGTGCAGAGATTTCTTGATCAACAGAGACTGAAAAAAAAAACAAAATAACTTCCCACTTTAGGTTTTGTTGCTTTCTTGCTTTGAGGAACTGTGGAAATGTTTCTTCTGCACTGAAAGTTTTTTTACTCAGCAAAGTCATGAGCTCTTTACATTTTTCTCATTATGTTTATGAACATTAGCCCCAAAATAATCCTAATCATATTCATATTGGTGAAAAACATTCTTCATGTTGTGTTTGGAAAGCATCATAAATCGCTCCATGTGCCCTGAAGATCCGTGGCGTGCCGCGGTGATCGATAAATGTATTTACCATGGGTGCTGAGTGACTCATGAATTTAACATAGATAGAGAGTCTCTTTCCAAAGTCAATATGTCATTATGAATAATTCTTTGTATACGGGAAATCTCCCTGCATAGGAAAAAAAATCATGAATGGAGGAAGCAAAATGAATCGCTGCCATGGTGGACTGTGGGAACACATTGGATGATATATTGACAGATATCCATTCCAGGCCACAGACAGATATAGTATTTGAAAATCATGGTATTGGTGAAATAATGCAGTCCGCAGACGCTGGCTATCAGTGCCAAGACACAAGGCAAACAAATGTGTCTGACTCGGCAGCACTGGGGTATGGCAACACACGGCCAATACCTTTTCCTGTGTGTTTGTAGCAGAACATAATTATGACACCCACGCAGTGACATTATTGCTACCCGGCTTTCTATTCTACCCAAACATTGTGAGCCTCAGCATAATAAATAATAAACAAAACTGGGAGAAAAAGAAGAGACATAGAAAAGCCAAACCATATTTGCACTGGAAATGATGAATAATTGAATCTGGGAGGCATACACACAGATGCAGACACAGACGTGCTTGCATGCGGTGCACACACATTCACATGCACGCATGCTACACACACACAAACACACACAGGGAGATAGTCCACTGGGTCTCCAGTGCCATCTAGAGTTGGTCTGTAGAAATGTGCATAATAAATGCTAATATTAGGATTATGATTTCAGGAGGTTCAGGAGGTACTCATGCTGGCTCACAGCAAGAAAGGAATGCTTTCACCAAGTTCATGTGTTTTTCTTTCATAGTGCTCAGAAGCATGCATTTGCCATTAAGCATCAGTCATTCACATTAGTAATATGAGTGATTGCCGGTTGGTTTTTTTTGTTTTTTTTGAAGCCGCAGCCCTTCATGACCCTGAAAATAAAGAGCCAGGTGCAGAAAGTAAATGATTAAATATATATTTTTTGGCTGATGTAATTAAAGCTTGTTATGGGCAAATTAAGACTTTTATGTTGCACTCAGCACCACAGTGAGTGCTCATCCTCAGCAGTGGCCCAGCAAACAGCAGAGGGTTTGCCAAAGGCCAGCATACACCGCTTGGTCCCTGTGTCTGGCAGCTGTGTGGTCTCCCCATATGTTCTCCACAATAATGAGTGGATATGTCATTCTTCCGGCTGGCCGCTCCTGACAAAGCGAGAAGCCATGCGTGAAGTTTTATCAGCTTGTCGACACCAGCAGAGTGATTATCCCTCAGTGCATCGCTGTTGTTACATGGATTGACTTTTTCTGCATTTTTGAAGATGTTAACAGCTCCCAACACCATCATTTGACACTGACTACAGGGGTTCTCAAGACTGACGCCCTCTCACTTCTCAGCGCAGACACCATTCTCTTCCTTCTGGATGTGTTTGTCTAATCAGAATGGGATTTGACTGGTAGCAGTGACATGTTTATATTCCATCAAACTGTACTTCAAATCATACACTGTATAAGAATAATGAATGGAGCCACAGTGACGTCACCCAATGGTTTGTGAACTCCCATTTTGAAGCCTCGACTTTGGCAATTTGGCCGTCACCATCTTCGACTTCTGGAGCCAGAAGTGACCATATATGGACGAGAGGGTGGAGATAACCCCAATGATGGCATCCACATTTGGTTAGAATGGTGCATTTACAGTTATGGTCAAATGTGACAATGCTGATGCCAGTTTTCTCTATAAAAAAAAACAGGCTTAAAGCCTTCAAAACAAAATGTGCTTAACAGAAAAACTCAACAATTGACTCATTAGTGGGTCTTTTCAGTACAACCAAATACTGAGAGAGAATTTTTAGGCGACCACAACATTACCGCCATGAACTGAAAACACTAAAATAGCAATAGCTTTGGTTATGCCATTGCACTACCAACATTTTCCCCTGCTGTGACTGTCAACAGTTCGCACAGCTATTCCTCAAAGCATAACTTTCAGCCTTAATAAATGTTATACCCATTCTGCGCAGAAGAAAGTGTGCATCTACAGCCAGCTCACCTAGCACCACTGAACCAGCTAACAATAAGGCTCAGCTGAGGAGGATGCCATTCATGTTTACATCTCACACTGTCACAAGCACAAGCCTCTCTTCCATGAGTAGATGCACACTTTCTTCTGCACAGTGATATCGATGGTGGGTGCAGTGGGATGGAGAGAAAATAGTTCCCACATGAAACTGCTCACAGCAAGGTCTGTGAACCAGCTTGAGTGACCAGGTCATGATCTTTGGAAAGAGACATTGCCGGTGAGTTTTCAAATATATATTTCTTGGCACTTTGAGCTCAACAAGCGAAGTACCATCAGGTTCTATTATATTCAAAAAAAGGCAGACATCTCTACAGCTGATATCTTTTTAATTTTGGAGTGAACTGTCCCTTTAAGTTGTTTAATAGAAAAAGATATTATCAGCTCATAAAATATGATGCATTTATAAAGATGAAACAACACAACAATACAATTAGTCTTGCTCGACTGTAACATGGAAATGCTGCTTGCGTTTGCAATCTTTTTGTAGCATCAATCCAATGATTTAATATAATAATACACATTTTTTAAAGGATAATGCAAAATGATCGCTTTTATTTGATGCTTGATGATATTTTGCCAACAATACACTTTTTTAAAAATACAGTCATTTTGACTTGTAGTGGGAGTATTTTTACAGTACATCGTGTTACCAATCCATCACCGCTGTTTATTTTCTGCAACCGGCAGTCAATAGGTGCATGTCAGAGCACAGCACAAACACGTATATTCCAGGAACTTTAAGAAACGCAGATCATATCTGACAACGCTTTTCCCTATGGGCGCTGGCACAGGAACACACAGCATAAGCAGCTGTTGTTCTTTTCACCGTCATAGACGTTAATGTCGAGTTTCCCACTGGCAGCACTTCAGATGCCATTGGCAGAACCTGTGCTCTGCACATGGCACCACTCCAGAGGCTCTCCATCCCTTGCCATTTAGTGTCTCTGCCTGCACTCCTGGGTCGGGGTCATTTTTCCCCAGCACAGGACATCGACTGTGCTGGGGAGGAGTAGAAAAAGGTACAGCGAGGCAATTTTAGTTAGTTATAAAAAATCACTGATGCCGTGCTTTGGACGCTCTCCTCTATCTTTTGATCCTTTTTCTTGCACAGTAGAGTCGAAACCGAAAAAAACAGCCAATACTGAGAGGCAAGGAGGTTGAGGGGAAACTTTTAATTGGCTACACCGAGCACAGCTGTGTTTTGTTGTTGCCCCCCCCCCAAAAAAAAAAATTCCATTTGTCAGAAGTGCAGGGCACTGTAATAGGGAGGCAGCACCTGAAACTAATACTTACTGTAAACACCGGTGACAGGATTTACAGAGAGGCGGTCACCTTCCAGAGTCATCCATCCGATTTCCTGTGTACGCTAAGTAGCCAATATGGTACTGGAGCAGTTATTTAAATTATTGCATTTGTGAAAATGACAGGGGATATGTAACTACTGAATGTTTGAAGGAGGTTGCGTCTGACCTAAAATATCTGCACAGGCAGCGTTCCAGTGTAACATTTACTTTGATATGTTTTATTCATTCTCCTTGACTCCAGAGAGGGGAGGAGGGGAGGCGATGTTGGGAATCAGACCGTGTTTCCAATCAACGACAGCGCTGCCTCATTTCGCTAATCATTATTCAAATGAGATTGATTTGCTTCCCCACCCCTGCACCTAGTTTTAGTGTAGAACAGTTTACAGCGCAGGGATTTGTATCGTACCCACACTCTCCGCTGAATTGCAGTTGAACGGTCCCCAAGTTCCTAACAATAAGCTCATGAATACTGAAGTAGTATTTTATTTTTCTCTGCCTGGCTCGATTCTATTCACTGTCATAAAAGAAATGAAATCCACTTGAAAAGGAGGCGTTTTGGATCATTTGCATGCAAGCTCGGCCCCGTAATGGAATGAAATATGACACACCAATTTAATTACTGCTTCAGAATTGTCTCGCCTCACAGTATAAATATTGATTTGCGCTCCTCTCTCCTCAGATCCCCTTTCACTCCTTCTCCTGCTGCCTCCATCTTCCTCATAAAGTATTCCGGTCTCTTTTCTTTCTAAAACACCCCCTCTCTTTCTCCCTGTGACACTCAGTGCCTCCTCCTCGATGTTCCCTCTTAGTCCATCCACCTCTCATCTTCCATCCCCCAGCTGCCCACTCCCCAGTCTGTCCGCTCCTTATTCTGCAAGCATCAGGTGCTGCATGTCATGTTGTCGGGGCAAAGGCTGGCAAAGAAGCAACGGATATGAGATTCTGCCCTGGGTGCTCTTCTGCTCCAGTATGATGATAGCTGCGCTCTATATGCATCCCTGCACTCTAACCGTTAACGGGCCCTGAAATTACACACAATTTCCATAGCAATAGGCTTTATAGAAGGAAAATGGCTCCCTGAGGGGCACCAGCCACGCCTTTACAGTGCTGGACAGAGCGGGGAAAAGAGAAGATAGGCAGCATGTACAAAAGCACCGAGGAGGAGTAGGAGGGGTAATTTCCCCCCAGGCGTCTCCCATGTGGACTTCTATAAACTCTTTGGCCCTGCTGCTTCTCCTCGAGTGTGTGATGGGTCAGCCTCATGGCTCTTCGTGGGAGGGATACCAGCCCAAAGATGTGGCCCTGACTGCAAATTCATCAGCTGTGTTGTGGCCGTCTGCCCGGGCTGGCCACTGCCACGAGGCAGCAGGAGAAAGAGGTAGAAAGTGCTGGTGAAGTCAAACAGAAAGAAAGGCTGAGAGGAATTAAACACATAGAGCTAAAGATGCCCTTTTAAGCATTTAAATGGAGAAGATCAGAGAGCGGTGCTCTTAGCGCCTTGGACCTTTTTTCCCCAAAGCCTTTTCTGAGTCAAAGGGAGAAAGAAAAAAAAAACATGCAGCATCCGTAAAAGCCCAGGCGTTTTGTAAACAACAGATCCTTCCTCTCAAGGACTAAGTGTTTCTCATGTTTTCACAGAGCTCTTAACAGCCTGAATGCCTATCAGGGGTGTCCAAACAAGAGACGGAGAATTGAATCCTTGTCACAGGGTTTATGCATGAAAACATCCTCATAACAGCTCTCGTCTTAGTCATGTTAAATGGATTACATTTTTACAAGTTGCGCAAGAAATGAACTTTTTAATAAGTTTTAATGAAGCCGAAACACAATTAAGATGATGGATCTGTCAAAGTGTTTGTGCGCCGCGGCTGCCTCGCACACACAGAGGATGGTATATGGGCTATTAGGGCGCCTGCCTTTCAGAAAGCCCTGCACTTTCAACCCACTCGCTTTCCTCCTCACAGGGTCATGAAAACATCCATTTCCTAATGGCTCACTCATGTGAATCATCGCAATGTAGCCCTAAGAAATGGTGACAGTGCTGCCCGTGGCTGACGCATCGTTAACACCGTGTAGTCAGAGCAAAAGGGAAGGCAGAGACATGACCTGCCGGCAGATTAATCCACCACACAATGAAGTTAAGGTCAGTGCTGCAGCCACAGACACCGGTGCAATACAGCAGTAATCACCAACGCTGAGAGGCAGAGGAAAATAATGTGACTAAAACTTTTTGGCGACGTGAAACAGTGCTGGGAATGCAAAAATGTGTGAAAAAGGGAGCGAAGGACGTGGAGGGAAAGCAGATGTTTTTGTTTCTGTGATTAAACATCTCAGTCTGCAGGGATCTCACCAGCCAGGATTATGCGACAACTGCAGTCTCTGATTTTTGTCTTCATGTCAGCTTACAAGGTCTCATGTTGAAATGTTGCGTTTGATCTTTCAATTAGCTTGTGCAGATCTGTTTGTGTAATTCGCACATGAAAGGAATTGGTGGATAATTTTAGGGAGAGATCAGAAGTTTAGGAGGCAAATCTGATCAATCAAGAAAGTCCTTGCAGTCCAATTAAAAGGCACTTGTATCAGTTTATGCTTATTGAAGTACTGGAAGAAATAGTATTTATTTGTTATACAACTCATTTATTTAAGACTCATCTCAGCCAGAGATGTTAAGATTTTGGATGGACAGAAAAGACTTCCAGCTTCAAAAACAGAGTGACTCATTAGAGACCCTCAACTATCCCTTTAAGGGGACAATAACTATAGTTTTTACTGCCCCATAGCACAAAACGACCATAATATATCTGCAGAGGGTTGATAGGGTTATGATTTTAAAACTCATTTTCTGCCTCACACTCTGTTTTAAAGCAAAAACTTTAAATTCCCCAAAGTTCAATGGCATTTCAAGGCGTCGTATATTGAGTTTAATTCTTTCGAATGACAAAGCAATATTTATATGAGTTATTAGTGCCGTTTTCAGTGGCATACATTACATCTTCACAATGTTTCTGCAGGATCGCTGCTTTAATTACCCGGCTTACTTTTCTCTAATCAGAAAATGTGGCTTAATTGTTTGTCTCTTCCAGTCGACGGTCCCTACAGAGTTTGAGGTGGGTTTAAGGTGCTGCAGAGATTTGTCAGTGATGCTGTAACTCCTAATGCTTGTCCCTAGAGATGGATTTAAGTCATCAACTAATTCATGTTTGGAATATAAGAGGAAGCCAATCAAAGCTCTATCAACCTACAACTGTGTCAGGAACATTTCAGCCCGTTCTCATTCCAAACTCCTTAAATCGAGCTGCTTTGTCAGTGTCAGGGTCGCACAAACCCAAACTTTGATGCACGAGTCTATTGTTTGCTTCCTGTCTGAATAGGATGTTTTTTTTTCTACCCCTACTCATGTTCTTCCTTGACCTAATCCTGATTATCCGTGCCATCATGTGCGTCTGTTGACACTCTGTTGTTGTTTGCCATGTGCCATTATTTGCCAAGACTTTAAAAAAGGTTTATATACTTTGTTATTTTTTATGTCACATAATTTTAAATCTGAAATTATTTTAATTGCAAATAAAGGTTTTGAGAAATCGTTCCCTTCTTTTTGGATAATTTTGTAATAATCGTAACCTCTTATATTATTATTATGTTATTTTCTTGTCACCTTTTCCTAATTTCTTGCAATTTGTGGGACTTTTCTCGTCAAATTGGTCACTGCCTTTTTTCCCCATGTTTTTGAAAGAAATCAAACTAATTTTTCTCAGCTTTCAAAGGGTTTAATAGCTTGTGAAAGGCATCTAAACACAGCACCAAAAAACTGATATCCATCCCGGTTTCAAAAGGTTTATCTATTCCTTGTTAAGGATGTATTATTTCACTCGCCTGTAACCCATTCACACATCGTGTGTGTAACAACCAGAGCGTATGCGCCTATGTTGGCCCATCTGACTAGCTGAATAATTTAAATAGCATGAACATACTGCACCATTCTGACTTTAGAGTGTTTATTGGTCAATTGTGCAATTGCTTTTCCGCTGCTTCAAAATAGCAATATGTCAACTATGACTACACGTCAGTTTAAGACCTATATACTAATGTGCACACAGATGGGCACAAGTACATTTGCTTTTTACACAACATGGGTGCTGGCCGTGAGCATGACAACTGTGTCGAACTTAAACTACAAATGAGTGTGCTGCACTGTAAGAAAGTGTTCTTTGTTTTAAATGTGCATACACAGATGGAAAGATTTTATTACAGATGCTGCCTTGTACCAGAGACCTCATCTATTTATGTTTGAGGAAATGTAAAATTTAACAGAGCCATTACCAAACCCTTTGTGACTCCACTCTTGAAAACAACCACATGCAAAGGAGCCTTGTAAATCTGCTGGACAGCGATTAGTCAGGCCATTAGAAATGTTTGGGTCCCTCTGCATCTACTGCGCTCCATTATGTTACAGAATGTAAAACCTAAATACAGGCAATTACATGGTTTAAGTGAATTTGTGTGCAATAAAACTGAGGGTCTCTGTCCATGTCCAGAGAGAGTATGCTCATTTATATGCTTCCCATACATGTGAAAGTCCATTGGGATGAAATTAATAGATATGTTCGATCATTAAAATCTTAATAGAGCGTAGGCGGAAGCTACTGGCGCCATTTTTTTGCAGTTGCGGAAGAACCAAAAGAGGAGAGAGCACACATTTTGAATCCATAAACTGGAACAAATTGAATTCTTTTACATTTTCACACTGAGACATAGGGCCCCTTAACCTTGATTAATATTTAATTTTCTATTCAGATATATTGGTGAACATGGTGCACTACAACGTGCCCTTGCGTGGTTTCATAATATAGAAAATAAGTCGATCTGTTATGGGTTGGATGAAGAGAAACAAGATCATTTTTATCAGTAGTTTCATATGCTTTCTGATACCGGTGCTACAAAACTGGAAGGCTTGCATGTGAAATAAATAGTTTATGAGGGCATTTGTAATTTCATACACACATGAAATAAATCTTGCAGAATGTGGAATCTCAGGTCATTTTATTTCTTATCATAAAACCTGCTCAGCATATTTTAAAGAGCAGGGTCTCTTGCTGCTGGAATGAATAAAGACTGAATGGCCAATCAACTTGGACAGCAAATCCTCATCCTGTATGTCAGTCATATCCCTAATAAGTATTAATAGTGCGTTCTATTTGCACTGGGAAGTTAAGTTCCCAGTTGAAAATTTCAACTAGTCTATGCTCCCCGAAGTTGGATTTCTTACTCTGAAAAGCGAGGAACTTCACCAACGCCAACATCCACTTTGGTTGCTCTGCAAATCAACAGTAGTGAAAGCTTCTGTTTGCAATTCTGTCTCATTTGTGTCTTTTTAAAACTGTCGTACACATAGTCCGACTGTTATTTGTGGACGTTACTATGGTCTGTAAAATACAGAATAAGGTGTTGTTATCAGCAGGTATTGCTAACAAAACCTTGGTTTTCTGACTTGTTGTACTAAAACATGGTAGACTTGGGTGTGATGTCAGTCCCGGCTACAACGTCTGGCTTCTGAGGTAAATGGAACACAGCATAAAGACAGATTTAGGAAGAAAAAAAACAACAACAAAAAAGAAAGAAAGAAAGAAAGAAAGAAAGAAAGAAAGAAAGAATGAATGAAAAACAGACTCCCAAAACCTTCACATTTTGGAAAAAAAATGAAAGAAAAAAACAACAAGCATGAACTTGAAATTATCAAAATGGGTGAAAAAAATTAATAACAGGTAAAAAAAAAAAAAAACACCCATAAAAACCTTGAAATTATTTTTTTTAAAAATGGGGGGAAAACTTCATATCTAACAGTTGGCAATTCATTTACTGCCAATTGACTGATTGATTAATCAACTAATTGTGCAGCTGTACTTGTATAAACTGTTTAACATTAAATGTATTATAAAACATAATATTTCATAAACTTTTGTTATGTGTTTTTGCAAAAAAAAAAATGTAAAGTGACTAAAGCGTTCAGATAAATGTATTGAAGTAAAAAGTACAATGTGGCATGAAAAGAAAATACTCAAGTAAAGTATAAGTGCCTTAAATTTGTACTTAAGTGCAGTTTTTTAAATAAATGTTCTTAGTTAAATTCCACAAATGATTTATTTAATGTCTGTCTCATATAATTTCAGATCCCAATGTTCTGTCAAGTTTTCCTCCTGTGTGATTACCTGCCTCTCCCTGATGTGTTTCACCTGCGTCTGATTGCCACACCTGTGTCTTGTTAGCTTCCCCTCCCCTTGTATATATAAGCTGGGTGCTCCCTTCCTTCTGTACCAGTTTGTCTTTGTCTCTTGTAACAAGCTTTCCAGCAGTATTTTTCCTCATGTAAGCTGTCTTGTACATGTTAGTATTGGACTGTTTTTTGACTCTGCTTTGCCCTTTTTGGGATGTGTTTGCCTCACTGTATCAGACCTGCTTTTTAAGAGAAAGGATCTTGATTATCACTTATCTTATCTGCCTCAGAGTCATGTATATGTTTCTATTCCCTGTGAGGCTGACAATAAAAAGTTGAGACAGAAACAAGTAGAAACAGAAAACTTTTCACCCTGTTTACAAGTAGTGTTATCGTTGGCACCACTGACGCAAAGACAATCAGTTCACTCTGTTTTTCTCAGAGCCTAGACCATAATCACGTTAATATCTGGGTGTCAATTACAAATATCAACACACCTACCTCTAAGCATTAATGCACAACAATCAAAAAAGGTAGTATAGGTGAACTGGGAAAAACACTTCTGTCTGTGCCAACTGCATACTGTATTTATGCCCAAATTTACCCTTGCTTTTCCCTTGCTTGGCATTTGGGGAAGTTTTCTTCATATTCCAAGTAACCAAAGCTTCTTATTAACGGAATCTGTTTTCGGTGCCGTGAAGATGACAGCTGGTTTTCCGTAGGTCAACCCATGTCGTCAAATTTTGCAGGTCCAGCAAGTTTTCACACCTGGACAAACCAACTCTCTATCTCCATCCCTTAAAAAAAGACGTGGGCACTGGGCAGAAAATACATTTTGGCTAGAAAGTCGGAAAGCTTGTCTGGAACATAATGAAGCGGACAACATCCTTAAGCCTCCCAGTTACCAGCGCAGAGCATTTCTCTCTATCTGAGCAGCATGTTGTCCTGCGCAGGCTAATGTCAACTCAGCTGTTACATCTGCCCAGGCTCTCCAAATCTCCTCCCTAATTCCTCCAGCAGGCAGCTGGAATCAGCCGAGGGGACGCAGAGATGGAGAAGCAGGTGGCAGCCTTGCAGCCATTCACAATCAGCCCTTCATATGTTTCTAAAAATTTAACAATCTGAAAATAAATCCTCTTTCTCGAATACCTTTTCTTCTAAAGCGTTCTCTTAAGAGCAGTACTGTATAACAAGTCACTATCAAGGATTCTAATGGTTATTGCATATCTTTGCACGAATGTTTGAATGATATGCTTGCACTTGCATTTACTCTGCCAGGGGACCAACCAGTGTTAGAGTACATCAGCGAGTGGAACATTTAAGAGATTTCGGGGAGAGCTGTGAAGATAAGTATAATGACTGTAATAGTATACTAATCCAATTACAGCTATTCCATTACATTAAATTACAAAAATTCACTTTAATAAGGTATTACCATGGGAGGGGTCACGGTGCGGCTGGGTTTCCATGGCTACAGTCAGAAACCCACAGTTAAATGAAATATAGAGTGGAATATAACACCCACGCACACTGCACGGCTTCAAGACATCAAAATATTCCCCCCATCAGCTGGCAAGTAGCTGTCAGGCAGGGGAAACAGATGGAGTCACACTAGTCAGTACGAGTTTGTGTAATTGATGGATATGTAGGGGATGATGTTTGTCTAAACAGGCAGGCAGTAAATGTACAGGTGAGATAAAAGAAATGAGCACACGTTTTTTTTTTTTTTTTTAGATGTCTGGAGGAGGGAGGGCTGCAGGGAAAGAGAGAAAGAGAGAGATCCATATTGAGTTGGAAAACTCAGATAAGCCAGATGAGACCATCTGCTGGGAGAAATCATATATTCCACAACTTGCACTGTCAAAAATGCCACTGAGATCTCACACCGGACCCACCAGAAACAAACGGACAAACAATTCAGATACCTCGACCGTAAACAGCTTTATTTTCTTCATTCCCTGCAACATAAATGACTTCTGCTCAGGAGAATGTGTGTGTCCAGTTTCAGTCCAAACCTACCACATTGCTCTTTGAGACCAATTATGCTGTACACTTTGCAAACACTGAGCTTGATACATTATTAATTTTTGAGAAGTGGCCCTAAGAGGTTGTTTTTGCTCTGTTTTTTTTTTTTTTTTATATATATATATATATATATATATATATATATATATTGTATTTTGGACTGTAATTGTGAAAAAAAAATCTGAATACCAATTAATTGTAGTAATGTTGGCAATTTTTCATCTTGGCATATGGCTGAATTAAAATAATAACCAGTGATTCTCAAATTAAGATTCCAATGCTTCTCATTAATAGATTCAATTGTGTGGAAGATAACAGCCATTAATTTCCATTTAGCTCTGCGAAAAGGTGCAAATCTGTGCAAAAGACAACACCTGGAGAAAGCATGGACTGCATTCTGAGCTGTCAAATGAAAAAGAATAAGATATCCTAAGAGTGTTGTTTACCTCTCAGGCAAAGCCCCTCGAGAGGCCTTGAAGTAAACATCAAGTTTGTCCAAAAAAACAAATCAAGGGGAGGTGGCGATATGTGGAACGACACCTGCTGAATGAGCTTTTTCTGCTGCCAGCTTGACAAAAAATCATGATGCCTTCTCTTCCTCAGGCTGAAGCCTCTCGGATGCATGCAGGAATGAACTTTGTTAGCTCGAGATGTGTCAACAGTTTTGCTTAAGCAGCATGAAGCTGATCTGAGGACACTGTGAGCAGGCACTGCCAAACAATCTTCAGTGCTGCTCCGTAACGAGCCGGAAATCAGCTTCCTGACAAACACAGTGGGTGCAGCAAACCTCCACGCTAATGCTGACACCTCACATTACATGTCCTTTCTCAATGATTCATACGCATCATCACATTTGGGAGTGTGGCATTAGATGTATTGTTTTTTTTTCTTTTTTTTTTTACACAAGCCTAATCACTGTAAAGATTGAGGGCCACAGAATTACAGCATACAAGCATCATCAATCTGTCACTGTCTGTGAACTCCTGCTCTCCTGGCACAGATTCAGGCAGTGAATTAATCAAAGGAACCGTTATTGCCAAATTACTGACATGGGTTCAAAGATAAATGTCTCCTGGCTGACGCCAACTGACAGCCCCGAGAGTGATTAATTTCACTCCACTCCAATGATTGGCAAGAGACTCAAACTGAGGACAGTGCATCGTAATCGGGCCGCGCATCATCACATGTTGCTTGAGTCTGGATTACAGCACCAATCCCCATTCATTTGGCGCAGTGGTGAGGTGGACAACATATTTTTGGGGCATTTTTAGCTGAAGAGGCGCTGAGTGAAGCCCAAGGGTCAATGGCACAGCACTTTCTTAAAGGCCTTAATCTGAGCCGGTGACAGGATTGAGTTATGTGGTCCCTGTCCTGTCAAAAGCAATAAGGAAAGCAAGGTGGAGAAAAGCCCAAGGTTTTCTTCTTTGCGACCAGAGCTTCATAAAAAGAGAGCCAATAGCTGCTGCAGGCAATAATGCAGACATGTTTTCATAACTTGGAAAGACAGGTCTGCAAATTTTCCTTAGAAAGAGATTCGCCTGGACATTAGCATGAGAATAAATGTGACCTCCCTGCCGAAGGTCAACATTGTCAGTGGTGGATCTTTGTATCGGTGACATAGGCAGTTTCTTAGGCCCCCCCCCCCCCGAGTTTTGATTAAATTCTAAATTAAATTAAATAGAGTGCTTAAGTAACTCCCGCTTGGGGTTGCGAACCATGCGTTGAAGACCAAGGCGCTAAAGCACTGACAGGTATGGTAGTGAGTAGAAAACATTTAGAAAGAATGAAACAGCAAAAGCCATCAAGGGCACAAAAAACAAGAGATAAAAAGTTTGCAAATTTGCACAAACTGTATTCTCTCGTTGTTATTTATCATTTGTTACCCAAGTTGTTTATTTGTGTGGATTTGTTGTGAGCTCTTATTTCTTCTTCTTCTTCTTCTCTTATTTTGTAAGAAATACGAGATGATAATTGTGTTTTTTGTTAACAAATGAGACATTGCGGATTGGGGGCTTTCCCGGGACACCGAATGTGTTAGATCCGGCACTGCACATTGTAATGCACATTCAATACAATATGACAGCTTAGGAAATCCAGACGTTATTCTAACACACTGTTCAGAAATATTCAACTGCTGAGAATTTGTAAGTGGAGCAAAAACATTATCACCTTCTGATCTTTGCCTGTTAGCCTAAACACCCCCATCAGTCTTGATATTAATCCTGTGGAGAGAAGCAAGATCAATCAAATCCATTTTCTGGCTTTTGTGTTCATCATGCTTTAAAGTTGCAGCAGGGGCCTCGCGTTGTCATAGAAACAGCTGCAGTAGAAAAAGGTTAGCTTGTTGTTGAACTTGGTAGGATGCATGGAGTAACGAGAGTCATCATTATGTGAGATATCAGTGGCACAAGCGGAGGGGGGACTGTTGCTTCTTTTATTTGCTTGAAAAGCGAGGCCTTACAAATTAATGTGCGCCGGTGACTGCAAAACGTTCTCTCTCTCCCCCTGCATGAAAACATGGAGAATATGGCGAGGCTCAGGGACAATATTGAGTCAAGGCAATATACTGCCACAGGTGCAGGGATTTGGCTGAATTCCTGCATAGTAATAAATCTCAGTGATAGAATTTTTGTTTTCAGAGCTCAGGATTGGTTTGTACTTGTACCACAATGCAATCATCTTGTCTGTCTGGCCTTCCTTCAGAAATGAATCCTGTCTGGCCCACCTGCAGTAAAGCTGAGGCTCGGTGTGAAGTCTCTTTACTTGAGGATTGCACATCATCGTCTGTACCAACTGGTGGTGAGCTTGCTGAGCGTCCCCAATACTGCCTACAATCTCTAAGACGTTCTGCTGTTTGTGACCAGTGTTTGCACTTTGATTCAATTTTACAAAGATGTGACAGCGAGAGATCTGCAATGTGTGTGAATGAGTCATTTTCACACATGGAAACTATATTATTGCCTGGTGCATTTATCCAGGTAGGGGGAGGCATTTTGTATTGGATTCAAATATATCCAGGTCTTTTTCCACACAAGTTCCATATAGTGAACTGACAATTTGGGTTTTGTAGGGGTTAAAGCTGCTGTAGCCAATTTTTTTACTATAAAAATGGGTCAAACAATTTGACACCAAAAAAAAAATGCATGTTTCTGCAAACCACAGACATGTTACATTTGTGTATGATTATGTAGTAGATAGGCTGAAACTTTACGTTTCTAAGTGGTGTTATGTTTAGGTACAATAACCAGTTGGTACTGAGAAGATCATATTCTGGATTAAAATACCAAATTTTGGTAGCACAAAAGCAGCTGGAAAAGTGGCGACTGGTTGCTAGAAAACACTCATAATTGATGGCACAATGCTATTAACAAAGTGGGGACTAATTTCTGAAAACATCCAAAATCGGCAGCCCAAAAGCCACTGAAAAAGCAGCATCGGGTAGCTAAAAAACACTCATAATCAGCAGCACAGATGCCATTGGAGAAGTGGTGATGAGTCCGATAGCACAAAAGCCACTGGAAAAGCAGTGACAGGTAGTTAAATAAAACATCCACAATCTGGGACACAAATGCTGTTGAAAAAACAGCAACAGGTAGCTAAAAAAAACTCCCATTATTGGTGGCACAAAAGTTTCTGGATAAGTGGTGGTACCCACGTTTGGTGGAACAAATGCCGCTGGAAATGGGTTAATGGGTTGCTAAAAAACACCCACATTCAACTGCGTAAAGCTGCTGAAACCCCTGGAAAAGTGTCCACCAGTCACTAAAAAACAGCTTGTGTTGTTCTTTGTTTGTTTCGAACAGTGGTCTGCAGCTCTGCAAGTGTCTCGCCTCCCAAGTCTCGATAACAAAGTCAGCTATTGTACTATATGCCACTTTAGAAATGTCAATATGGTATGTTAAAAAAATATAAGAGAAGATAAGATATAAGATAAAGATGTAACATAACCATGGTTTGCAAAAATGTACAATGCTGACATTTTCCTCTGGTAAAGGGGCTTGGCATTTTAGAGTCTTTCAGCCCGTAATTTCCCTGTTTTGCTTTTCTCTCACTGCTCAGCTGATTTCTGCAAAGCTCTAAAAAATGGTTGTGTGTTACCTTCTTTTGGTACACTGGGGTAATAAGCCTTGCGGTGTCACAGTGTCAGTACCATTACACATACACAGATATCACGATAACCATAAAATATTTCATGATATAGGGGTCACATGAGGAGAAGTTCCTCTGTTTTTTTTCTGTCCAACTTACAGTTCATGCTTGGTGTTGATTGCTACTCTTGCAGAAACAAGAAGATGTGCTAAGAAGTGCAAGGAGTACTTAAGTTAGTTTTCGGAGCTTTGTAAGAAGTTTTCGCCTTGAGCCATTTGAGAGCAACGATGTCAGAGTGGCATCCAGCACTTCACACACTGTGTAAGTTATTCAGATGAGATGAGAAACAAACAGACCAGATCTGAACCGTGGACAATGTGATTGCTGTGAGATAGGCAGCAGGGAGTGTCTGCAGCACAGAAGAGGAGATAAGGTGAGGAGAGCGATCTCACCAGAGGCGAGTGGTTTGCACTCAACTCAGCTGAAAGTGAATGGCTGATCTGTGTTTCCACTCGCATACACCTTGTTTAAAAACCCCCGGTTCTTCGCCTTCAAAGGCTTTCCGAACTCAAGAACCACAAAGGAGTCTTTTGAAGCAATATCTCCTGGTGTTTCAATGGGACAGCCGAGCGCCCGAAAAATCCCTCTTAACTTCCAGATCCACCCGCAGCCTGCTGCTTCACAGATGTTTCATTAAAACTGGACTTCTCTTTTTCCATGGGGATTATGCTCCTCAGCACTGGGGAAATGTTGTAAACATTTCTGGTATTTGTGTTGTGGGCTGTTTGACTTTGTGAATGCAAACAAGATATCAATTTGCATTCACCAGGTATTCTACTTTTGCACACCTCCAAATGAAAAGATGTAGGAATATCAAGACTTTGGGAGGAATATGTTTGCTTTACAAGCACTGGAATGTAACCCTTTGAAATCTGTGCAAATTGGCTTGATTTCTTTCAAAAACATGGGGAAAACGCAGTGAGCAACAAAAGAAATTAATACACTTTTTTTTCCAAAATAATTTTCTGAATCCACTAATTTTTTGCATTTTGTGGAACATATTTTACTAAGTTACTCTTTGCCTTCTCTCCCATATTTTTGAAATTAATCACATGGTTTAGGGGTTTAAAAACTTGCAAAAGCCATCTGAAAGCAGCACAAGAAAAGTGATGTCACTCCAGATTCCAAAGGATTAAACACCTTTCCATCCTTAAAAATTCAGTAGAGACTGTCTGAGTTATTGACCCAATTATTCACCATGCAATACAGGCTTTTGCACAGCCATAACAAACAGCTGGATCGAGAATTTGTTTTGCTAGCAAGCAGGAGAAACCTATTGACTGATCTGAATTATGAAAAGAGATAGCTAAAAAACTACCACTCCCTGTTAATCCTGAAATATACATTAACATGATATGGGCTACTGCTACACAACAGCAAATGTATTTGATTGGTGCAGTATACCAGATCAAATCCAATATAATTTGGAGGAAAAACATGTGACAAGAGGTTCAGGAAAAGGCATTTGATAAGGGGATTACTTGCGAACTGCTTTTTGGTGGGCCGATTACCCATTCTGAGAAGTCAAAGGGATTGAAAGATATGGCAGCTTTCGATCCCGGTCTGCACAAACACATACAAACCATGTGTGCACAAACACACAGACATGCTGCGTCTAAATGCAGCGGCCTTTGCCTCATATTGCTGAGGAGAGCAGAGATTCCCCAGAAATCTCTCAGCACAGCCTATATCAAAAGCTTAGAGCAGCAGCTTGCCTGCTGCAGCGAGGATCACCCCTGGGAATTCTCCCCACAAACATGTAGCCGAGAAGAAAGGCGCTTATCGTCAAAGTGTGTTTTGATTTGACTCATAATTACATTCAATGAGGAAAAAAACAAAGCAATCTGAAGTGCTTGACACATCATAACCGTAGTTCTAAAGGACTGATCCTTCATTGAAGCTGAAGATTAGATGTTAACATTAAAGACATAGTTCACCCCCAAATCAAAAATACATATTTCTGGTACTGCTACTAATCGGTCTGGATTGTTTTGGTGTGAGTTTCCGAGTATTGGGGATATCAGCCGTAAAGATGTCTGCCTTCTCTTGAATATAACTGACTAGATGTAGTAGTGCTTGTAGTGCTCAAAGCGCCAAAAAAAAAAAAAAAAACGCGAAAAACTCAATACCACAATGTCTCTAATCCACAGACCTCACTGTGAGCAGATTCATTTAGGAACCATGAAATAATGCATGATGAAATTATTTAATTGTACAGTTCTTCTAAACTTTCTAAATATATCAGACTGAATGGATCAAAATCTGCTGACTGATGGTCAGCTTGAAAAGTAATATTTTCACACCTATTTCACTTATTAAACAGAGAAACACAAACTGTACACCTTTTGAATTCAACTTTCTCTCTGTGAT
The DNA here is from genome assembly GCF_026936395.1 of Plectropomus leopardus. Taxonomy (NCBI): domain Eukaryota; kingdom Metazoa; phylum Chordata; class Actinopteri; order Perciformes; family Serranidae; genus Plectropomus; species Plectropomus leopardus. The sequence continues at coordinate 8,439,780 of NC_142179.1, forward strand.
GAAATCTTGACGAGGCTTAATTGCCTTATTAAGTCATCATAAAACACACTTCATTCAAACTCAACAGAAACAAAATAAAATTCATCCAAACCATTTTGGTTACTCTTGCTGATAATCTTATTAGTAAGCCTATTGTTTCAACAATCACCAGCTCCGGTTTGGTTTAAATAAATGCTTAATTTACCAAGTTAGGAGTAAAAACATGCCATTATTCCTCATGGGCTCTCTTTTGGCTGGCTACCGGCTGTTTACAGTCCTGTAACTTTCCCTCCACCACTAGGTGTCACAGTGTCTTTCAGTTCAGCTGCCTTTTCTGAGACTGAGCTCTGTTGGTGCGTGCCGTGCACTACATAAAATGAGTTTAATAGAAAGAAGAGCACCTCTATTTATGATGGTAACGAAAACATACTTTGGGGATTTCTGTATACCATGGTATACTGTAATACCTTGACACCATCCAAGCCCAATCTCGATTGATAAATATCACTACAGTTAAGAGGAAAAATATGTGTTTTCAAATTTGGGGTGAATGGTCCCTTTAGGCAGAAAATGAAGAGAATATTATCGAAAATAGATAAATGCTTACCCCTGTGTTTGAAAACTGAAAGGGAAAAACAGTGGTGCTTCATGCTGCCAGCTTCTATTTTCCAATATGCTAGTTGTATCCTATCACATTAGCAGACATATGGGGCATGCCAGGTGTTGTGTTGTTGTCACCATCAGCATGACAGTGAAAATCGCAGGTACTATGCTCTTGATCTTTGTTAAAACTGTCACATCCCTCTGTCTACACGAATCACAGTGTCACCACATCGCAATGAGTGGGTTCAGACTGAAAAGCCTATCAAAATATGCACCGTCAAAACTAAGCAAAGAAAAGGCAGGAGTCAAAAATTCACAGGTTTCAAAGTAGGCTGCAGTTCAAGAGCTTTATGGGGAGGCAAAGACACGGTTTGGTAAAGAGATGAGGCAAACAACATAAAAACATGGATTAAGGGCGGGAAGAATGCCTAATAGTGGTAGATTATAATGGCATTACTACCTGGTGAGACACAAGTACGCACAGCAGGCTAGAGGTATCTGTGGGATGACGGGACTGACACTCTATGTCTGAGTCACACAGAAGCTGAGCGGAGGGGCGAGGATCACAAAGACTACTGCTCGGCAGTGATGAGAAAAGAGCTCGGCTGCAGTGAGTCATCCTCCACAGGTTAAGACTTTTGTCAATCACACCTTTTATTGGCTTCTGTTTGTATCAACAGATGAAGATCTCTGTATAGTTCAGTAGTGTTTATACTCCATCACCAGAAGAAAGTCTATAATGAGGATTTCCTTTTTTTTGCAATTAAGTTTCCATCAAGAGAACTGCGTTGCGGTGGCTCACCAATGTTTCAGTCTTAATGCGATTAAGAGAACATTATGATTAAGACACGGGTCATGAGAACACATTAATCTTATTATGATATTTACGTTAAGGCCATATGGAGATGATTAATACGGCAATTAGGACATGCACTATTAGTCACGTTGTTGCAGGCTTATTTAGACACCTTAATCCAGGTAAAATTGCTCTCCAGTGATTTTCCAAGTCACAACACTCATGCTCAATATGCCTGGAATAATTTGCTTTTTCACAGGCTCTACACACGGTGATATGCCGTCGTCATAAAATGAGTCTTTATTTGGGTTTCGAGAAAACAGCATCGCTAATACAAAGGGAGGATTTGTGACAGTATGAAACCTAAAATGCATAATAAGCCTCACCTATTACATAATTCCAAATCAATGAGATGAAATATTTAGATGTTAATGCATGTAGGCTCATTATTTACTTCCACAGTTTGTAATTTGGGAAAACTTGCTTATTCGCCTTCTTGCTGTTGTACAAGGAGATTGAATGGTAAATATTGAGCTAAAGCCAACAGCTGGTTTGCTTAGCTTAGCATAAAGACTGTAAACAAGGTGATAGGGCTTTGCCTGATATCAGACAGAGGAACTGTGAACTCGTTATAATATGTTTCCATCTTCAATTTGACATTGTGACCCACACTCACTGATTTCTGTCGGGGAGTGTGATTTAATTTGATCACTGAAATGAAATATGGAAATGACAAACTATGATGTTGGGCGATATTGAGAAGACATGATAATTTAAAACCACCTTGACAGCAGGCAGAGGTGTATATTTTGGGGGGGATGCAGGGGGGACGCCCCAATAAATATTTGTATATTATTATGTTTGACAAAATTAAATACATATAGACCATATATTAAATGTTTCAAACTTTTCTGGCAAAGAACTGCCTAAACGTCTACAGCCTTGAAAGCAGCATCTGTCTTGTCTACAGAGGTCACCATTGTTGGTATTATTCCTTTCTGGCTTTAGCCAGACTGTAAAAGTAATGGGTGTAGTTATCTTGATGTCCTTTGTTTTGTGGACTCCTGTTTTGTAGCCTCGAATTAGGCATTTTGGCCATTACCATCTTGTTTCTTTGGAGCTAGAAGTGAAAATATTTGGATGAGGCATGGACCTGACTGATAAGCCAAGGACACTGTAAGTAGACAGCCCCCCACCCTTAAATATGAGTAACTTAAGCCTTGTTAAAATGTAAATGAGTGAGTTACATAAAGATTCATCCCCATGTACTGTTGTCAGACCAAAACCATTTTTGTATCAGGCTGTAAACATGTTTATTTCTGCTGTAAAGTTGGAAATTTTAACATGGGGGCCTATGGGGATTAATCTGCCTTTGGAGCCAGCCTCTTGTGGCCATTAGAGGAACTGCTGCTTTGAAACGTTTATGTGGGCTTAATTTTTATGCCTTGCTTCCAGCAAACTGCTAATGACGTTAGTCCATCCATGGCGCTCATTGGATGATTTTTTATTTTAACTGAGAGACCGCTGTTTCATGTCATGATACCAACTTGGTGGAGTGGACGGATTCAAATGTCTGGACCCCAGCAAGATAAAGCTAGCTTGGCACGCTCTGCAAATTGTTGCTTTTGCACTTTGGTTTAAGTATACACGGATTAATCAAATGTATGTAAAGATTAAACAAATGATGTAAAGTAGAGGTGGTTGTGAGCTCATTTTTTTTTACATTGGGATGAAGCCAAGCTAACTGTATCCACCTGTTTCCAGTCTTTATGCAAAACAAAGCTAACCAGCTGCAGTTCAGTGGACAGATGTGAGGGTGGTATCAATCTTCTCATTTAAGTCTCAATGAGAAATTGAGTGAGCTAATTTCCCCAAATGTCACACTAGTGCAATGACTAACTAATAGGAATTCTATTAATTGGGTCATGTAGGCCTGCACAGAATGTTTGAACTAACCCAGTGCACCGTGACCAGTGCATGGCGGTCGTATGTACCGAGTTTATTTTCCCATCCCAGTCAATTTCACAGCCCAGCTGTATGTACTGAGTGTTTTTTCCCTTTTGTCTCTTTCAAACTCAATTTTAAAGAGTTGTGGGGGACAGCAGTGGCCTCAGCGTTGGTCGATCACATTTTCTCATTAATTCAAAGGCGCCGTAGATGCCTTCCGATTACGACATGAATAATAAATAGGCTTGTTAGTCTCCTTGTGGTGGGAGAAGCCCTGTTTAATTCAATGTCTATCCATGTGTATTAGGGAAACTGCTTCTCCACGGCAAAAAAACGAAACAGCCTGAGACACATGACATTGTTGTTCCAGACTTAATAAACAACCAGTCAGGATGTGTTACAGTGGGATGTTCCAGTGGGGGTGTGGGGTGCAGAAAAACAGATTCAGTGTGAAACCACTAATACACCTAATGTGGTTAAGGCTGTGATGCCCATGTGTCTCAAATAACATTTTTCATATGATACATGATCTGAGTTCTGCCATCAGATAAAGCGACAGCCGCCTTATTTAAGTGTGATGACACCTGTATCAGTTTCTTGGATCAAAAGCCTTGATGTGACCGGAGCTCCAATTTACAAACTTGATTACAGATTATGACCATTTCTCTCCGAGGTGTTGAAAAAAACAACTTAAATGATTTACATTTTGATGCACCTGCCAGTGTGCTGCAGGCAAAGGTGCACAGAGGTTAGTGCACATCCATTCATGAACTCGAACTTTACACCGATCATAGATCTTCCGTTCATCAAGTAATCCTCATTCAATGGGGTCTTCCTGATTATCACAGCATTAAAGCTACATATGAAGCCAACATAAATAATTCAATAGCTTGTCTGCCTCAATAAAGGACTTCCTTATGGCCTCATATCCAGTTTGTACAACAAGTACTGCTCCTCTGCATGATGATTGTCAAGGTGTTATGTCTCCACCTAAAGGTACCCTGAGGAACTGAATGGCAGTCCTGAACCTGTGTGTGAGCCCCACATGACAAAATGCTGAACTGATAGGCAGGATAATCATATAACCACTCAGAGCAGCACATTTAATCAGAGCCAATTATAGATCTCTGTCATATTTAATGATACATTAGGTACAAGTGGATATGATTAGGGTTGTAAAATTAGTGGAATTCAAGGGAGATACTGTATGCTTCCAATTACACCCTCATATCTGTACAACTTTTAATCAAAAAATAGCAGATTAAGTACAAATCACAATTAATTCAGCTGTGTATTATGCATTACAAGTAGTTTTATTATTCAACTCGAACAATAAATTTGCATAATCCCGAGACAAATAATACAATAATTTGTGTGCTTCTGTACAAAACTTTTTTTTAAGTAGCTAAAGATATGAAATAAAGTGACACTAAGTAGGGGGAAAAACTTACATGAATTCAGAAAGTTTTTCCTTCACTTTCTCTTCAATGTTTGCATAATATTTCATTTGGGCAAGCAGGACTTTGGCGGCTTGAAGCTCTCCTGATTAAACAAAAAAAAAGAAAGAATGAGAGTGCAAAGGGAAGTTCAATCACAGACTCACTCAGTGACTTGAAGGAAAGCTTCAGTTTAGATTACAAAACAAACAAAGGAATGAGTGGGAGGAACAGAAAATGTTTCAGTGCAACTTCTGAATATAATACCTTTAAGAAGGGCAGCGTCAATCTCCTCCGTTAGGACTGCCAGTTTCCCTGCAAAGTGAGGAGAAGACAAGTTCCAGTTCTGCATGTGTTAACAAGACATGGCGCACAAAGCCCACCATCCTCTGAGACAAACTGCTTGAATCCACATTTGAAAAAATCAAAAACACATACACAGTTTGATGTGTGTGCCATGTGCCACACGGATATAATGAGACATTTAGTATCTACACAAATTGAACAGTACATGTAGACAGCGATAAATCTCTCATGCATGCATCATTCATTGCTCTGACGTTCCTAATCTCGATGTGTATTGCACATACATTCTATCAGTCAGTAGTTATTGATATTTTCTTGAAATCATGTTCCTTTTTTGACACGATTTACAGTCATGCCATTTGTTCTGCATTAGCCCTTCAGTGATTCTCGAATTACCTTTCTATACAGTAGTTTTTGTCATTCCTGCCCTGGATTTAAATTGCCCACTTATGCATACAAACAATGTGAATTTATTTCATTACAATGCAAACAGATACATAAGTTGCTCTGGGAGTGCTGGCAAGTGTCAAACTGCACTTGCTGTTACTATGGTAACCACAGGTGTCACCAAATCAGCCAGAACTGAAATCTTAAAGATAATGTGTATAAGATTGAGGGTGGCAGAAATTGACTATAATATTCTGAATTTTGTTCTCAATAGTGAATAATCACCTGAAATTAAGAATGGTTGTGTTTCTGTTAGCTTAGAATGAGCCCTTTATATCTACATAGATATGAAGAGCTCATTCATATATGTAGATAGTGGGGCATCTTCCACTGAGCCCGCAGAGAGCGTCAAGGACAACAGCAGAAAGCAGCATGGAGGCCAGTGAAAATGGTACGGTCATCACTTTCAAACTCGGTGCAGACTAATTTGGAACAATGTTTGAGCACTGCTTGATCGTAAACAGACAATGCTTTGAGTTAGTGCATCATCGCATCTCACTGGTAAAGGGGCTAAAATAAGCACGCTCACCTGGATGTTGTATTTCCATCACTGCCAATTGAAGCTGATATATACCCATGACTTCAGCAGAGTCATTTGACCTGGGTGTGAATGCAGATTATAACCTTTCCCATTACATACAAAGTCAAATGTTAGCAAGTGTTTGTATTTTTTTTCAATGGATAAAGGCCTTTAGAAAGGGACTGGTATTCCACTGGCTTCAAACTGCAACCTCACCGCTAGATGTAACTAAATCTTGCACACTGGTCCTTTAAGAATTACAATTTACCCCTTGATACAAAGCATGTCCAAGCCCTTGTGCTTTTAGCCAAAAAGTGAGCTCAATTTCTCATACTGTTTGTACCATTTTATAGATTTTTTGAGGCCTGAAGAGGCAAAACTAGTCATTAGACTTGTCAAAAATATGAAATAACTACATATCTGATGTGTCAGCATCAATTAGAAAGGCACATGTACTCATCCACTCGTGTTAATTTATGACCAACACTCAGCTCAAATTACTCAGCCAGACTTTCGCTCAATAAATTGAACGGGCATATTTATTTACCTTTTGTGTCTTGGCCAATGTTATTGGCTTCCTCGGGAGTCTGTGCTTCATCAAGGGCTTCATTGATCTCCATCAGCTCCATTAGAAATTCTGAATCCACCCCGGAGTCGGTGCCATCTTCTATACCCATCCCCTCCAGCTCCAGCTGAAACATAGGACGGGACTTCATCAAACTCAACTGCTTCGTTAAATACATGCTACTACTTTTGACTGTCATATGGTGAAGATGTTTCTCTAGAACAAGCGATCAGACAAGCAGAGCTTGCAGTTATGAAAATAAACTATTCATTACAGGGATTTCAAACTCACCATATAAAGACCACGACTCAAAGGCTTAAGTAGCGTCTGGTATGCTTTGTTCACAAGAGCGGAGTGGCTTTCTGAATACTCCTGTTCTTTCTGCAAAAGAGGGTTCTGTTCAGTTTGCTTCTAATGATGCTCAGTCCACATTTATTCATTAAAAAGAAAAAGAAAAGCTGTTTTATTGTGATTTTTAACTACCATGCTGTGCATCTGAAGCAACACATATTCGCATCTTCCAAAGTTACACATCAAACTGTCACAAAGGGGAATTACATTTGAGTTATATTACACCTTGTCATCCCAATCTATACCAATGTCAATTTTCTAAACACCAAATCCTTGGCGATACTGACAATTAGGTGTATGACATACAGCTCCTCTTTTGTAGTCGAGCAGTTTGGGACCCTTCAAGGGATCCAGGTGTAAGTTTGACACGACAGACGTGTGGAAACAAGACGGGGAGGAAAATATCTTGGAAATGGTTGGCAGATCCGAGTACATTTTGCAGCTATCAGGTCTGTCAGCTCTTGTGAAAATCAATAGTCTCAAGCTCAGGCCCATGGGCCCATCGTGTGGAGCTGTTTCTGTAATAACAACCAGTGCAGTAGGTGGCTGCCTTGTAGCCTTGTATAAGTAATGAGTTTTCTATATATGATGAGGACCCCCGAGGCTGGAAGATGTCTAATTAAGAAAAAATGGCCAGAGGTGCTGATAAATAAAACAGTGTCGGTACAATATTGGACAGGTTGTGTGTGAAGAAACCATTTAAGCTACCTCTCCTCCCGAATATTAGTTAAGCTTTCATATCATATCATGACAACATGCATTGTGCTTTTGCACCTGGGTGTACAGAATAAATTGCGTGCAAAGAAACACACCTCCGCTCCTTGAATTCATAATGCTTATTCTTCCAAAATGCCTGGCAATTTTTTTTAATGATCCATGAGGGGGAACTGGATAATGTGAACATTTAGTCACCACTTTGTCAAATAATCTATAACCATATTCAACTTTTAACTGCTCAGATGCATTTGGACAACTCTTATTTCTTTCTGTGATGTTTTTAAAGCTGCACCAGTCGAGGCTTTTCTGTAAAATATAAGCCTGCCTGTCTAATCAGCCTAACTGTGCTTCGGGCTGAATGTGATTTACCAAGTACATCACACCTATTTTTCCTCACAAAATTCTGGTATTGGAAAGGTGCACTTGTCTGCCTATAAGAAGTGACAAATCAAAAGTGAAGAGGGAAAGAGGAGCAAATTTATTCCCTTAACAACAGTGAGTGAGTGCTCCATCCAAAGACAAGTGGACAAACCAAAATTACATCTATTTTCTGTCTTTTCCCTTTAGTGTCTTCCAGTATACACCGTCACCATGGGTTTTCTGTGTGCATTTTACTAATGACATTCTATATAATTACCTAAAGGGGTGCTCAAAGCAGATGAGGCTAAGATATTTTAGTCCCTAGTATGGGTCTAGCTCCAAAAGCACTGCATCATAGGTTTTCCCAAATTGCAACATGATAGCACATTTTACTAGATCCTTCCTGCTAGGTGAACACTCATGTCTTTTAATGTTTGTTATTTTATGCGGGCTGCTCGAGCCACTTGAGTGTCTTGATGCAATTTTTTCCGGTGGCAACTCATAGTATTTCAGCCAAAATATCCCCTAAGGCACAAAAAGCATTTTCTCAATCAACCACCACTGTAATAGAGGCTTTGGTCAACACTGACAACACCAACAGGACACCTCAAACTTCAAACAAGGTTAATTATGACTCTTTCTGTTAGGGATTTTTGATCAATAGAGGTTTTACATTTGTGAAACTTTCCTCGAGCTGAGAAAAGTGGTTTAAAAATCTCAAGGCTGGTTCCAGCAGGAGAAACACAACTGCGCATAATTGCAGAAGTAAAACCAGACGCTAGAAACGTTTTTGGCATATGCACCAGGCGAGCAACTTCACTGGAATGAATGGGCGCCATCTTAGCATCCTGTATCTAGTTATTAGTGTACATCTATGGTTGTACACTTTTCACTTCGTACTGTGGGATGCTTTGAGTCCACTGTGTTGGGTATAATAATTCAAACTATACATATAAACAGCTCTACATAATGGCAAACTCACTATGTAGTGGACTATATGGTGAATAATGAGGGATTTCGACCACAGCTATAATAAAAGAGCATGGGTCCCTTTAACATTACAGCGTAGTAACAAAATCTGAACTCAGCTGGAGACGCATGATAGACACAGGTGTGAACAACTATGCGTCTCATCTGTCCACTTGTGTTTCGACCCCTGAAACAAAAGTTAATAACAGGTACCAACAGGTTCTATGACATTATCGTAGATATGTCCTCCAGAGCCATGAAAAACATAGTACAGCTGTTTTCACAGTATTCCTCACAACTCCTAACCGACCTGCATGTGAAAGGCCCTTTTAAAATCACATTTCAATTACCAGTTGCCTTCTAAAAATATGAGATATCTGATCTTTGTCGTGACAGTAAATTGCATAATCAGGTATACTGGTTATTGGGTTTCAGTTTTGGACTGCTGGCCATATAAAATGAGCAGTTTCAATATGTTACCTTCAGTGCAGGGAAATGATGGCCATTTTTCATTATTTTTTGACCTTTGATAAACAAAATGATTTATCGCTTACTTGTGAAAATAATCATAGGGATTAATTAATTCTGCCCTATTTTCAATGTTGTCAGTTCTTTGGGGCTTCAGTTTTTTTCTCCACTGACCAAATATGTCAAAATTTGGATTTCAGCTTTGACTGCACAGCTTATTTTTGACATGTTGGTCATTATTTCTCCCTTAAAAGTCTTTGATTGAGTTAGGCTGTCAATGCCGCAAGTCCACTGTAACAAGAGTTATAAAAGACAAAATTGACTTGTCTTTTGACAAACTTCGCTTGCTTAACTTGTATTTCTTTTACTTACTTAAAACATTCCATTGAATTTGTTTTGTAAACTTTATTTGTCCCACAACTTCCCTCTCTCATGCTTGTGCTTTGTAGAGTTTTAATACTTGTTTGGTTATACTTTACTCTTAATCATTGAAATAGATGTCATTTAACCTTGTTTCCTTTTCTTTCTTTTAGATTTATTTAGTCACGAATTGGACATCTTGACAGGTAACAGCAGGAAGTAATAATAATAATAAACCAGTTCCAGGTCCTGTCCATGCTGGCTGAGTGGAAGCAGCCATCATTAATGTTATTAGATACATATCTGCTTTTCCTGTCAAAATATCATCAATCATACTATGAAGTTCCAAAATATAAAGCTTTTTTATGCACTCATTTCCACTATATATTTTTATTTATTTTTTGGTAGTTTTCCTCTTGTCTTTCCATCTTTATTTCTTTAAACAATGCTCTTTTTGTTTTCTCAGTTGTTTTGCTTTTGATTTCTTGCATTTCTTTCCTTGCCTTGACCTTGTTTTCTTGGGAAAATTCCTTTACGGGGGCCTAAATGTGTCAATGTCTTTTAACAAACCCATCTTTCAACTTTGCCCAGAGTTATTCCCCTGACCAAATCACAATGAATCATACTAACAAAACAAGAATGCACATCGAAGTGGCCTAATAGGGACAAAGGGTCACATCCAGTTTCCTGTGTAACACTTGTACTAATAGCCGGGACAGCCTCAGCTGACTCTTGAACCATGTTACTAAACTGATTCAGATTCCCCTCACATTCCTCTGCGTACCACAGATCTCTGGCTGAAGTTGTCTGGGTGTAGAGATCGCTGGAGCTGCAAGTATCTTTTCTGCAGCTTGTGTGTGTCCAGTGTGAATGTGTAGTCACTGAAAACAAGCAACACATGGCAGCATGAATACGACGTTCATCAGAATCAGAAATACTTCATTGATTCCCAGGGGGAAATTATGGTTCGTTACAATTGTTTTGATGATAAGATAATAAAAGCAATTACCACTAGCATGTGAATATTTAAAAATTATAAATATGTATAATGTGCTGAGTGCGTAAAGTGTGTATTTTTTTAATAAATAAATCAAAACAGAAGTACAGTGATAATTTGAAACAAATAGCACTAGTGTGCAAATATTTAAAATTATGAATATGTATAATCTGCTAGGTGTGTACATCGTGTAAAAATTTAACTATAGTACTGTGCAAAAGTCTTAGGCCACCTTGAACTTTGTTATTTTAGCAAAGTTATAATAATCATACACTTATTTCTCAGTAGTCACTAAAATACAAACAGAACAGACACAAATAAAAAAACACAAATATTTCTGAATAAAACAAAGTATTAAAGTAAAGTATTTAGTGTGACCTCTCTTTCCACTTAGCATGTCTTAAACTCTCCTGAGCAGACAATATTAGCTTCACTATACTAATATTCTGGTGTTTTTACTTAAGGTTGCATTCACGTCAAAAACTCAATATTGATTGTTTGAGTTACCTTTTGTTATGATTTCATGTTTCACACTAAACGATGGTTTCTGTCTGAAGAAGGTATTTTGTTCTGACTTTTTGGTGTTTTAATGTTCTCTGTATTCTTTTATGGTATCTTAATAAAGAGACTGAAAAAAAATGTATCAACTTATTTCAATGTTGCTAAAACAAAAAAATCTATGGTAACCTAAAACTTTTGCACAGTACTACAGTTTATATTTTTACACACTTTACACACCTAGCACATAATACATATTTATAATATTTAAGTGTTCACACACAAGTGCTATTTTTTTATTATTACTGTGTTTCTGTTTTATATTTTTACATACTTTGTGCTGGTCCTTATTTTTCCTTTCTATTATTTTCTATGCTTGGCATCAGAGTGACTGTAATGAACCACAATGCTGCACAGTGCTGTATGTGCCTTATGCTACATAGCAATGTATAAAACTAGTATGTAAAGTTAGAAATATAAAATATGGTGCTACAATGTACAACAGATATATATATATATATATGTGCAATACGTGTAACGTGTTAAATATAGCCTACATTTAATATTTGAAAGAATACTGCACATTTGGATAACTGCATTTTAATCATGCACCAATTACTGCAGTTAATAGGGAGTATTAATAATTATTGAGTAATACATAGATGATGTACGTAATGATGAATAAAACAATATACTTACCAATCCATAATCTTAAAGTAGGGTGTCCCCTCTTCAGGAGGCTGGACTACTTTGCATGACTTGCAGAAGAACGCAGGTCTTTTATCAAGAGGCTGTTCGCAGCTCCAACACTTCAGTTTGGTTTGTCCTGTACAGTAATTCCGGGGTGAATTAGTGTAGTATTTTGGCTTCCTTTCAATTCCCACAGCTTTGATGTCCATGTTGTTGTCCCATGTGTCCTTCTTGAGGAAGCTGGTGGACATACAATGTGCTGAACATGTAACAGTTTTATAAACAGACTGTCGGTTCGTCATCAGCCAGTTTGGGTGCAGTATAGCTCGCGACGAGCACACCATCCGAAAATAGTTCAAAGACAACATTTCCGAAATAAAAAGAAACTATTTAATGTTGTTAAATCTGTAAAAATATAAAATATTCTCGCTGTCAAAACATAAACATCACCTCTTTCAGAAAGCTAGAAGAAGAGCGTTCTTCTTCTACGTTTGTTGACAGCGCCACACTGCCACCCGTCGCCCTGGCGGCGTGAACGAAGAACTGCCGATGGAGAAAACAACAGCTAGCAAGCGGAGCTAAATTTTTTAGCAACTATTTATAGTAAAACAGCGCTGGATTTGATCACAACCCATCAGACTTAGTAAGTTGAACATCGTAGCAGTTTTAACGTGTGTATTACTGCCATATTAACCACTGTCATATGAACTACAACGTTTTGTTAGGATGTAAACTTACGAGAGAGCCGGTGTAGCTAGGTTAGCTCGCTAGCCGATAGCAGCCTAGCTTAGTTTGCTAACGTGTTTTAACAGCACAAATTGTTCTTGTTTGTAGTCGGCGCCTATAAGTAGCTTGTTGTCGGACATTATTCTACTTCTTTAAAGATAATATGTCACATTATTACGTGGTAAATAGAATAACCCCCCCAGCTTTAACTTTCTGTGATGAAGTGCTTGCTCAGCTACATAGCCAGATGACAAAGACATGCTAATGCTACTACCGGTGAGTGATGGATAGTCGGTTCATCCATTTAAATTAACATATCACCAAAACATCACATATGGCACCTTATATTACACACTCGTTAATAAGAGCAATAGACCATAAAGGCACAGACAGTTTATTGTGAAAGTACTGTTTTTTAAACATAACTTTGATCGTAAATACTAATGCAGGTAACTTTCTTTACGTGTTTTGCTAAAGTATGTCACTCCCAAGTATGTTAGAAAACCACATTTCCATCTCTCATTGACTTTTTCAGGTCTTCTATTAACCCCATGGCGATGAGAGAGGCAATGGTCCATGAAGAGTTTTGGATACACAGAGAGTGGCTCGTCCACCAGGGTCATCATCAAGCACTGGAGCACAGATAACACCTCCAAACTGGTGAGCATATTATTTATAAAATGTGCTTGTTGTTGCTATAGCGCTGGGGAAAATGTTATGTGTGCGAAAGTTCCTTTGAACTGGGGCCAGTGTAAATATGCTCAGTTGGCCAAGGAGTAGACTAGGCGTCTTGACTTTGCAGTTTCCCTAACAAAGTACAATCTGTGATGAATGCCAACTCTTGTTGTGTATGTGTAGGTGTGTGTTTTTGGGGCGGTGGGGGTGCAAAAGGTGACGGTAGACTTTTCCAGAGAGACACTGGTTGGAGACAGCAGCTTCTATAAGGTAAACAGGATCTTGTCCTGAAGGTCGAGGGAGGTGCTTCTCAAGGCCCCCACAGACAATACTCTGGGTATTATTAACGGAAATGGCTAAGAATAGAGAGCAGGGGAGCAAGGTGGCTCCCCTGACGGCTGTGTTGTTTGGGTTAAACAAGCCAAAACGGAACATCATCTTGAGAAGAGTGACTTCTTGAGCTTAGATGCTGGGTGTGTCACACTCACACAAGGCTAGGGGTTGATTTGGAGGGCTTTATCTTACTCTGATGTTCAGCAGCGACAAAGCAGTACTTGTGGATCGCCCTTGACTGTTTACGAATGGAGTTATTGTGCTTTACATTTCGGATTTGTAAGTAGAACCATTTTTCAAGTGGCGTAAGAGCCTTTTTTCTATCCATACACACATATTATGTCACATGTGCTGGAATTTTGCTTCTGTTTCGTGCAGACAATTTGGGGTAGTAACTCCAGTGGGTCTTGCTGCCTGAGTGCTGAGGTGTAGATATGAGGTTGCTTGGATACATGAAAGACTTACTCCTAATTAGGGGTGGGTGATATAAATATAGAGTCCTTTATCAATGTTTGTAACTTCATTTCATATTATATATCATATCAGTATCATGATAGGGCTGGGTAATATAGGCAAAATCAAATTTTACTTTTTTTTTTACCAAGTACCTCAATATCAACATTGCCACTTTAATGTAGGGTTGAGTATTGGTGCTTTCACAAAATATTTGAACAATTAGATTTTTAATTAGTCATTAGTAAAGAGGATATAATGACTAAGTGAGTAAAGACATATATTAAAACAGCTAGAACAGTCCGGTAAGTTTAGAAATATAAATTACTTCAATATAATGGACTCTTTAAACCAGGAACAGACAGCAATTACGATATTACAATATGCCATAATCTAAGATCATATCTAGTCTCATGTTACGACATCAATATAATATTGATGTACTGTCTAGCCTTACATGGTCTTAGTGATGCATCTGTGCAGTGCCGTAGATTAGTGTTGTTGATTTGGCCACCTTGAAGAATATTGATATTCAAAATAATTTTAAATATCACATAAAAAATGACATTTAGGGTCATACAAGTTAACATTTTTATTAAAAGATATAACAAGGCTGTAACATGACAACTCCAACTTCTCTTTGTTAGCAGCAGAGAAAAGCAGACTGGCTGTAGTAAACATTAAGAAGAAGGAAGCAAGAAAGTACAGCTGGTACCGGTGTATTTAAACTGCTGAAAATAGATGTTGACACTGTTTCAAATATTCAGAATAAATTTATATTTTTGACCACACCTTTTCTGACAAACAGAATATTGGCCAGTAATGACTGAACTATCTTACTGTGTCTTTATCATTTGGGTTTTTACAGTTTTATAGACTCGTTTCAACTTCTCCTGATTTTACTTTACTCAGCATTAGAGTTTATGCAGTTTGCAGCACACACAGATCAGTGCATCTGTGCTAAGTCAGGGTGCCCTCCCATTGAAAATCAGGCACTTGAGTTTTTATTTGTTTAAGCAAATATCAAATAATTTTTCAGGTAATTTTCTCATTTATTATGTTTATAGCCTGCATACACTTCACCTTCAGCTTGCTCATTGCCTGTTTGATATTTTTTCTTTGTCTTCATGTGGACAACCTATTAAATCTTCTCTTAAATCTTGAAGGGACTAAATTAAACTGACTTAAGTTTTCATCAGTGGCTGCTTTGCCATTTGGCCACTTCATTTGAAATGCTATGTCCAGGTTGATACCCCTTTGAAAGCAGATTAATTGTGTCTGTTTAACAATAGTTAAATCAATAACACGGTAACCCACTTAGTAAAGTCAATCAGGCAATTCTTCGTCACAACAGATGCGACTCTCCGTTTCATTTCTCCTGACAGCCTTCAAATTAACCCTCTGGAATGTTCTGATGTATGACCTTGTTAGTTAGCATTGTTGTATTGATTTTACAGCTCGGTGTTGTGGTTCACGTAAAAGCTGTTCAGGCAGTGGGGAAGGAAGGAGCTTTTTCTTTTTAATTTGGTAGAAAACCTTATCCGTAGTGTTTTGAAACTTGATAAGGTTATGTTATTCTGTAAATCACTATTCAGTTATGCATAAGTCCTCATTTTTCTTTTTTACCCTCACAGATAAACCATGATCCCCATCACTGAGCTGCGGTACTTTGTGGACACACAGCCAGCATACCGCATCCTGAAGCCATGGTGGGATGTGTTCACCGACTACATCTCCATTGTTATGCTTATGATTTCTGTGTTTGGGGGGACACTGCAGGTCACTCAGGACAAGATGATCTGCCTGCCCTGCAAATGGGTGGTCAATGAGACCTGCAAAAAGAACTTCAACGCCACCCTCTCGGCATCACTGTTCTTGGAACCCAAAGGAATCCAGTATGATCTGGACCGCCACCAGTACAACTATGTAGATGCTGTGTGCTACGAGAATAGATTGCACTGGTTTGCCAAGTATTTTCCTTATCTAGTATTACTTCATACCCTAATTTTCCTAGCTTGCAGCAATTTTTGGTTTAAGTTCCCACGGACTAGTTCCAAACTAGAGCACTTTGTGTCCATCTTGCTGAAATGCTTTGACTCCCCATGGACAACTAGGGCACTGTCCGAGACGGTGGTCGAAGAGAGTGACCCAAAACCAATGAAAATGAACGGCTCAATGGACCACAAGGAGTCTGTAATCAGCGAGGATGTTGAAGCAAGTGTCCCTATGCTCCAAAGGACAAAGACACGCTTTGAGCAGGGCATTGTGGATAGAACAGAAACAGGAGTTTTGGACAAGAAAGAGGGTGAACAGGCAAAAGCCCTATTTGAAAAAGTCAAAAAGTTTCGCATACACGTTGAGGAAGGAGACATTGTGTACAGATTGTATATCCGTCAGACTATCATCAAAGTCATCAAGTTTATTTTGATAATCTGCTACACTGGGTATTATGTGCATGATATCAAATTCAGCGTTGACTGTTCGGTTAATATAGAAAGCCTGACAGGTTACAGCGTGTACCGTTGTGCTCACCCGTTGGCTACCCTTTTTAAAATCTTAGCCTGTTTCTACATTAGCTTAGTGGTGGTGTATGGTTTGATCTGCATGTACACACTTTGCTGGATGCTTCGGCGCTCTCTGAAGAAGTACTCCTTTGAGTCGATTCGGGAAGAGAGCAGCTACAGCGACATACCCGATGTGAAGAATGACTTTGCATTTATGATGCACATGATCGATCAGTATGACCCTCTGTACTCTAAACGCTTTGCTGTGTTCCTCTCAGAAGTGAGCGAAAATAAGCTGAGGCAGCTCAACCTCAACAATGAGTGGACGCTGGACAAGCTCAGGCAGAGGATTACTAAGAACTCTCAGGAGAAGTTGGAGTTGCACCTTTTCATGCTGAGCGGTATTCCAGACACAGTGTTTGACCTGATGGAGCTGGAGGTTCTTAAACTGGAGCTGATCCCCGACGTCACAATCCCGCCGATCATCGCCCAGCTCGTCAACCTGCGAGAGATGTGGCTTTACCACACACCAGCCAAAATTGAAGCTCCTGCATTGGCTTTTTTGCGTGAGAACTTGAAGTCTCTGCACATCAAGTTCACCGACATCAAGGAGATTCCCTTATGGATTTACAGTCTGAAAAATCTTAGCGAGCTTCATCTTACAGGGAATCTCAGCGCAGAGAACAACCGTTACATTGTCATCGATGGGCTCCGGGAGCTCAAGAGGCTCAAAGTTCTTCGCCTGAAGAGCAATCTCACCAAGCTACCTCAGGTGGTGACTGATGTGGGCATGCACCTCCAGAAGCTTTCCATCAATAACGAAGGCACCAAGCTGATGGTGCTCAACAGCCTGAAGAAGATGGTGAACCTGACGGAACTGGAGCTCATTCGCTGTGATCTCGAACGCATACCGCACTCGATCTTTAGCTTGCACAACCTGCAGGAGATTGATCTGAAGGACAACAACCTGAAGACCATCGAGGAGATCATCAGCTTCCAGCACCTTCATCGGCTTGTCTGCCTTAAGCTCTGGTACAACCAGATTGCCTATATTCCCATCCAGATTGGCACGCTGACCAACCTGGAGAAACTGTACCTGAACCGAAACAAGATCGAGAAGATCCCCAGCCAGCTGTTTTATTGCCGAAAGCTGCGCTTCCTGGACCTGAGCCATAACAACCTAACGTATATCCCTACAGACATCGGCTTCCTCCAGAACCTTCAGTATCTGGCAGTCACAGCCAACAGGGTGAGTGCCTGATTCATCAGTTCTCCATCATCATTTTATCTTTGTTTTTTGCACATTGCATGAAGGCTGTACCCATCTTAGAGCTATGCCAGTCAGATTGGATTTGGCTGTTAAATATGAATATTGGACAATCAATTTTGTTTTCCATACAAAGTTTTAAAGATTAAAAGCATTAGTGGGCTGTTTTGTGTGACGGCAGCATTCATGTAATATAGTAAACAAGCTAACGTCGCTAACAACGGGTTGTAAACATGTAACAACATTTTTGCCAACAATAGATATCGAACAAAAGCCAGAAATGGTAGCTCTAAAGAGTAGCATGGCAGTCAAGAGCGTTCACTTCGGTGCCAAAATCTGGGGATTAAAACATTCTCAGAAGTACACTGCATACCATGCTGACTGGCAAAACAAACAAAAAAAAAAGACAGCTCGACCTAAAGCAGACTCAGTCACCTGAGAGGTCTCCGACTGATGATTCGAATCTCCACCATTGAAGGGGCAGCCTTATATTGTGTTGTTTTGTAGCAGTTTTTTTGCTGCTGATTAATGTATAAGTTCTGTTATCTCTGTTTCTCTCCCATGAACCTACCGTGAAATAAAGATCGAGAGCCTGCCCAATGAGCTGTTCCAGTGCAAGAAGCTTCGCACTTTGAACTTGGGGAACAACTGTCTGCAGTCTCTGCCATCGCGGTTTGGAGAGCTGACCGGGCTCACACAGCTAGAGCTGAGAGGAAACCGTCTGGAGGGTCTGCCAGTGGAGCTGGGCGAGTGCCGACAGCTAAAGAGAACCGGCCTTGTGGTGGAGGAGGACCTCTTCAACACCCTGCCCACAGAGGTTAAGGAACAGTTGTGGAAAATTGACAAAGAACAGGCTTGAACAGGTCTGTGGCTGTGAGTGAGAACAGATACTGAGCAACTGGGCGCTATCACAGAGGAGGAACGCCTCAGCTGTCCCAGAGGGCTTCTTGAAGCAGGCGGTAGTCCTGCTGCAGTGTACTGCCAGTAAGGTTGGGTATCGAGAACCAGTGCCAGTTAGGCAGAACAAAAATACTCATAGCTTCTGGGTGTTCTTTAAATTCTTAAATGTGCAGTTGATTTTACCTCCTTTACAAACAACTTCTCAGGCCTTTGCATTCTAACCACGTAATGACGCTTGGAGCAATAATGTAGCAGTGCCAGTGTGATGAGCAGCGTGTGCTTACGTGTTATGCTCCTCAGTAACGGTGAAGTTTAAGTATGCAAAACTGTGGGCCAACTTACACAGAAAAACAAACGTTTCCGCTGTTCACAATTATAATAAGATTCATGTCCAGTCAGGATAGAATACATTATTAAATCAATCTGTCCAGTATTGATAGTTTTACAAATGAGATGGCGAGGCGATCTCTCAGACATATGCTTCTTAATTATGTGTATGGACTGTCAAATCCCAAACTCCCAATCCTATCATAACATGCAAAGTAATTAATTGTGAGGCCATGCAAGGCAAGACGCTTTAACTCTGTCTTTTTCATTCTTTTTTATGAGGAAAAACAATGCATATGTTCACTAGTATTTGATAAAATCTTATTAAATTATGAAATGTTTTTTTGTTAATATTTCTATATAGAAAGAGTTCCCATGATCATGAATTTCTAGAAAATTATGAATGAAGAAAAAACTTTTTTCCAGGCCTGGCAATTGTTTATTATTAACAGAATGTTTTAAATTTACATTTTTCTGGCTATTGTTCAAAATATGTTCATAAAAATCCTAAAACAAGCCTAACATTTCGCTAAATGCGTATTACTAGTTTAAAATTTAGTGCTGCACTGCTTGACCATTGAAATGTTGCTAGTATGAGGTGATACACATTGGCATATGCAGCATAAATGTAGATATCAGCAGTTTGTTTATTCGCAAATGCCTCAAAGTACGTGATTAATAATGCAAAGCTTTCCAATGCCAATATTTCCAATGCACTGGATGGAGGCTCTGCATCAAAATGTCAAAGTGTGTTAACCTCTCAACATTTGTGCCCTGCTTCAAATAACCTGTCCAGGCAAAGTATTAAAACTACTTAAATAAAGTCATGAAAATACAGTAATATGACAAAATTATGAATACATCTTTGAAAATGTATTGAAAATTTGAGGGACATGGATGATGACACCAATATCAAGCAAATAACAAAATCAAGTCAGCCTAAATTGTAACTGTGTTGGTCATTCTTTTTCTGCCATTCAAAAACCTTAATTAGAGCGCAGTTCGAAATTAATCAGAAAATCAAGAACATATGACATAAAATCATAGGGATAACTAATGATAGGCCATGTCAGGAAAGGTTATGGAGATCTTTGTGTCTGAGAGGGTGTTGCATAAGGTGAAAGACAGAGGGTCGATAAGGAGACTGAGCGCACGTGCTGCGGAGACTGGCGAGTTGTCTTCGGTTGGCCGGCACATGTGCTGTTAGACTGGCGAGTGCAGTCGTAACAGAGCCAGTTTGGCAGAGCGGAGATTGATGAAGATGATGAGATTGATGGCCTCTTTTCTCAGCAAAGATGAGTAGCGTTTTTGACCTAGTGCTTGAGGGAAAGCAGCTATTCAATTGAATGCTACCCAGTCGAGTAGTATTTCATACCCAACCCTTCCTGCCAGTATGCTGCGCAGCGGGACGAGCAAATTCTGCTTCATGGTCATGCTGCATCCACATTTGGAATGAATTGCACAAAACAAAATGAACAAATCTGGGGAAAATGCTTAAAAAGTTTTGAATGAGATGAGTCATGTCTGCATCAAAAGAATTCAGATGACGTTTATACAGGATAACGTAATATTGACATTGAAATGGAGCCTCTGAATATTAGTAATATGTCTGAAAAGAGCGTGGACGCTTCCCTGAGACACGAGAAAGCGCTGGTCACATTTATGGTGATAATTGGGTGTTATCGGCTGCAAATAACAAGTGAAAGAACCAGACATGTCCTCGAATATGTTTTCTACACTCCTGGCCTTGTGGTCATTTCGGTTTATTATTATAAAATTGTGAGATTATCTTTATGTTTCTACCTTGGTAGGATTGTTATTTTGTTCTTTTAATCCTGCTGATCTGCATTAGTCAAAATACGGTGCAATATCCAGTGTAGATGTTCACCTGTGTTTGAGTTTATATCCACCTTTAATCTAAAACGATTTAATATTCTATATTGGGTTAATTAAAGTGAGATTAATACGGAATTAAATCTGAGTTTTCTTATATGAAAGAGCAATGCAATAAGGTCGAAAATGGTCATTTCTGAAACTTTGTCGTGATGGAATTCGAAATTTAAGCTTTTATTTGAAAAAGCTGAATGCTTTTAAAAAACAAGCTACATTTTTATTAAATGTAAAGACAAATTGTAACTCCAACAAACTCATTTGACATTGGCAAGAAAGATTAGGAGATGTTTTTGAAAATAGCCATGGATTTCAGGTCAGTTGCCTTAACTTTAATTCAGACCTTCTGTGTTATGTAGTGTTTGTTATTTTTGTTGTGGCATCTGCAGAAAAAAAAAGAGTGACCGTGACCATGTTTCGATGCAGATAATTGTCTTTAGAGCTGCACCAGACGACCCAGCTCCACATGAGAATGGGAGCAATGGGACAGTTTTGCTGTTGGTTTTATATTTTGCTCAAATGTTTCATGTCATCACTTCCTGTGGACTTTAAACAAGTGACCACACTTGACACCAGTAATCAATCTGGTTAAATAAAAGTGGTCTAGAATTTTAATAGTTTGGTTTAGATTTTTATTTTATTAATTATTGAAGTGGCGATCATTTGGGGAATGAAAGTTGTTGTTTTCTGGGGTTTTTTTATTATTATTGTGTGATGGATTTTTTTGGTGCCAGATACACTCACCTCTCATGGAAACCCATTCCTACCAGAAAAATAAAGACGGAAAGCGAGTAAAGCTGAACCAGAAACAAATTCCTTTTTTTTCCTTTTTAATGACATCTCAAAGTTTAAATCACAAAGTGGTGTCTTACAATAGCATTTTACTCAATTTGAACTTTTACTTGTCTACACCTACTGGAAAGTAAACATTTTGTCTGAGTTTCTCATATTTTATTGATTTACTTCATTCATAAATGTGGGGGTGTTTGTTTTTATCAATCTTAATTACTCATCAGGGTTTTTTTCTTGTCAGTTCATGTTATATAATTGTGGAAATTAATTTCTCTGATTTCAAAATGTGTTCATTTGTAGAAAAATGTTTAATACGTTTTGCCTGAGACTGACTTTTCTGCACTTGTGTTTTGCCACAATAAGCAGCAACTTGCTAAAAAAATAAGGAATTCAAAATCAATGCACAGTTCTGACACAGCACAACACTCAATAGGGGCTCTCGTGAGATTTAAAAAAAATGATCAGTTTATGTTTTAATAAACCTCACTGCAAAGAAAACTTGGACAGTAGCAATATACAGTACCGTAACTGGGTTGGAAAGCATAGGAATAGTTCAAGCTATGTACATTTATTTCAGTAACCTGTTTAACTATGCTATATTGTGCAATATCGCCTTTATTTAAACTATGTAAAGTTCAGTAGTGATGTAGTTTTCTTACGTGCATGGGCATTCTTTTTGTCACATTCATTTTACTAAGGTGATGGTGAGAGGTTAAGTAGATTAGAGGAGTTTCGGTCCCAGAGAATGCTTTTGCACTATCGCACCTCTCCCACAAGTTACATTGAGATGAATGCAAATAACGGTATACGACACATGTTTTGTGAGTGTTTTGTGTGGGGAGATTTGATTGAGTGACTGCCAGCCATGAGATTAAAGTTGTCTTTGATTGGTATTTAATTTTTTTTTCTTTTGTGTTTAGACGTACTCATAGAAAAACAAGTGATTTACCTTTTAAGTCCCACCTGGAGCGTTAAAATGACATCCAGAACACCTCAGCAATACACCACAGATTCAGACAATCAATTCTTTGAATTAAGACTGACAGCAGAGAAGCGTATGTCAAATTATGTGTTTCAGTGAACGCTGCAAGTAAATGGTCAGTATATTAAAAATGCAATGTGTAGGTTGTTAGTAAAGTGGTATCGGTAAATAGATTAGCTTTTTATGTCATAGCTATTAATTGTTTTGCTCTGTGTTTTCACTTCTTATTTTCTTAAAAAAAATTTCACTGACTTTATTTTTTCATTTTGACAGCTATTAGTATCATTACACTCTAACTAAATTTCTCAGGAAACCAGCTAGTACTCACTTCTTTTTTTGAGTTGATTGCCTGTTATTTTTTGTATTACACCTGGTATTTTTATTAATTTAAACTTTAAATTGTTTTATACAGTTACAGTTTTATATGCATTTCTATACATTCTTTTCTAGTTTGGTGTATTTAATATTGACTGCTGGCTGAAAACAAAATGTGTTTGTGTTTTTAAAGAAATCACTTGGTTTTAACATTCTGTGTTTTCCTCAGTGATCATGTACAAATTGAGCTGTATTGCTTCAGGATTATCGTGTCCTCATTGTGATTAGCGCAGATGAAGTGTGTGAGAGTGTTTATTAGTGTGTTTGTTGGCATGATGAGAGTTTCTCACCCCCATGATGTTCATTGTTCTTTTTCCTCTTAAAATCATGATTTTTGGGTACAAATCGTTTTTTCCCAATGTTTCCCTACTCAGATCCATTCAGAGATCATGTAAAAATTTGGCTTCATGCTGTGTTGGGTTGCCAAAAGTTTTTTTTTTTTTTTCATTAATAAGAATATCACCAGTATTGACATGAATGACGTGACAGTGAGTATTCTGTTTGAACATGTGTCCCATCTTCTCCTGCACACCATCCACTAGAGGTAAAATAAAATAAAATAAACTTGGTTGACCAATCTTGCCGATTTTGTTGTATTTTGGTGTTGCGTAGAGAATCTGAGAAACTGCTCTGGTATGATATCAGACACTGTGATAGTCGTGATTCATCAGGAAGGAACAGAAAACACCTGTGCAGGCTGCCTGCCGTTTGATGAACACTGAAGCAGCAAAACCAGTCTGGATAAATGACAGTCGCCCTAAACGCAATGAGCAATTTTAGAAGAAACTATGCAGTTTTGCATGAAATAAGTAAAGAGTACAAGAAAATTACCTGAAAATTACCAACAAAAAAGGGAGAAAAAACAAGGAGCGACCCTGAAAAAAGTGCTAAAAGGATTATAATAATTTGGTAACATTTTTAAATATGTAATTATGATAATTATAAACATGGTTTTCTAGACATTTTCCCCTAGCTTTTTAAAAACAATTTTCTAAATCAACCAATTTCATGCAATTTGTGGAACATTTCTTTCCAAGCAAGAAACCGAACCAATTTGCTCAGGGTTCAAAAGTTTAAATACCTGTGAAAGGCATCTGAAAGCAGCACAAGAGAAGTAATTTTCAGGTTTTAAAGAGTTACATAAAGAAGGATTATGTCCTGAAAATGTGCTTGGGATTATGGGATTCAAGCACAAAGCCAGCTGATAAAAATGAAGGTCATTAAGGTAGCACCTGATGTTTGGCCTGATCCTGAAGATCTCTTTGTCAATATCGAGTTTTTCCGACATTTATTACCTCAGTTTTGTGCTTTTTCATGTTCCTAAATTGATTAGTTTATATAAATTACTCAAAGATAAATCAGAGAAACCATAGGAAACACTGTACTCATTTCACAGAGAATAGGACTAGAATACAATAGAATCTCTGCAACATATATTATATATATGAAATATATATATATATATATATATATAAACTTTCATTTTGTCACGGGTGTTGTCTTATATATAAAGTATATATTTAAAAAAATGTATACATATATACTGTGTGTGTATATATGTATATATATTTACATTTTCATTTTGTCGTGAGTGTTGCCTTCTATGTAATATATAAAATACATATTAAAAAATGTATATATATATAAGTATAGATAGATAGATAGATAGATAGATAGATAGATAGATAGATAGATTTATTTATAAATTCATTATGTCGTGGGTGTTGCCTTTTTTAAATGACCGTGTGTTCCTTGCGGAACCACTTGCTGGGCTATAGCACTCACACGGACATGTTTCTGCGACGCACTTGTTCGAAGACGCAACGTTTGAAATGGTAACTTTTTTATCGTAAACGCTTCCTGTCAATATAAAAACAAGACATTAGTTTAAGAAACTATTAACGAACGAGGTGTTTTAACATGTTAAGTCTGTCACGAGCCAGTCCAGAAGCTTCTTTTTCTAATGAGAAATGTCTTTTTGCGCTCCGGCTAACATGCTAACATAGTTAGCAAACAGTAATGAATGAGCACTCGCGAGCCTCCTAAAAGTTGGTGTTTAATGATTTTGCTGATTTTGTTTCTTTCGTAAATGTCACAGGCTGTAACTCTTCACACAGATCTGGGGGAAATTAAAATTGAGTTGTTCTGTGAGCGGACACCGAAAGCGTGTGAGGTGAGACACCTTGAGTCTGTTAGCTGTGACTTGATGCTGCAGCTGTGTTTGCGGCTGCTTTTCTTCAGCGCCGGTGTGAAGGTCCGTTTGCACAAACATGAGGATTTTTACACATTTAAATTGTGTTATTACATGAATCAATAATACATCTTACAGTCTCTCAGCGGTGGAATATATTTTATGTTGAAGTAAAGTAGATATTTTACTAATACAGCTGCCTCTTTTACGAGTCATACTTCTACTATTATCATTATTATTACTTTCACATACATATACTAATATATATTAAAATATACATTGATCATAAATACTATCATACTACTGTTATTCATATTCGTAATCATATTATTATTGTCTTTGTTATTATTGTTGTTGCTTTGCATCCGTCTTTCTCTCTTTGTAGACATCTATATATATATATATATATATTTATATATATATATATATATATATATATATATATATATATATATAGTGTGTGTGTGTGTGCGTGTGTGTATAAATAATATTATTGAGTTGATTTGTTTTGTACACACAGTGTCTATTGCTCCTCTGTTTGCCCTGGGAGAGGAATCCCTCTTTATTTATTTAATTATTGATTTATTAGACTTATTAGAGCACACAAAATATGTTCACAACAAGTTGATAATTGCAAATATAACAAGAATTGTGCAGGAGAGGTTAAAAAAACCCAAAAGGAGCTTGCTATAAAAACCTCCCCTCTGGAAATTTAAAATCTATTCAGATTCTAACAGTAATTCTCTCCGTAACATGACAGTAATACGAACAAACAAGTAGTCATAATAATCATAAATGCGGCAGACAGATACACATAACACATCAACACAGCTGATACATTTACTGCAGCACAGATGTGTTTTTTTCATGTTAGACTGTAATGAGAATTATGATGGACAGGTTTTAATAAAGTGAGGACTGGTGTTCTCCACTGAGCGTTTTATATCCTGACATTGTCACTGAGTAAAGGTTATCATCCATATTTGTTATGTCATATTTAATTTTGATCTTTTTCTGTTTGTTTGTTTTACATGTTCAAAACAAATATCTGTTTATCTGTTTTAACAGTGTACATTTTTGGGTAAGTTTCAGTAGGAAATGTACTGCAGACACCTTTTGGGATAACACTGCTGCCAAACAGGGATTTACACATCTTTTCCCCAACAACGTTAAATCTTAACATGTTGTTTACTTATTGCAGAACTTTCTTGCTTTGTGCGCCAGCGGGTTCTACAACGGCTGCGTCTTCCACCGAAATATTAAAGGTTTCATGGTTCAGACTGGAGATCCTACAGGTACGAGATTGCAGTTGAATCTGCCGCATTTCGATACGAAAATCTTAGGATTCACGTCCTCACTTCTTGTTTGTTGTTCGCTGTATTTTGATCAAACCCTTCAGGCACAGGCAAAGGAGGAACGAGTATATGGGGTCGCAAATTTGAGGATGAGTTCAGTGAACACCTGAAAGTAAGAAACCGCTAACTCCAGCTTCTTTGCAAGAACTTTTACCTAATGTTTTATCAGGAGTCTTTAACATTGTAATGTTGATGTTTTTCTGCTTTTTTAATGTTTTATTTTCAGCATAATGTCAGAGGAGTGGTCTCAATGGCAAACAACGGCCCTAACACCAATGGCTCCCAGTTTTTCTTCACATATGCCAAACAGCCTCATCTGGACATGAAGTACACAGTGTTCGGAAAGTACGCAACCTTTGTGTAGATGAATTGATTGGATAGACATAATGATTGTTGAAAATTGTTTTGCCAGTTGGTTAGTGTGTGCTTGACAGTTCCTGATTGATCGAAATTGATTTTAGAATTGCAGCTCATATCTCGTTCTCGTCAACGTGTTGCAGGATTATCGATGGCCTGGAGACACTGGACGAACTGGAGAAACTGCCCGTCAATGAAAAGACGTTCCGACCACTCACTGAAACCCGCATCAAAGACGTGACCATTCATGCCAACCCTTTTGCTGGATAGATGGCTTCTCCTAAAAATGTACAAAAAAGGCCTTTAACACAAAGTTGGACTGAGATATTTTCAGTAAGCCTATTGATGGTGTGTAAAACCTTGCCAAATTCAAAGTGACAATTTTTATGAAAGAAATAGAAGAGAGTAAAATGCTGATATGTCTTAACAAAATCAGGATTTTATACCAGCATTTTCCAAAAAGTGTGACCCAGAATTTAAATGTAATTTGGGTGAAAAATAGCTCATGGTTTAAAAATTGACCGTCCACAGAGAAGTTCCAGATTCTGCATCGCTGGTTCGAGTTGGGGAAGAGTGGGTATGCCTTCTTCAGTTCTTGTTATTTTTCTGATGTGGCAAAGCCTTCGTAAAGAAGAGCTGTACGTCATTCTTCACATATTCATTCGCAATTCAGTGCGCAAAGAAAACATGCCTGACTTCGAATGGCAAGCCCTTTGAACATTTTATTAATAGGGCTCCACATTAGAGATTTAGTCTTCACTAGTGGAAATTACATTTCAGCATGTCAAAATGTAATTAATAAGATAAACTTGAAACAGTTCTGACATGTTAGAAATATGTTTTCACATGTAGAGATTAAATTTCGACTGCTCAAAACTGATTTCTTGATGTCTTTAATTATAGATATCAGTGATTCCAGTTTTACACGTAAGAATAATGATTATAGATATTTACTAATGAATTTCCTCATGTTGACAGAGGATTGTGACGTAGAAATGTAATTACCCATTTTAGGTATAAACAATTGCATTTTTATTTTTTTCAACATTTGAACAAACCTTTTTGGATATGTGGGCGACATACTGATTAAGTGTTAAAAAGGCTTGCCATAGATGTTGTACAGTGCTGCTATAGCAATTCATATCTGTTTCTCAGTAGGCCATGTAAATAAATTACCAATGTTTTGTACTAAATAAAACTTTTAAAATTCTCTGTTCTGTTTAAGCAGTATTAATATTATTTGTAATTATGTATGCAAATATATTCAATAATATAATCAGATTTTCCTAATTATATTTCAGATTATGCTACAAAATTATTATAATTTTGCAGCACTTCTCCAGGTCATTTCCTTTTTCTTTTTTTTATTATTTATTTTTTAAAACTTATTTTCAGTTAATGTACATTTTACTAACCTCTTGCCTTTTTTGTGTCATTATGTGCTTTTTGTGTCATTTCTTTTGTTGCTCATGACCTTCTTGAGTTTCTGAAAGAAATCAAGCCTTTTACCCAGGTTTCAAAGGGTTAATGCCAGAGAGAAGTAATGTAATGTATCGATTGCTTTGTGAATTTGATGTTTTTGATTTTTTTGTCGATTTATCAGCCTAATAATTTAGTCTGATGTCTCAAAAAAAAAAAATCTTAAACTTGAAAATGAGTGCTGGCGTTAAAAAACTACAAACCAGCAAGTACTCGTTACGTCATCACTAGTGGACGAAACATCTTGTACACGTGAGAAGCTGCTGTAAGTGAGCCGCAGCTGACAGCGCAGAAACATGGCCTCGGACGATGCTTTTAAAGTAAGTCTTCCTCCTTGTTGCAGGTGGTTTGTGGTTGTTTCCGTGTATTTGAGCACCGCTTTACTACTTTTTGAATGAAATCACGCGCGATGGTGACGCCATCACCGGATACTCGTGGCGTGTGTGTATGTTTCGCAGGTATCCTCGCTGAGGGGGAAAGTGACCCTGATCACGGGGGCCAGCTCGGGCATCGGGGCAGGCACCAGCGTCCTGTTCGCCAGACTGGGAGCTCTGCTGGCTCTGAACGGCCGCGACGTGGAAAACCTGAAAAAAGTCGCCCAACAGTGCAGCGACTGCGGCGCTGCAGAGGTGAGTCTCACTCGCACTTTAAACGAGGCAGGCATGTTGACACTGTGCTGGCGTTTCGCTTGATCCTGGTCTGTGTGGACCAGGAGAAGTCTTTATGTGAAGCGAAACGTTTTACTCTATAATTTCAATGTGCGTTTGGCATGACGTCCCCTTTGTACAAATACACAAACTTTTAGCAGGGTGGTGCTTCAGATATATGTGAGAAGAGATATGCATTGGTTTCTTTTCATGTAGAAATTCTTCCTGCACCCATAACACTCACTGCTTAACCCTCTTGTTGTCCTTGGGGTCAGTCTGACCCCAAATTAAATCTTTTGACATCAAAATGTTTTTTTATACTTATGCAAACAAGGTCTATTGGCCCTAAATTCCAAAACAAATGGAAGATTGTGTGTTAATGGGTTGGACTGAAGTAAGACTAAAGATGTGACACAGAATTGATTGACAATTTATACGTTATGCTTTAAATAACAGTCAAAACAGGGCGGGGTCATTTTGACCCCAGAGGACAAAAGGTGTGTGGCAATCATGAGGACATAAGGTAGGCACACACACCTTGAGCTATGTAAGTTCATATAAACATGTAGGTTTTTATTTTGATGAACATATGAGCTTTATAAGAGGTGTTATGGTTCTCGCTGACTCAGCAGGTAGAGCTTTGGGAGGAATCATCGGTGTGAGTACAAATCTGAAGGATATGAGTTTCCAAACATATTTGAAACTTTTTCAAACATGTCCTGTACTTTATTGCTGTGTGAGGGTTCGAGGTCTTATCCTTTTCTTTTGAATCTGTCGAGAACAATGCCATGACATACTTTTTGGGAACCGTGTGAGGCTCGACATCATTGAAAATGAGGGCTTGCCCTTAATGATTCCTTGAGATTTAAGTAAAGGTTTAATGAATATGTATATTTTTATATTTTCAACTTTATTTAGAAAATAAAGTTCAAACAATGAGTCATACCAGTTCAAAAACTTAAAATACAGAGGTGACATGAGGCAATGACAGAAAGTAAGTTAAGAAAACAGCAGAAATGGGTGATAAACTTCTTTGAATAGTAATGACAGATGACGCTCCTTAAATAAATAATTCTGGGTAAATTACAGAAATGCATACCTTTTTTGTTACAAATTTAAGAGATGTGAAATAAAAATATACCAGTTAGAAATAACTCAAAGGGGTTAAATAAGAGATGAAATTTCCTCAATAAAATAAGGAGGTTGACACAATAGTACATAATAATGCATATACTATAATAATATAATACATGTCATTTCTTATCTTTACATTCAAAGTAAGTAATGACATTTTACATCTTGTTAGTGACCCGATTACTGAATGAAAGCAGACTTCTGTTTACTTAAACAGAATTTATCAATAGATATACAATTTCAGTTACTCCTAAAGGATTTGCAGTTGTCGCTGATGCAGTGCCTTCTGGTCTCTTGAGTTTAATGCATGACATGGCATGTAGAACATGCACACAACCTGTCATCCAAAAAAAAACCTAACCTGTTATTAATTCAGCGTTGCAAACACATTTTTGAGCCCTTTATTAAAATGCAGAACACACTAAAACATCGAGCGTCTCTGTGTCTGTTAGCCTCTGCTCGTTCCCGGAGACCTGACTGATGAGGAGACTGTGAAGAAGACCGTGGAGCAAACTATCGCTCACTTCGGCCGGCTGGACGTCCTCGTTAACAGCGCCGGGATCCTGGCCATGGGCAGCATCGAGACAACAGACCTGGCTCAGTACGACAGGGTCATGAACATCAATGTCAGGTAGGATTTCAGACACCTGACATCGTTACATCATAGAGGCGTAACATTGCTGAGTCGCTGGGATGTTTTCAGATGAGGTCGCTCCTAAATGTAGCTTTTAATTGGACGTTGGCAAAAGTGATGTCTATTAAAAAGGACTTTGGATAGATAAATATGTTTTAATAATCTTTTTTTTTAGTTATGGAATGTCTATTATTTTTCAGTTTCAGTATTTTGAAATTTTTACTTATTTATTCAGTCAAACATGAACAAACTGACATTATTGTTATCTGAACTGAACATATCCACAGGCCTCTGGTGGCTACGCAGTCTTAGACCCAAAATAGTCATTTAGCAACCACAGCGGTGCTACCAAACCCCGAGTCATTACAATGCAGCATACATATTAAAAATCAGAAAAGGCTGTCCATGACCTCTTGACCCGAGCTAACGTGTTCATATGACACAATTTCTAACATAGCTTCCGTCCATTTTTCAAAATCTGGAGGGGATGTAGTTTATTCATTTCTTGAGAATATGCAAATCCTCCTTACAAATCACATCACTGCACAAACTGTGTGTGCACACAAAACTGGCAAAATTTAATAAGCCTAAACACACACACACACACGCACACACATCACAGCGCACACATCCAGCATTAATGACATGAAACGGACATGAATGTCCCCTAAATGTCGTTTCATATTCCAGATCTGTGTACCACCTGACTCAACTCTGTGTTCCCCACCTGATCAAGACCAAAGGCTCCATCGTCAACGTTTCCAGTGTCAACGGACAGAGATCGGTGAGTATCACGCTGCTGGACACGCATTTAAAACCACACCTGCCAACATGTCTTTTTGTCTCTCTGCAGTTCCCTGGTGTGCTGGCCTACTGCATGTCCAAGTCCGCCATCGATCAGTTTACACGTTGTATAGCACTTGGTGAGTGAGGCATTTTTTTCCTCCATATACTGTAAGTTCAGTAAAAGTTCACAATATAAATGACATAACTTGTTTTTATTTCAGAGTTAGCATCAAAGCAGGTCAGGGTGAACTCTGTCTGGTAAGTGTTTCATTAAAAAAGGATTTCTATTTATTGATATTCAAGTTGTGGATGTTTACAATTAGTTAACACAAACCCAGCGAGTTTCTGATTTAAAAAGCATTGGTTTCAGTTGTTTGTGTTGGAAATGACCACATTTTGTGTCTCTGTAGCCCTGGTGTGATCGTCACAGATGTCCACAAGAGAGCAGGACTAGACGAGGAGCAGTACGCTCAGGTAACGTCACGCCAATACTGCACAGCGTCGTTTCCACAGAGAAGTCTGATTCAGTTCAGCTCGCTACAGATTACAACAGTTGTTTTGTGTTTACTAATTTTCATAGTTTTCAGGCTGTTTTTCCTGTGTGGGTCATTTCTTCTTGCATTGCTCTTTGCTTTCTTTTGAAGTTTTTGAAAAATATCAAGGCAATTTGCACAGGATCCAAAGGGTTAAACTTATTAAGATTCCCAGAGGAAAACGAAAGGATCTGATCACTGATGCCTCATCCGGTCTATAAGCTTTGCAGATGACGTGCAAATATTCTCACATCGTGTCCAGTTATGGCGAGGTTTAAGGGGACTATACCTGAAGTTTTTGGTGGAAACACAGCAGCTCATGTCGCCACTGAAGCTGATTTATTCCTTCAGAAGATTCGTCCACAAGTGCCGACACAAAAGACAAAAGTAACACCTTGTGTCCGTCTTTTTCACCACCAGTTTCTTGCAAAGTCTAAGCAGACCCACGCCCTCGGTCGACCAGGGGAGGTGGAGGAAGTGGCCCACAGCATCGCCTTCCTGGCGTCAGACGCCGCCAGCTTCATTACTGGAGTCAACCTGCCCATTGACGGGGGTCGCCACGCCATGTGCCCACGATAAGATCATGTATGTAAAGATCCAGAAGTTTGCTAATACAGTGCTTTTAACCTCTCAAGTTTGCCTGTGTTTCTGTATCAACAAGCCTCCTCCTGCTGCTAAAACTGATCAGGGAGGGAAAGTTGTCTGGAAAAAAAACCCAAACAAGACATTACTCGAAGGACACAATTTTTCTCCATGTTTACAATGGCGCTAGCTGTCAGCGTTTGACAGTCACAGGTGTGAAATGAATAGAGTGAAGCTAAAACGCAGCACCACAAGTAGGCAGTTTAAATGCATTTTATTTTCTCACTTTGCTCTTTGATGAAAAAAAATTGAAAGCTGCTTATCAACAAAGGTTTCAGACTTTTATTGAATTACCTGTTGAGTCATTAGACTTCATTCATGCAGCATAAAACGTCGGTACAGACCGAACACTGTGAGCTCCTGTACCGTGGTAGTGTTGCGTTGTGTATTGCAAGAAATCCTCTGAGTTTGTTAGATTGGCGGGACCAACCATGATTGCTGCACCTTTGAGTGAGAAATGCATAAATAGTAAATAATAAGGATGGTAATGTCCTAAAAAATACAGTTGATCGTCTAGGACAGTGTAATGAGAAAAACACATACAGACTGTTGAATCCTTAAAGCTCCAAAAGTGTGATAAAATGACGTTGATGCCTGGTGTTGAAGTGGAAAGCTAATCAGAATTTAAATAAAATTTAAATAGAATCCACCGTAGATAATAAAGGTTGCATTATTATAGACATTTACATTTTGACAGATACAACAGCTTAACTTATAGTGTCAGACTCAGTGTCGGACAGTACAAAGAATATTGAAAATGTTAAAATACTACCTTGAAAATATAATTTAATGGGTTTGGCCTGCGTGTATTTTTTACAATCTTCCCTTTTTTCCAAAAAAGCACAGACATAGCTTTGCTGAGAGCTGACTTGAGTTTATCATAAAGAGTGTCAACTGTTGCAGCACCAGGTGTCACCTCCGTGTCATCCCAGATTATATCAGGTAACGTCTTGTTTGCTGCGAGATGAGAGGCGCAGTACGAGGTAGCATCTTGACACACTTTTTCTCGGTTCACACTGTGGAAAGCTTTCGATCCATTTTAGCACGGAAAGCACCACACAGCAGTTGTTTGTGTAAGGAGATCTGTATAAACGCTGCGTCTCTCAGCACCGGACAGTTATTAGAGGCTCAAAAAGACTTACCTGGAGACAGTACGCCTGTGTGTCTGAGGCGCACTGTGTACCTGAATGAGTGATATGATGATACTGTATATGCCTAAAGGCCCGTGGAACAATAACTATTGCACTTTATATTACAATATACAGTACATATACATGTATAAATAATACTTAATCATTAAAATAGGAATCGTTACAGTTGCAGATGTAACTGTTCCATATTTCTGTACAGATCTTTTTTGAAAAACATTTTTGAAGATTGGGTATCGGACCGTGAAGAAAATATGATACAACATGGTCCGAGAGATGACAGAATGAGACGTTCATATTACTTCCTTCCAAAAGGGGCCTTCAGGTCTTGTATCTCACTAACAAGTCTCTGAAAAGGAGCTTATTATTGTTTTCCATAGGCTGATTAGTGCTAGAAGTCTCTGCATTTTCACTGGGCCTTCTCTCTCTGGCGCCCCCTCCTGTTTCTGCAGTCCGAGCATATTTTGCGGAGAGAAAATAGGGGTCTGTTGTTCTGGAAACAGAAGCATTAGTCCCCCCCCCCGTTCATCCCTCTCCATGCAGTCACTCCTTTGAGGAGCACTCCCCTCCTCAGGGCTCTATAGGAAGCACACGGGTCCAACCTCGAGGTGATAGCGTGCGCCAGGTTCTGTGGTCGGGAGGTTGTATACATCCAGGATGGGGAGTAAGTTAGGGTCCTGGGTCTGGAAGATGAAGTGGGTCTGATGCCAGCGGCCATCTTTGATCTGAAAGCGAAATATGTCACATGTGGAGGAACAAAATTAAGTCAGTTCTCAGTTATCTCTATTGGTTTTTCAGCTTTGCAGATAGTTTTGATTTTTGGTAAGACACACTTAGATATTCAGCAATGCCCCAGCACATTCAGGGGGAAAAAAGACTGATAACAAGTAAACGTCAGGGCTGCCCTTTAAAAATGGGAGGCTCGACTCATCAGTCGAAGACACTCTGTCACTGAGATTGCTTAAAGTCGAGCAGTCGTTTGTTGTTGGGGTTTTTTTTTCGTGGTGTATTTGTGGGGATGTTTTGGTCCAAAGATTTGCTCCGGAGTGAGTGCGCTTTACTTTGACGTTACTCCTTGCAGTGGTAGACATGCAGGCAGCGGCATGGAGGGAGAGAAAGACTATAATGTAAAGCGATGAAGTGGTGAATTTAATAAGTTGCAGTCTCTGGCTTTTGTTTATCTAGTGTTGGCAAAAAGTGTTGTTGCCCATTTGTCATCTGATGTCAGCGCCGTTACTGTGTTACGTGAATGCCGCTCTGCTGAGCCCGTTAAAACTGTGAAACTTTTTATGGAAAACAAAATGAATCGTGGAATTATTGGTATGGAACAGCCAAATCTGATTCGACTGGCATAACACTGAGTTTGGTACAGCCCTAATAAACATGGATGTGGTAGATTTGAGATATTTAAAAAAAAAAAAAAAAAAGTCACTAAGAAACTGGCAAAATGCATTTTGGCAAGTAACAATGAGTTTTTTTACAAAAATAAATCCACTGACCGCCTTTAACACATAGTCTAATCTACTATTGCTCCTCTTTGGATCAGATGGTTAAGTTTCATATATGCCAGAAAAGTTTCACTTCTTACCCAGCAGTCATCCCTGGGTATGAGCGGCTCCAGGAGGTCGCCTGCCCGAATCTTCTCCCCTGACCAGGCCTTAAAGCTCACAGCTCTGGATGAAGGCTGCAGGGAGGGTCCTGCTGCCCACACAGGTGTGTTGAGGCAGTGAATGGTGATGTGCTGCATGGCCTCGGTGCTTAAAAGGTGAATGAAGTTCATCTGGATACGACCCACTCCTACCTCCAACTATAAAACAAGAATATGTGTCTCCAATAGTTATGATTTAGAAAATAGGCATGTTTTTAATGACAATTTGTTCACAAAAATTCCTGACGTAAACATTAACAAACAAACTTAGCTGTTGGCAAGTATTAGTTTGTTTGGTAAAAGAAGCATAATCAGTTTGGGAGTTGATAACAGACTTCTACTCTGTTAGTAATTATAATGAGTTATATCTGTATCACACATTGTGACTTTGTAGAGTGACTTTGTCCTGTTATTTTATTTATTTGCAGGCACTGAGTCTGTCTGTATTTGTGTTCTGTGCTCTGATGTTTCATTGTAAATCTCTTTTGGCTGAAGTAGAACTCCCAAACAAAAGAATAAAAGGAGATTAAGATCTTGGAGCATTACTTGCCAACTAAGCATGCCTTTGATAGTGACTTGGCCAACAGGACTAAATGGGAAGCCTTTAAATTCATAGTGATGATTATCCATCAAAAAAGAGCTACAGTTTATAGCGCAGAGCCAGAAAATGAACAGCTGTGCTCTTTTAATTCATAACATGAACATTAAATTCTAAGCTCCACTGCTTCTTGAGGAATCCTTTGAGAACATTCTCCACATGCACACAAGCAAGTTTTCATTTGATATTCATCCACTGTCTGCATAACAAACTCCCGAAGTGAAGTCTGGTCTGCATCTAAGTGATGTGAGTTTACATTTCACTGGGTGTTTTGTCTAACTGAAGCAATTCGCAAAATGTAGACTAACCTTCGATACTGTGATAGGTTTCAGGCATGTCTGTCCTCCACCAGTGAAGTTACACGTCACCTCAATAGTGTCGGCAGCGCAGCCGAGGTTTGGGTCGATCCAGTAAGTGCCTGTCAGAGGGTAGCAGCAGAAGAGGGTTCTTAATTAACAGGAACAGAATGGATAAGCGCACTGAAATGACTATGCATTTTGAATGTCTCCCCACCATCGTGCATCCTGTGTTCACAGTTGTAAAGGTCTCGGCAGATTCGTGCAGGGTTGTCATGGTTTCCCAGCGGGTTCTTAAGTTTCTGGATCAGATTGCTGAGATGCTGCAAGGTCTGTAAGATCTCTGTGCTCTGGTCCAACATGGGCAGGTCCATGCTTTG
This sequence comes from Plectropomus leopardus, assembly GCF_026936395.1. Taxonomy (NCBI): domain Eukaryota; kingdom Metazoa; phylum Chordata; class Actinopteri; order Perciformes; family Serranidae; genus Plectropomus; species Plectropomus leopardus. The sequence goes on from NC_142179.1 coordinate 8,476,841, forward strand.
ATAGGTCTGCTTTGGACAAAAATATTGGTGTGTATTTTTTATTTTTTTTAAGTCATCTTTATCACATCAGTTAATAACTTTTGACTCAGTCAGATGAGTAATACCCTTTAAAACCACAACAACCAACAGTGACTTTTCATGCACATGTTTTTGGTATAAAAACATAATAGTATAATATTTCATCAAAAACGAAGTTGGTTGGAAAAGTCAAACAACTGTAGCAGCTTTTGCCAGTTGCCTCTTTGCATGAAAATCAGCATTGTGATATTTGCATATCCAAAACCTGTTTATATCAAAGTCTTTTATAGTGTTTAAAAGTAGCTTCTCCTTTCAATCATAAATGTGGGCGTCTCTTTTAGGCATGCATCTGTACCCCACAGTCTTGCAAACTGTTGGCTAGTTGAGTTGTGTGCAGTGTACCCATGACAACACACAGAGCTGATTGTGAGCAGGCAAGAGGCCGTGTGTCGCAAACTGCAGTAAAACCCCAATTTAGACGCATATTCTGAGTGTGCTGTATACATGTCTAAAGAATGCTCCTAAAACCTGAATCATACCGACATAACCCTCTTGTCTTAGTTGGAAAATGCTTTATTCGGCAAAAGGCCAAATTCTGAATTTCCTAACAGAATATGCGCTTTACATGACCTGTCAGTTATTATGCATGTTGTCAGTGATTCCTTGCAATAGACATAGTCTTGAAAACTAACCTCTGGCCTCAATGAAGCGTGGGAATCAATGATGACTTGAAAAGCAGCACCAAGAGCCTCATTTCTCTACCGAAAAAGACAGCAACACAATAAGATAACAGCAGTCATTTTTCCTTTTGTACGTCACCATCTCCAGTACCCTGACTTGACAAGAAAGAAAAACATACTTACAAGTGAGAGGGCAGAACTGGAAGGACCCTGAAAAACAAAGAGATTTATTTTCTATGCACCATTTATACTGACTCTCATTGGTTGCTGTTTTGTTGTTCTTGTTGGTTCTTTCGTAGAAACACTCAGTGTACGTGTCCTCAGAGAGCAGTTCTGTAAATGCTCATCGACAGTGTTGGTGTGGGGTTCTGCCATTCTCATCCAATATGCAGATTTGCACAGAAACAATCACGAATGCACAGGAAATGAGGCATAAACGCACAGGAAATAAAGCATGTCAAATGCAGAGAAGAAGAGCCCCTGGCTAACAGCTTTTTGAATCAGATCAAAGTGGAAAACAAGCGGGTCCCTAACTAGTTAGATTATTCTCTCAACAACACACTTGAAATGCTTGCAGTTTAACTCGGGTGTAGATGGCCAAATGAGTGTTTACTCCTTAAATGATTTTCCTGCAGACTAGATTTTGCATCCACAGCTGAGTACTGCTTTTTTTCAATGTAACTTTGAGATCTAAAGTATGAAACCCCTTTTTTTAAAAAAATTGCTGCTTTTGAACTTTTATGAATACACAGTAGTGTCAAAATCTCTGAAAAACTGAAAATTAATTAGTGTGTTCTAGTGTTTTTTCCTCTGAAATGTAATCTTGATTTCTAAAAAAAATGCTTAAAGAACCAATTTTAAAAGCTACAATGTGTAAGACATGGCCAGAAGTTTTGTTTTAAAAAAATCCAAAAAATGAAGTTACATTATCAGCAGAATATGAAGAAGTAACAGCTTTGACATAATGCATTAATTTCAATTGTGGAGATAAGTAAAATCAGCAAACTTGTTACTGTTGTAATTTTTTTGTCATAACTGTATTTTCTTAAAGGAATTAAGTTTACGGTGGTCCGACCTCTTTGTGTGGTAGATGTTCTGGTGTGGATGGGGGAAACAGCAAAAATTATTTTAGCCACTTTTAAAAAAAAGTTTACAGTGTACACTATATTTGGAATATTTTTTACCACTTTTCTATACACACCAACAGAAGGGGGCTGCAGTAGACCAGCAGCTCCCATGTTCTGCGAAGTAAAATTACTATTTGGCTGTGAAATAATGGCTTTAGTTACCCATTGAAAACAGCTGCCTGATGGCAAGGTAAAGCTGTAAAAATAATCTACTTTTTTTTTTTGAAGATTTTTTTTTAGATGGGCCTTTTCTTTTGTGGCTATAAACTAACCACTTATGGCAGTGTTTGCTCAGCACCGCTTTATATGATTAATGTGGGGCAGTTTCTACCTGTAAACAACATGTCATCCCTTCTCTCTCCCCCTTTCACACATAAGCTGTCCCATCTAAAATAAAGGCAAAAGCCAGAAAAAAAATCTTAAAAAAATATCTTTGCATTTTCTTGCCCTGCTGTTATTGAGTAGTTGGCTTTATTTATTTATTTATTTTTTATAACTGATGGCTGTAAATCTGGCCAGGCATTACATGATGCACCTTTAACCAAAAGCAGTTCTCATTGCCGATTGTTTTCAGACACTCAGATCTAGACTGATCTACATCAGAGGAAGATTGTTCATTTAGACAAAATGATAAACTTACCGGTGGTCCAGGTGGTCCACGAGGGCCAGGAAATCCCTGAAAATTTGCATCACCACATTAGCTTTCAAATTATTTAGAACTTGGCCTTTATAGAGGATGATGAAGTTAATTCGTTTCTTGTAGTACTGAGCAGCCACAGGCCCGTGCAGAGAATAATGATTAAGCTACAGACGAGAATAAATACTCACCCTTGGTCCTTGCAACCCCTGTTCCAGATGAAAGAAAAAGTAATCAATATTCACAAGTGAACAGTCAATCCCACAATAATAGAATGAGTTTGAGAGCAGACCAGATATTATTCTATCATGCAAAGTGTAACATCGTCTTTGTGAAATCA